>NC_041390.1:210023873-210081623 GCF_002162155.2 Triticum dicoccoides | reverse complement strand
GAAGCGGGCGGCGGCGGGCGTGGAGCGGGCCTGGCGGGCCGGCACGGTCGGGCGGCGATGTGGGGCTCCCACGGGACACGTGGCGAGCGGTGGTTGGACGAGGGGAGCGGGGCGGACGTGTCCGGCCTGGTCGGACGCGTCCGGCGGCTGGAGGTGGAAGGAGACTAGGTTTATGGTTGAAATGACCCGAGATTTGGAGTGGGAGGACCTATTTATACATAGGAGGAGCTAGGAGGCTCCAAATTGAGCACGGTTTGCGGCCACACGATCGTGATCGAACGACCGAGACTATGGAGAGGTTTTAGTTGGGTTTTGGGCCAAATTGGAAGGGTGTTGGGCTGCAACACAAACGAGGCCTTTTCGCTTCCTCGGTTAACCACTGGAGTATCAAACGAAGTCCAAATGGCAGGAAACTTGACAGGCGGTCTATCGGTAGTAAACCAAGGCCGCATGGCAAGTCTCGGTGCAATCCGGAAATGTTTAACCCCCACACACGAAAAGAGGTAGAAAGGACCGCCGGAGGAGATAGGAGCGCCAGAATGCAAAATGGACAACGGGGAAAATGCTCGGATGCATGAGACGAACACATATGCAAATGCAATGCACATGATAACATGATATGAGACGCATGACAAAGACAAAAGCAACACGAAGACAAAAACCCGACAACAAAGAAATATCATAACTTAGTGCCAAAATGGGAAGAGTTGGAATACAAATAAGGTAAATTACATCCGGGGTGTTACAGAGAACTACTCCCTCCTTGTCATGGAGAGCACCGGGATGATGAAGATGGCCACTGGAGAAGCATTGCCCCCTCCGGCAGGGTGCCGGAACGGGTCTAGATTGGTTTTCGGTGGCTACGGAGGCTTCTGGCGGGGGAACTCCCAATCTAATGTGCTCTCGGATGTTTTTAGGGTATATGGAGATATATAGGCGGAAGAAGTATGTCAGGGGGGCCACGAGGGGCTCACGAGGGTGGAGGGCGCGCCCCCCTGCCTCGTGACCTCCTCACAGATCCCCCGACGTGCACTCCAACTCTTCTGGGTTCCGTGAAGTTTCAGGTCAATTGGGCTCCGTTTGGTTTTCCTCTTCTTCGAAACCCTAAAACACAGTAAAAACAGAAACTGGCACTGGGCTCTGGGTTAATAGGTTAGTCCCAAAAGATGATATGAAAGTGTATAATAAAACCAATAAAAATTCAAAACAGTAAATAATATAGCATGGAGCAATAAAAAATTATAGATACGTTGGAGACGTATCAGCATCCCCAAGCTTAATTCCTGCTCGTCCACGAGTAGGTAAATGATAAAAACAGAATTTTTGATGCAGAGTGCTACTTGGCATAATTTCAATGTGATTCTTCTTAATTGTGGTATGAATATTTAGATCCGAAAGATTCAAGATAAAAGTTCATATTGACATAGAAATGATAATACTTCAAGCATACTAACTAAGCAATTATGTCTTCTCAAAATAGCATGGCCAAAGAAAGTTCATCCCTACAAAATCATGTAGTTTAGTCATGTTTCATTTTCGTCACACAAGAATGCTCTCATTATGCACAACCCCGATGACAAGCCGAGCAATTGTTTCATACTTTAGTAATCTCAAACCTATAAACTTTCACGCAATACATGTGCGCGAGCCATGGATATAGCACTATGGGTGGAATAGAATAATGAGGGGGTTATGTGGAGAGGACAAAAAGGAGAAAGTCTCAGTTCAATGAGGCTAATCAATGGGCTATGGAGATGCCCACCGATTGATGTTAATGCAAGGAGTAGGGATTACCATGCAGCGGATGCACTAGAGCTATAAATGTATGAAAGCTCAACAAAAGAAACTAGTGGGTGTGCATCCAACTTGCTTGCTCACGAAGACCTAGGGCACTTGAGGAGGCCCATTGTTGGAATATACAAGCCAAGTTCTATAATGAAAATTTCCCACTAGTATATGAAAGTGATAACATGAGAGACTCTCTACTATGAAGATCATGGTGCTACTTTGAAGCACAAGTGTGGTAAAAGGATAGTAGCATTGTCCCTTCTCTCTTTTTCTCTCATTTTTTGGGCCTTCTCTTTTTTATGGCCTTTTTTTGGGCCTTCTCTTTTTTATGGCCTTTCTTTTTTCTTTTTTTATTTATTTATTCCTCACTTGGGACAATGCTCTAATAATGATGATCATCACACTTTTATTTACTTACAACTCAAGAATTACAACTTGATACTTAGAATAAGATATGACTCTATATGAATGCCTCCGGCGGTTGTACCGGGATGTGCAATGACTCATGAGTGACAAGTATGAAAGTTTTATGAACGGTGCCTTTGCCACAAATACAATGTCAACTACATGATCATGCAAGCAATATGACAATGGTGGAGCGTGTCATAATAACGGAATGGTGGAAAGTTGCATGGCAATATATCTCGGAATGGCTATGGAAATGCCATAATAGGTAGGTATGGTGACTGTTTTGAGGAAGATATAAGGAGGTTTATGTGTGACAGAGCGTATCATATCACGGGGTTTGGATGCACCGGCGAAGTTTGCACCAACTCTCAATGTGAGAAAGGTCAATGCATGGTACCGAAGAGGCTAGCAAGGATGGAAGAGTGAGAGTGCGTATAATCCATGGACTCAACATTAGTCATAAAGAACTCACATAATTATTGCAAAAATCTACAAGTCATCAAAAACCTCGGCACTATGCGCATGCTCCTAGGGAGATAGATTGGTAGGAAAAGACCATCGCTCGTCCCCGACCGCCACTCATAAGGAGGACAATCAAATAACACCTCATGTTTCAAATTTGTTACATAACGTTTACCATACGTGCATACTACGGGACTTGCAAACTTCAACACAAGCATTTCTAAATTTCACAACTACTCAACTAGCACGACTTTGATATTATTACCTCCATATCTCAAAACAATCATCAAGCATCAAACTTCTCTTAGTATTCAAAACACTCATAAGAAAATTTTACTAATCTTGAATACCTAGCATATTAGGATTTTAAGAAAATTACCATGCTATTTAAGACTCTCAAAATAATATAAGTGAAGCATGAGAGTTCATCTATTTCTATAAAATAAAACTATTCTCTAAAAAGATATAAGTGAAGCACTAGAGCAAACGACAAACTACTCCGAAAGATATAAGTGAAATCAATGAGTAGTCAAATAATTATGCAACTATGTGAAGACTCTATAACATTTAATAATTTCAGATATTGGTATTCTATTCAAACAGCAAGCAAAGAAAAAAGGAAATTACATACTAAGAATGGCAAACATCATGTGAAGAAGCAAAAACTTAGGATCAACCGATACTAACCGATAGTTGTTGAAGAAGAAAGGTGGGATGTCAACCGGTGCATCCCCAAGCTTAGATTCTTGAGACTTCTTGAAATATTATCTTCGGATGCCTTGGGCATCCCCAAGCTTGAGCTTTTGTGTCTCCTTAATTCCTCTCATATCATGGTCTCCCTAAATCTCAAAAGCTTCATCCACACAAAACTCAACAAGGACTCGTGAGATAAGTTAGTATAAACCATTGCAAAAACCTTATCATACTCTACTGTAGCAAATCACTAAAATTATTATTAAACATTGCATACTAAATGCCTCTGCATATTTAATAGTCCTATCCTCAAATAGAATCATTAAAGAAGCAAACATATGCAAACAATGCAAACATAACAGCAATCTGCCTAAACAGGATAGTCTGTAAAGAATGCTGAAACATCCATACTTCCCTAGCTCCAAAAATTATGAAAGAAAATTTCCACTGTAGTAAATTTATCAGAGCTTAATATGCAAAAGGTTTCAACATTTTATCACATTCTGACTTTTCTAGGGAATTATTGCAACAACGGTAAACTTTCTGTTTTCAAATAGGCATAGTAAAGGCTATCAATGCCACTTTTATTGAAATAAAAGGTGAAAAACATTGTTCTAAATAACAGCAAGCAAATCCTAACAAAATAAATTGACGCTCCAAGCAAAACACATATCATGTGGTGAATAAAAATATAGCTCCAAGTAAAGTTACCAATGAACAAAGACGAAAGAGGGGATGCCTTCTGGGGCATCCCCAAGCTTAGGCTCTTGGCTATCCTTGAATATTACCTTGGGGTGCCTTGGGCATCCCCAAGTTTAGGCTCTTGCCACTCCTTATTCCATAATCCATCGAATCCTTACCCAAAACTTGAAAACTTCACAACACAAAACTTAACAGAAAACTCGTAAGCTCCATTAGTATAAGAAAATAAATCACCACTTAGGTTCTGTTTTAAACTCATTATAAATTAATATTGGTGTAATATCTACTGTATTCCAACTTCACTATGGTTTATAAACTATTTTACTAGCCATAGATTCATCAAAATAAGTAAACAACACATGAAAAACAGAATCTGTCAAAAACAGAACAGTCTGTAGTAATCTGAATCAAACGTATACTTCTGGAACTCATAAAATTCTCAAATAAATTGCTGGACCTGAGTAATTTATCTATTAATCATCTTCAAAAATAATTAACTAAATAGCACTCTCCAAATAAACATGGCAGCAATTCTCGTGAGCGCTAAAGTTTCTGTTTTTTACAGCATGATCAACAAGACTTTCCCCAAGTCTTCCCAACGGTTCTACTTGGCAAAAACACTAATTAAAACATAAAAACTCAATCATAACAGAGGATAGATAAATTATTTATTACTAAACAGGAGAAAAAATCAAGGAACAAAAATAAAGTTGGGTTGCCTCCCAACAAGCTCTATCGTTTAATGCCCCTAGCTAGGCATGATGATTTCAACGATGCTCACATAAAAGATAAGAATTGAAACATAAAGAGAGCATCATGAAGAATATGAATAGCACATTTAAGTCTAACATACTTCCTATGCATAGGGATTTTATGAGCAAACAACTTGTGGGAACAAGAATCAACTTGGATAGGACGGTAAAACAAGCATAACTTCAAAACTTTAAGCACATAGAGAGGAAACTTGATATTATTGCAATTCCTACAAGCATATATTCCTCCTTCATAATAATTTTCAGTAGCATCATGAACGAATTCAATAATATAACCAGCACCTAAAGCATTCTTTTCATTATCTATAAGCATAGAAATTTTATTACTCTCCACATAAGCAAATTTCTTCTCATGAATAATAGTGGGAGCAAACTCAACAAAATAACTATCATGTGATCGAAAATTAAGAACATGATGATAAGTTTCATGGTTATCATTATTCTTTAAAGCATACGTGTCATCACAATAATCATCATAGATAGGAGGCATGCTTTCATCATAGTAAATTTGCTCATCAAAGCTTGGGGGACAAAAAATATCATCTTCATCAAACATAGCTTCCCCAAGCTTGTGGCTTTGCATATCATTAGCATCATGGATATTCAAGGAATTCATACTAACAAACTTGCAATCATTCTCATCATTCAAATATTTAGTGCCAAAAATTTTAATGCATTCTTCTTCTAACACTTTGGCACAATTTTCCTTTCCATCATACTCATGAAAGATATTAAAAAGATGAAGCGTATGAGACAAACTCAATTCCATTTTTTTGTAATTTTCTTTTATAAACTAAACCAGTGATAAAACAAGAAACTAAAAGACTTGATTGCAAGATCTAAAGATATACCTTCAAGCGCTAACCTCCCCGACAACGGCGCCAGAAAAGAGCTTGATGTCTACTACACAACCGTCTTCTTGTAGACGTTGTTGGGCCTCCAAGTGCAGAGGTTTGTAGGACAGTAGAAAATTTCCCTCAAGTGAATGACCTAAGGTTTATCAATCTGTAGGAGGCGTAGGATGAAGATGGTCTCTCTCAAGCAACCCTGCAACCAAATAACAAAGAGCCTCTTGTGTCCCCAACACATCCAATACAATGGTAAATTTTATAGGTGCACTAGTTCGGCGAAGAGATGGTGATACAAGTGGTATATGGATAGTAGATAAAGGTATTTGTAATCTGAAATTATAAAAACAGCAAGGTAACTAATAATAAAAGTGAGCGTAAACGGTATTGCAATGCGTGGAAATAAGGCCTAGGGTTCATACTTTCACTAGTGCAAGTCCTCTCAACAATACTAACATAATTGGATCACATAACTATCCCTCAACATGCAACAAAGAGTCACTCCAAAGTCACTAATAGCGGAGAACGAATGAAGAGATTATGGTAGGGTACGAAACCACCTTAAAGTTATTCTTTCCAATCAATCCGTTGGGCTATTCCTATAATTGTCACAAACAGCCCTAGAGTTCGTACTAGAATAACATCTTAAGACAGAAATCAACCAAAACCCTAATGTCACCTAGATACTCCAATGTCACCTCAAGTATCCGTGGGTATGATTATACGATATACGTCACACAATCTCAAATTCATCTATTCAACCAACACGTAGAACCTCAAAGAGTGCCCCAAAGTTTCTACCGGAGAATCACGACGAAAACATGTGCCAACCCCTATGCATAGGTTCATGGGCGGAACTCACAAGTTGATCACAAAAACATACATCAAGTGAATCACGTGATATCCCATTGTCACCACAGATATCCACGGCAAGACATACATCAAGTGTTCTCAAATCTTTAAAGACTCAATCCAATAAGATAACTCCAAAGGGGAAACTCAATTCATTACAAGAGAGTAGAGGGGGAGGAGAAACATAAGATCCAACTATAATAGCAAAGCTCGCGATACATCAAGATCGCATCACCTCATGAACATGAGAGAGAGAGAGATCAAACACATAGCTACTGGTACATACCCTCAGCCCCGAGGGAGAACTACTCCCTCCTCATCATGGAGAGCACCGGGATGATGAAGATGGCCATCGGAGAAGGATTGCTCCCTCCGGCAGGGTGCCGGAACGGGTCTAGATTGGTTTTCGGTGACTACGGAGGCTTCTGGCAGCAAAACTCCCGATCTAATGTCCTCTCGGATGTTTTTAGGGTATATGAAGATATATAGGCGGAAGAAGTACGTCAGGGGGGCCACGAGGGGCTCACGAGGGTGGAGGGTGCTCCCAGGGGGGTGGGCGCGCCCCCCTTCCTCGTGACCTCCTCGCAGATCCCCCGACATGCACTCCAAGTCTTCTGGGCTTCTTTCCTTCCAAAAATGAGTTTCGGGAAGTTTCAGGTCAATTGGGCTCCATTTGGTTTTCCTCTTCTTCGAAACCCTAAAACAGGGTAAAAATAGAAACTAGCACTAGGCTCTGGGTTAATAGGTTAGTCCCAAAAAATGATATAAAAGTGTATAATAAAGCCCATAAACATTCAAAACAGTAAATAATATAGCATGGAGCAATCAAAAATTATAGATACATCGGAGACGTATCAAGTCCGAAGTTGATCGATCAATTCTTCAAGTGCCGTATGTACCAGAATCAAAGTTAGTTCCGGTTACTGTGGGAAGATAAGCATATTTCTAGACATGAAGAAGAAAAGGTTCAGCGATATAAAATCTCATGACTGTCAGATGATGATGACGCAGATACTCTCGGTTTCCCTTAGAAGAATAATGGACAAGCAAGTCCGTGACACGCTTAATGGTCTCTGCAAGTTTTTTGACGTTATTTCTTCAAAGTCGATCAGTCTGAAGAAGCTCCGAAGGCTACAGGAAGAGATCATCGTGATACTAAATGAGCTTGAAATGTGCTTCCCACCCGCGTTCTTTGACGTCATGGTGCATCTGTGTGTCCACATTGTGGATGACATCATCAACCTCAGGGCGACATTCCTGCACAACATGATGCCATTCGAGAGGATGAATGGGGTCATCAAAGGATTCATTCATAACATGTCCCGTCCGGATAGAAGCATCGTCCAGGGCTATCTGACCCAAGAATGCATCTCCTTCTGCGGGAATTATCTAGGCGTCGGAGACCCTATTGTTGGTTTGCCCGTCAACAAGCATGTTGGGAGGCTCGGAGGAGAAGGTCACAACCAACGGCCGAAGGGAACTGCACGCTTGTGGACCACTCAGGTCGATGCAACGACTTTGACAGAGCAAACTTAGTAGTGCTAGAATACCTATATGTGGTAGATCCTTTCGCGACACTGCACAAAGAAACCATCACAAAGAACTACCATGACCGGGGGCTGCGCAAGATGGACGCTGAAGTTATTAGAGAGCCAAACTCCACTTTTCTTGCCTTGGTCCAAAGAGTGAGTTCTTGCTAATCCCTCGGAAGAGGGCTTTACAGACAGATTGCTCATATACGCCTTAGCACATGGCCCCGCGCCCAACCTCACGACCTACCAGGCATATGATATCAGCGGATACACGTTCTACATCGAGGCCAAAAATAAAAATAGTGATTACCAGAACTCAGGGGTGACGATGGAATGCCTTACCGGCGACAATGGCGCGATTGAAAGATTTTATGAAAGGGTCGAAGAGATGGTGCGATGATGTTTTGTTTCAGATGGGCTAAGTCCAACCAAAGAGAAAATCAGCATTTCACTACCATGTCTATACCCAACGCCAAGAGCGCTATCGTGAACGTCATCGCCAAAAATGAGCCTTGAGTCCACGCTAAGCGCATGACACAAGGCTTCTTCCTAACCAACCCAAGCAATGCAGCCATGTTGTTGCGAGGAGAGGCAAAAGGAACATTGTCGGAATGGATGGAGTCACCAATGAGGAAGAGTACGACCAATACAGCAACCCAATGAAGGAAGATGATGATGATGATGAAGCATACGTCAAAAGAAGTATCAAGACTACATTACCCAAGAAAGATCATACTACATGGAAAAGGAAAAGTCACAACGAGGGGCTCAATTGTTCTACAGCGAACAAGAAAGGAAAGAAGCTCACTCAGAAATATCATCGACGCTGAGAAACCATCATTTATATATATATATATATATATATATATATCTATGTGTGTGTGTGTATTTTGTGTATGCACTTAACCGTTATTGGTCAAATGAGGTAGTATATATTGCCTGAATTATATACATTGTATCCCCTTCCCACCATGCGGTTCGGCTTGGTCGTCTTTCGAAGGAGAAAAAAAGAAGGAAAACAAAAAGGAAAGGAAATTAAAATAAAAAGGAACGGAATGGAAAAGAAAGGAAAAAAGAATAAGGAGAAAGGAGAAAGGAAAAAGGAAAGTAAAACAAAAAGGAAAGGAATAGAAAAGAAAAAGGAGAAAGTAAATGAAAAAAAAGGAGAAAGGAAATGAAAAGAAAAGGAAAGGAATAGAAAAGAGAAAGTGAAAAGAAAAAGAAAAAGAAAAAGGAGGAAGGAAAAAGGAAATGAAATGAAAAAGGAAAGGAATAGAAAAGAAAAAATGAAAAGAAAAAGAAAAGGAAGAAAGGAAAATGACAATGAAAATGAAAAGAAAACTTAAAATAAACAATAAAAACATTAACAATAACGCTGGCCCGTGCTGCAGCTACGTATGATAGCAGTAGTGCGGGTTCTAAACATGCGCTATAGCTAACTTAGCTATAGCGCGTGTTTAGACCCCGCGCTACTGCTATTTTGACTTAACAGCCCCCGCGCGCGGGCCTCCCTCCTTTCTCCCCCAATTCCCCATCCCCATTCCCTCTCCTCCGTTGCCGCATGCCCTTCGTCGTCGTCTGTCGCTCGCTGCGCGCCGTCTGGTGCCCTCCGCGTTCCCTTCATGGTCATCCGGTGCCCCCGCGCACCCTCTGTCGCCGGCACCGTTCGTTGCCCTCTGGGCGCCCTCCGTGGTGCCCCCTCCTCCACCCACGCCCATATCCCCTGAGCACCACCTCACCGTCGACGTCTCCCCCGACCCCCTCGGAAGTCCCCACCCCTCCTTCTCTCTCCTCTCCTCTTTGTCTGCCTCTCGGTGGGGATTCTAGGGTTAGGGTTCTAGGGTAGTAGGTTTTAGTATGAACCCTAAGTTTTAGTATGAATCCTAAGTTTTAGTATGAACCCTAGGTAGCTATTTTGGTTTAAAAATTCAGTTCAGAAATTTTCTCTCAAAGTTCAAAAAAAATCAGTAGTATGAACCCTACTAGAACACTATATATATGAACCCTAGGAAAAAATTTCTCTCTTTTCTTTTATATATATGAACCCTATGATATATGAACCCTAGGTGTAATATATATGAACCCTATCTGATATATGAACCCTACGTGTATAATGTATATGAACCCTAGGGTTTTGATATATATGAATCTTGGAATTAACACTAAGAGAGAAATTTTATTCTAGGAACTTAGCTAGGTATCAAATTAGGAAAAAATATTCTAGGAATTTTGATTGGTATCAAATTTTCTCTCTTTTCTGTTTTATAAATTCAGTGCCATAGGTTGATGTTACTCTGCTTTATAAATTTTGTATGGAAGAGCTTATACCGCTCTCAAGTGGTTTGATGTGTATGTGGTGATACAGATGTATCTTTCTACTATACCTTTGCAGGGAAAATGATCGGAGTGGACTATGTTTTGCTGGAATGTTCATTCATTTCCATGGCAACTTTTAGGCGCTCGATATGTCCACTTCTTAGCAAAGGTCATGCCGAAATTTCTCATGAATTTCGGCATGACTTGTGGTAGAAAGTAGGCATATCAAGTGCCCGGGATTTGCTGGGATGGGAATAAAACGGCATTCTGGCAAACTATAGGCCTTTTATGGCATTGTTCCATATCATAGGAAACATTTCGAACAACGACGAAGCCGGGGCTTCTGACCACACTGGTGAGGACTTACAACATGATCACAATTTCCTTGACTTTTTTTCTAGTCAGCAAACACAAGGTTTGTAGGGGCCCCTTGTCATAGCAGACGATGATACTACTGCCGACATCGACACCGATGGTACCGACACCGGTAGCACCGAGACCGGTGCGGGAGGTACCGATGTTTCTAAGGGTTTGCAAAATGGCTCTAAGATGGGTGACATGATCTTCTAGTGATTCGCTAAACACAAGTATATCATCAAAGTAGACTACAAAAAAATGCCGATGTATTTGCGAAGAACATAGTGCATCACACGCATGAATGTGTTGGGTGCTTCGGATAAGCCCATAGGCCTAAATAACCACTCAAACAAGTCAAACTTGGTTTTGAAAGCGGTTTTCCATTCATCACCCTCTTGAATGCGGATTTGGTAATAGCCACTTTTTAGATCATTTTTAGAGAAAATTGTGGCTCCGCTAAGCTCATCTAGCATATCGTCAAGGCGGGGAATGAGATGCTGAAAGAACAAGCGATCCCTAGGTGATTTTGGTAATTATTGTCAACATATCTTTTGTTAGACTAATAGTTTTATCTAGTATATTTCAGATAAGTTCAATGGTGGAGTGGCAAGCACAAGAGGATGTGGAACCCTTCAAAATGCTAAGGACAAAGATTGGAAAAAGCTCAAGACTATTCATCTTTATTTTAGTGATCTAAGATCACATTGAGTTCGTAGGAAAGCTAATACTATTAATGTTGGGTTTCGTAGTAATTTCAAAAAAATTCCTACGCACACGCAAGATCATGGTGATGCATAGCAACGAGAGGGGATAGTGTGATCTACGTACCCTTGTAGATCGACAACGGAAGCGTTAGGTTGATGTAGTCGTACGTCTTCACGGCCGGACAGATCAAGCACCGAAACTACGACACCTCCGAGTTCTAGCACACGTTCAGCTCGATGACGATCCCTGGACTCCGATCCAGCAAAGTGTCGGGGAAGAGTTCCGTCAGCATGACGGTGTGGTGACGATCTTGATGTACTAATGTCGCAGGGCTTCGCCTAAGCACCGCTACAATATTATCGAGGACTATGGTGGAAGGGGGCACCGCACACGGCTAAGAATATGATCACGTGGATCAACTTGTTGTCTCTAGGGGTGATCCTTGCCTCTGTATATAAAGGCTCAAAAGGGGGGGCATCATAGGGCGCGCCAGGAGGAGTCCTACTCCCTCCGGGAGTAGGACTCCCCCCTTTCCTAGTTGGAATAGGATTCGTGGAGGGGGAAAAAGAGAGAGAGAAGGAAGGGGCACCGACCCCCTCTCTCCTTGTCCTATTTGGACTAGGGGGGAGGGGCGCGCGGCCCAGCCCTGGCCACCTCTAAGGCCCACTAAGGCCCATATACCTCCCGGGGGGTTCCGGTAACCTCCCGGTACTCCGGTAAAATCCCGATTTCACCCAGAACACTTCCGATATCCAAACATAGGCTTACAATATATTAATCTTTATGTCTCGACCATTTCGAGACTCCTCGTCATGTCCGTGATCACATCCGGGACTCTGAACAAACTTCGGTACATCAAAATGCATAGACTCATAATATAACTGTCATCGAAACCTTAAGCGTGCAGACCCTACGGGTTCGAGAACAATGTAGACATGACCGAGACACGTCTCCGGTCAATAACCAATAGCGGAACCTGGATGCTCATATTGTCCCCTACATATTCTACAAAGATCTTTTACCGGTCAGACCGCATAACAACATACGTTGTTCCCTTTGTCATCGGTGTGTTACTTGCCCGAGATTCGATCGTCGGTATCCTATACCTAGTTCAATCTCGTTACCGGCAAGTCTCTTTACTCGTTCCTTAATCCATCATCCCGCAACTAACTCATTAGTCGCAATGCTTGCAAGGCTTATGTGATGTGCATTACCGAGAGGGCCCAGAGATTCCTCTCCGACAATCGGAGTGACAAATCCAAATCTCAAAATACGCCAACCCAACATGTACCTTTGGAGACACCTGTAGAGCACCTTTATAATCACCCAGTTACATTGTGACATTTGGTAGCACACAAAGTGTTCCTCTGGCAAACGGGAGTTGCATAATCTCATAGTCATAGGAACATGTATAAGTCATGAAGAAAGCAATAGCAACATACTAAACGATCGGGTGCTAAGCTAATGGAATGGGTCATGTCAATCAGATCATTCACCTAATGATGTGATCCCGTTAATCAAATAACAACTCTTTGTCCATGGTTAGGAAACATAACCATCTTTGATTAATGAGCTAGTCAAGTAGAGGCATACTAGTGACACTCTGTTTGTCTATGTATTCACACATGTATTATGTTTCCGGTTAATACAATTCTAGCATGAATAATAAACATTTATCATGATATAAGGAAATAAATAATAACTTTATTATTGCCTCTAGGGAATATTTCCTTCAATTAAGAGGGGATGAGGTGTTGTTTAATGGTCTACTTGCTCAAGTGCTTAGTGATATTGCTCCAAAACCCTCAACCACTTTCTCTATCCAAATATGTCAAAACCCTAAACTCCAACTTGGCCCCGCCGATTCTTCCTACCCGGATCCACCGAGTTTATATGACATAGCCACTGCTAGAAACCCTAACAATTTGGTCTCACTGATACGAATCTTGACCTCACTGAGATGGCCTTGCCAATGCTCTATGACTTGTTGCATTTATTTCGATCTCACTGAGTTATGCAATCGGTCTCACCCAGTTGGCTTGACAGATTCTCTGTTGCTTATTGCTTCACTTTGGTCTGACCGAGTTAATGCAATCGGCGCCACCGAGATGATGTTTGCCCTAAGCCCTATCACATCGGTCTCACCGAGTTGTTCTAGTCGGTCACACCGAGAAGAGTCAAATGTGTGTAATTGTTTGATTTTGTGTGGAGGCTATATATACCCCACCATCCCCTTCTCCGTTCGTGAGAGAGCCATCAGAATGTGCCTACACTTCCACCATACATTTTCTGAGAAAGAACCACCTACTCATGTGTTGATATCAAGAGATTACAATCCTACCATTTGAATCTTGATTTCTAACCTTCCCCAAGCTGCTTTCCACTCAAATCCCTCTTCCACCATAGCCAAATCTCAGAGAGAGAGATTTGAGTGTTGGGGAGACTATCATTTGAAGCACAAGAGCAAGGAGTTCATCATCAACACACCATCCATTACCTTTTAGAGTGTGGTGTCTCCTAGATTGGTTAGGTGTCCCTTGGGAGCCTCCTTCATGATGTGGAGTTGAACCAAGAAGTTTGTAAGGGCAAGGAGATCGCCTACTTCATGAAGATCTACCCGAGTGAGGCAAGTCCTTCATGGGTGATGTCCATGGTGGGATAGACAAGGTTGCTTCTTCGTGGACCCTTCGTGGGTGGAGCCCTCCGTGGACTGATGATCCACAAGTATAGGGGATCTATCGTAGTCCTTTTGATAAGTAAGAGTGTCGAACCCAACGAGGAGCAGAAGGAAATGATAAGCAGTTTTCAGCAAGGTATTCTCTGCAAGTACTGAAATAAGTGGTAACAGATAGTTTTGTGATAAGATAATTTGTAACGAGCAACATGTAACAAAAGTAAATAAAGTGCAGCAAGGTGGCCCAATCCTTTTTGTATCAAAGGACAAGCATGGACACTCTTATATAAGGAAAATCGCTCCCGAGGACACATGGGAATATCGTCAAGCTAGTTTTCATCATGTTCAGATGATTCACGTTCGGTACTTTGATAATTTGACATGTGGGTGGACCGGTACTTGGGTGCTATTCTTACTTGAACAAGCATCCCACTTATGATTAAACTCTATTGCAAGCATCCGCAACTACAACAAAAGTATTAAGGTAAACCTAACCATAGCATGAAACATATGGATCCAAATCAGCCCCTTAGGAAGCAATGGATAAACTAGGGTTTAAGCTTCTGTCACTCTAGCAACCCATCATCTACTTATTACTTCCCAATGCCTTCCTTTAGGCCCAAATAATGGTGAAGTGTCATGTAGCCGACATTCACATAACACCACTAGAGGAGAGACAACATACATCTCATCAGAATATCAAACGAATACCAAATTCACATGACTACTAATAGCAAGACTTCTTGAAAGTGCGTTATATCGACTAGAGGGGGGGGTGAATAGGCGATTTTTATGAAAGTCTTCAAAATGTGGGAGTTATGAAGACAAACGATAGAAATAAACCTAATACCCTGCAGCGGAAGGTAGACTACACTAGGCAAGCCATAGTCAAGTATTAAATAGAGTGAAAGCACAATGACTAATAGCAGCAATGTAGTAAGGATCAGGTAGGAAGATCTTGTAAAGCCAGACAGAACACGCAGTCACTCAGTGAAGACAAAAGATAGTGCAAACATACAATGACTTCACAGGGAGTAACAGGAGGTAGAGGGAAGTGAAGATGAAACCAGTGACTCGTTGAAGACAATGATTTGTTGGACCAGTTCCAGTTGTTGTGACAACTATACGTCTGGTTGGGGCTGTTAGGTATTTAAACCTTAGGACACACAGTCCCGGACACCCAGTCCTGAACACGCAGCTCAGGACACCCAGTCCTCACCGTATTCCCCTTGAGCTAAGGTCACACAGACCTCGCCCAATCACTCTGGTAAGTCTTCAAGGTAGACTCCCAAACCTTCACAAACTTCGTTCACCGGCAATCCACAATGTCTCTTGGATGCTCAGAATGTGACGCCTAACCGGCTGGAGGATGCACAGTCCTCAAGTCTAATAAGTCTTCAGATCACACAGACAAGAAGACTTAAGTGATGCCCAATTCTCTTTGGCTCTGGGTGGTTAGGGCTTTATCCTCGCAAGGGATTCTCTCTCAAAGGCTTCTAGGTGGGTTGCTCTCAAACGACAAAAGCCGTAGTCTGAATCTGAGCAGCCAACTGTTTATGGTTGTAGGGGGTGGGCTATTTATAGCAACTTGGCAACCCGACCTGATTTGTCCGAAATGACCCTGGGTCACTAAGGAACTGACACGTGTTCCAACGGTCATATTTCAAACTCACATGGCAACTTTACTTGGGCTACAAGCAAAGCTGACTTGTCCGACTCTGGACAAGATTCGCTCTCATAGTCTTCACTCGAAGACATAGGTTTTTGGTTAGGCATCACTTTAGTCATTCTGACTGGTTCTCTTGGACCCCACTTAACAGTACAGTGGTTCCTATGACTCAACACAAAAGAAAAAGAACTACAAAAGATCTAAGTCTTCGAGCTCCATAGGCTTCATGTGGTGTCTTCTCTTGTCATAGTCTTCAATGTGAATATCTTCATATACCACCTTTGACTTCAATGTCATCATACATTTTTAGGGGTCATCTCTGGTAGGAAAGCCGAATCAATGAGGGACTTCTACCTGTGTTATCCTGCAATTCTCACAAACACATTAGTCCCTCAACTAGGTTTGTCATCAATACTCCAAAACCAACTAGGTGTGGCACTAGATGCACTTACAATCTCCCCCTTTTTGGTGATTGATGACAAACTAGTTGAAGTTTTCAACAGGGAATATAATCTGTGAAATTGTAAAGGATAAGGAATTGTCTTCATAAGTTGCAAGGGCTCCCCCTGAAGATGTGCATATAAGTAATTTGCTTTTGGAATGCAAATGCACATGGCAGGTTGTACTTGTGGAGATCCACTTCAACTTATGATGACAATCCACTATGCATGTGAAAGTATATGAAGATAATGATAATGCATAATGGAAAATGGACGTCTGCAGAATGATCTAAGTGCGGAATTTATCGTCGCACATGCGGAATTTATCATCGCAAAACAAAGTGGCAGATGAGTAGCAGACGACCATCGAGTTTAAATGTTACAACTCAAAGAACCAAATGTAGCAAAACGAGAGTTGTAAGCACAAAGCAAAATATAAAGCACCCGCCCATATGGACCCGCTTGAAGACTATCAACCTCATATGCTTCTCCCCTTTTGTCAGTAAGGACCAAAAAGGTTTGAAGACATAGAGTATCTACTCGTTCCCATGCGGAGTAGGTGAAGTAGCAGGGTCGTTGGTGGTGTTTGGCGGTGCTGAAGAGCTTGGAGCAGAGTTGACGTGTGCTAAAGGAGGTGGCGGTGAAGTAGCATCGTCTTCATCCTTGATAACTCTGGCAGTCACTGTTGCAGCAGAGGATGAGAACTCAGAGTCTTCAAGGGATGGAGTTCCTAGCAGCATAGCCCTTCGAGGAGGTGTGGAGTCAAACTTGAATCGCTCAGTGAAGCCATCCTCTTGAAGATCATCTTCAGAACACATCATCGTTAGCCCTTTCCATGTGCGGCGACAGGTTTCATGGGCAACGAAAGCATTCTTGGTGGCAAGATTGCGAATGCGATTAACATCCACCAAGAGGCTTTTCATCTGACGCTTCAGACAGTCATGATGCCTATCCTGTTTCTGATGAAGAGCCACAAGAAGCTCTCGGTCATTGAGAACACGAGTGCGCTTCTTGGGTCTTGGACCAGTTGTACCATTAGTGGCTTCAGTGGAAGCAGGGTGTGGTGCACGTGTAGTGCCGGCCAAAGGATACACCCGAGTGACTGCTTCAACTCCTTCAATGTTCTGAGACAAAGTCTGATGCTCTGCATTCTAAAGACTTAGAGGTTCCTTGGCAGGCTCAGGATAGATGGCTTCAGTAGAGATATCCACATCAGGCAGAAAAATCCGATGATTGCAAGCAGATGGCTGATATGAGATATCGGAGTGAAGTTTGATTAGCCGCATTACCCATGGGGCATAGAACTTCAAGCGAAACAGATCAGAGCCTGATGCAGCAAGTTGGCAAATGAAGAAGTCCTGTGCATTGAAGCATTTTCCATGAAGTATATAGAAGACCAAAGTCTTCATTGCACCCTCAAGCTTGGCATTTGGAGAGTGCCCTTTGATGGGCCAGAGAGTTCGCCTGATGATGTGATAGATGGTTCTTGGCAGATACTCAAGGTCTTCAACGAAGAACTCCGTGGGATAAGCAGCATCCTGGGGCAATGGCTTCATCATGCTGAGCATCTAACTCATATCAGGTTCAGGCCTCTGAAAGATGCTCTCAATAGCTTCACTATGCAGCTGACAACCATGCTCGTAGAGATCGCCAGGAGTGGGCAAACCAGTGAGCTCAATGATGTCAAATGCATTGGCTTCGTGATGAACGTTTCCGGTCATCCACTCCAGGACCCAAGTCTTCGGATCTTTGCTGTACCCGCGGATGTGAAGTGTGGCATAGAATTGGAGCAGCAGCTCTTCATTCCAATGCTCTTGGTCAGTAATGAACGGTAGCAGTCCAACTTCCTTGAAGCAATCCAAAGCTTCTTCCAGACAGGGCAGACCAGCTATAGCTTCAATGTCAAGGTGCTTGTGTGGGAAGATGCGACCTTGGTTGTAAAGAATGCATGAGTAATAGCTTCGCTGGGGATAGCTCCAGAACCGATCAGATGATATCCTTTCCCTTGAGTAGGGGTTCCTGGAGCTATTGAAGAATGTGTTGTCTGCCCTAAAGCCATTGATATTGAAGGAGCCAGGTGCTGATGCAGGACCTGGGAACCTTGGCAATCTTGGGATTGGCTTCTGTACTTGAGGCCTGTGCTCAACATGATAGTCGAACTGGGGACCGGCAGCAGACTCAGGAACAGAAGTGGAGGAATCAGTGGCTTCGCTGTCTCCTGATGCTTTTGTTGGGGAGGGCTCCACATTAGCTTCATTGGTGGTTGTGGGAGCCTCAAGATTTTCATCCTCCACTTGACGAGCTGGAGGGTCGGTCACAAGCACGTTCTCGTTGAGAACTGCTTCTTGGTGGGACAGGGGAGTGGGAACTTGTGGGACTTCTTCTTCCGCGGCTGATGCAGCCGGATTGTCTTCAGCAGAGACTTGAGGCCTTGGACCTTTGCGAAGCCTGCGCAATGCGGGCGACGCCTGTGGAGTTGGAGTGGGCTGGGACTCATAGTCTTCTTCCTCTTGTGGGAGATCCTCCCATGAAGCATCCTATGCAATTGGCGTCAGTGGACGACCAATGCTGATGAGTTCGCTGTTTTCAAGCTGAGGAAGGACTGCACCATCTTCTACATTGTCATGTTGACCAATGTCTTCAGCAGCAATGGGATCAGCTGCTGGAATGTCTTCAGCTTCATGAGCCTCTGTGGAAGCAGGCTCATGGATTGTCAGTTGACGTTCAGCTTCAGGATATACCATAGAAATGGGTTCAACTATCAAAGGCTCTGTGGGAGCAGCTCCTCTTCTTCTTGGAGGGGGCAGTAGGAGAGGCTTCAGCATGTTTCCTCTTCCTGGCTTCAGCCTCAGCAGTCCTCGTCTTCTTGAGCTTTGAAGCTGTTGACCGGACTTTTGGCTTCGAGCCAGTCATTTTAGTTGGGAAGACAATAGGAACTGCTTCCTGCCTTGGCGCGTCGGGTTCAGCCGTAGCGGGCTTCTTCTTCTTCTTTGCGGCCATCCTGGGGTCGATGCCAGGACGCCCAAGGGCCTTGCGCTTCTCAGCCTCATTATAGGCTCGCACACATCTATCGGCCAGAGTCTTCATGCGCTCACGCGAACCCTGAGCTTCTGCATGTTTCTTCAGAAAGGCTTCCTTTAGCTCGTGCATCATGATCTTGAAGTTCTTTACTTCTTGCACGCTGAGCTTGGCCATATGCTTCTTGAACTGAGCCTTTTCATAGTCAATCTTTTGCTTCAGTTCAACAATGCGCTGGGTGACAGCTAGCTCTGAAGCAATGGCGCCTTGGAAGGCGACACTAAGGCCAATGGGTAGCTGCAGATCTTCAAAGCTGATGTTTGGCGTCTCAAACCACTCGTCAATGAAGTTGTGGATGATGGTTACATCAAAGAGAGGTAGATCATTGAAGATTTCTGCTTCTTCTTTGCTCTTGATGAGTTGCTCAAGAGCGTCATCTGCAAGATCTTCATCACTTGACAGATCGATGGCGTCATTGCGCAGAATGGCAGTAGCAGTTAGCTCTTGGCCGGTGTGAGGCAGAGGCATTTTGACCTTCTAGGGCTTGGAGATGCGTGATAAGTCTTCGGACTGCACACTGTCTTCAGGAGGTGCAGTTGCCAGTGGCTTCGCCCGTGAGATTTTTGGTGAAGGGGCAGGCTTTGAAGCTTTAGGCTTCTTCAGCTTCTTTGTCTTCAGCGCTGTAGGCGCTTCATCTGATTTAGCGGCAGCGGCCGGCTCATTCCCTACAGTCCCTTGAACCAAGATACGGGTGATGAGGCCTTCAAGGTTGTAGAAGGGACCGATGACATTGGGTTCTGCATCTCGTGTGCCATCTTCCCTTGGTGCTGAGGGACCAGGGTTGAAGTCTAACCCCAAAGTCTTCTTGTTCTGCTTCGTTGAGTTCTGGGCAAATTGGAAGTTGCGCTTGAACAGATTGTCGTCATGACACCATAGTAGTGACGATGGGTGTGCATCAGCTGGCTGTGGCCCACAGACCATGCAGGGGTAGAAGCCTTGTTCAATGGCTTCATCTCTGGACCTGGGCAGAAGATTCTTGTATAGGATGTCTCCCCACGGTCTCTTGATGGCGTTTTTCTCAGCATATTCCTGGGTTACAAATCGGTATTTGAACCATTGTTCTGCCCAATATCTTCGAATCCATTGGATTCGGGTCTTCGGCTGATTGTAATCCTCTTCAGGATCTGTCTTGTACAGTTCTGAGAGGTCATCTGGCAGATCTCTGGATGTTTCTCCACGACGCTTTCTGCCACCCTTCCTTACTGATTTCTCTGAAGCCATAAACTTTAACTTGAAAGGCTTCAACACGTTCAAAGGCTTCAAAGGTTTTCGCTTGCTGGACCAACAGGAACTGGCTTCGGGAGAATTTATGTGATGTTGTAAGAATTCTGCAAATGAATGCAGACTATGAGAACCAAAGGATTCTCCCACGGACATGTACCTGTGACAGCATTAAGGTGCGAGGGAAGGGGAAGAGGTCATATGCATTCTCAGAAGATTTTGAAGATAAATCAGTTTAGAAGACATTGACCTCATCTTGCGAAGACATTCACTCATAGATAAGGAGTTGGTTCCAGATTTGTATGAATCCACAGATTAGTACAAGTGAGGAATCTAACTACTTTGTGAAGCATAAGTGAATATACTAGGCATCTTTTGAGATGCAGTATGAGAGAGATCTAACTTGTGTGAACAGAAACTGCTTGTGGTAGAAAGTGACAAATCCATAGGATCAACGGTGCTGTAAAAAGGAAGTTTCATTTACCACACTAAGAACTGCTAGACGGAGAGGAAGATGAGGCCGATCAGTTCGATCTTCCGTGCCCTAACTTGGCGACGGAGGACACCTACGGCGACGGCAGAGAGGACGATGTCTGCGGTCGGTGTAAAGACGGCGTCGGAGAGGTTGCGGCAGCGAAGCGCTTCGTCGTCGGCGTCGTCGAGGGCTAGTGATGGCGCTAGGGTTCGTGCGAGAGTGGAAGAAGAGATAATGACCGCTGTGAAGTGTGTATTTATAGGTACATGGGTGGCACTGCGCTATTACACAGGTGCCCCTGGCGATTCGCATCTGAGGAACACGTGGCCATTATGCGGAATTTTGGGTTTTGTTCCATGTCCCACGCACACCTGGATTGTCGGGTGGTCGTTCCTACTTCTCCGGGTTTCATGTGGAGGAATGAGCATTGAAAACAGACTTAATGGTTGTCTCTGTATCTTCTGCTGACAAGGACGCAGAGAAGACATTCGACAGTTTCAATAGAATGCATATGATTTGGAGAGATAGAATTTGAGATAGAAAGCATAGAGAGGTCAGGGTCCGATCACATTCACTTAGTTCAAAAGATTCAACAAGAAGACATAGCTATAAGTGAATGTTGTAGAGGAGAGAACACTAGTAGATATATATATCTATATAATCAACATAGTGAAGATAATCATGAAGATAGGTTGAGATCGAAGCCAAACCAAATGTGAAGACATTGCAAGGTAACGCCATGAGTGAAACACTTCAAAATAGAACGTTTGGTGGTGGCGTTACCCACCGTATAGGAAGTATTAGACCCAGACACGGCGCACAATTATCATGGCGCTTCAAAGTCAAATTCCACATTAATGTATTCACACTTAGAATGTATGTCTTCATTGATTGAAGATATACTTTACTTCATGTGTTGCACATCTAAGTCATCAATATGCATAAGGGTTAGGATGTGTGCCTGATCACAGGACATTTGAGGATTCCAGGATATTTAGCTCACACCGTAACTTGCAAAATCTCTTCCCATCCAAGGGCTTGGTGAAGATATCTGCCAGTTGCTCTTCAGTGTTGACGTGTATGATATCAATGTCTTCCTTCACAACATGATCTCCGAGAAAGTGATGACGAATTTCAATGTGCTTTGTCTTCGAGTGCTGAACTGGGTTGTTGGCAATCTTGATGGCGCTTTCGTTGTCGCAGTAAAGTGGCACTTGCTTCAGATGAATGCCATAGTCCTTGAGTGTTTGCTTCATCCACAGAAGCTGAGCGCAGCAAGATCCAGCAGCAATGTATTCAGATTCAACAGTGGAGAGAGATACACAGTTCTGCTTCTTTGAAGACCAACATACAAGTGATCATCCCAGAAAGTGACATGTGCCTGATGTAGACTTGCGATCAACTTTGTCACCAGCATAATCAGCATCCGAAAATCCAACCAGATCAAACTCTGAGCCCTTTGGATACCATAATCCTAGAGTTGGGGTGTGAGCCAAATATCGAAGAATTCGCTTCACAGCTAAGTGATGCGACTCCTTTGGTGCCGCTTGAAATCAAGCACACATGCAAACACTAAGCATAATATCTGGCCTAGATGCACATAGATAAAGTAAAGAACCAATCATGGAGCGGTATACCTTTTGATCGAACTCTTTACCATTGTCGTCGGGACCTAGATGATGTTTGGCTGGCATTGGTGTTGTGAAGCCTTTGCAGTCTTGCATACCAAACTTCTTCAGGCAATCTTTGAGATACTTCTCTTGAGATATGAAGATGTCGTTGCGTTGTTGTCGTATTTGAAGACCAAGGAAGAACTTCAGCTCTCCCATCATGGACATCTGATATTGCTCTTGCATCATATATCCAAACTCTTCACTGTACTTTTGATTGGTGCAGCCGAAGATAATGTCATCCACATATATTTGGCACACAAACAATTCACCATCATATGTCTTCGTGAAGAGAGTGGGGTCTAGGGAACTAGGTATGAAGCCTTTGCTATTCGGGAAGTATTTGAGTGTGTCATACCACGCCCGAGGGGCTTGTTTGAGGCCATACAGTGCCTTGTTGAGCTTGTATACCATGTCAGGATGTTTTGGATCTTCAAAGCCAGGCGGTTGTGCAACATACACTTCTTATTCAATCTTGCCATTGAGAAAAGCACTCTTCACATCGATTTGATATAGAAGTATGTTATGATGATTTGCATAGGCCAACAGTATGCGTATGGCTTCAAGTCTAGCCACAGGAGCAAATGTTTCATCGAAGTCAATGCCTTCCACTTGAGTATATCCTTGAGCAACGAGACGAGGTTTGTTTCTGACAACTTGACCATGCTCATCTTGCTTGTTGCGGTATATCCATTTGGTGCCTATTATATTGTGCTTCCATGGATCAGGATGCTTAACCAGTTCCCATACATTATTCAGCTCAAACTGTTGAAGCTCTTCTTGCATAGCTTGAATCCATTCAGGTTCCATGAAGGCTTCTTCAACTTTCTTGGGTTCTGTTATTGAGACGAATGCGAAGTGCCCACAGAAATTTGCTAGCTGAGTTGCCCTTGAACGAGTGAGTGGACCGGGTGCATTGATGCTATCAACTATTCTTTCAATCTGCACTTCATTGGCAACGTGAGGATGTACAGGGCGAAGACTTTGCTCTTGCTGATCATTGTCGTTGTTGGAAGGAATGTCTTCAGGCTGAGCATTGTCTTCAAGATGATCAGGTGCTGAGATGATAAGTTCTTCTTCAGGATGAGCTTCAGAAGGTATAATTTCTCCAGTTCCCATTAGCTTGATTGATTCACTAGATGGAACTTCATCTAGCACATTTGGCAGTTGCTCTCTTTGTGAACCATTGGTCTCATCGAACCGCACATCCACTGTTTCAACCACTTTGTAATGAAAGAGATTGAAGACTCTGTAGGAGTGCGAATCCTTTCCATATCCAAGCATAAAACCCTCATGTGCTTTTGGTGCAAACTTTGAGATGTGATGTGGGTCCTTGATCCAGCACCTTGCGCCAAATACTCTGAAGTAACTGACATTTGGCTTCTTGCTAGTAAGGAGCTCATAAGATGTCTTGTTCAGAAGCTTGTGAAGATAAACATGATTGATTGTATGGCATGCAGTATCAATGGCTTCAGGCCAGAATTTTCTTGGGGCCTTGTATTCATCTAGCATCGTTCTGGCCATCTCAATTAGTGTTCTGTTCTTGCGTTCGATGACGCCATTCTGCTGTGGCGTGTACGGGGCTGAGAATTCATGTGTGATGCCCAAGATATCAAGATATGTATCAAGGCCAGTGTTCTTGAATTCAGTGCCATTGTCACTTCTGATGTGCTCTATCTTGGCGTCATAATTGTTCATAGCTCGATTGGCGAAGCGTCTGAAGACATCCTGCACTTCAGTCTTGTAAAGGATTATGTGCACCCAAGTATATCTAGAATAATCATCAACAATAACAAAGCCATAGAGGCAAGCAGTAGTAGTGAGAGTTGAGTAATGAGTGGGACCGAAAAGATCCATGTGAAGCAGTTCGAAGGGTCGAGTAGTGGTCATGATTGTCTTCGAGGGATGTTTGGCCCTTGTCATCTTCCCTGCTTCACAGGCACCGCATAAGTGATCTTTCTTGAACTTGACGCCCTCGATGCCTATGACATGCTTCTTCTTCGCAAGGGTGTGGAGGTTCCTCATGCCAGCATGCCCAAGCCTCCGATGCCAGAGCCAGCATTCTGAAGCTTTTGCTAGAAGACATACGGCAAGCTGTGGTCCTGCTGAGAAATCTACCACGTACAAATCATCTTTTCGATACCCTTCAAATACTAGAGACTTGTCAGATTCCATTAGTACAAGGAAACGATATTTTCCAAATATTACGATCATGTTCAAATCGCAAAGCATTGAGACAGACATTAAGTTGAAGCCAAGGGATTCAACAAGCATGACTTTATCCATGTGTTGATCCCTTGAGATTGCAACTCTACCTAGACCCAATACCTTACTTTTACCAGTGTCAGCAAATGTGATATGGCTCTTGTCGGATGGACGTAAGGTTGAGTCCATAAGAAGACTTATTTTGCCAGTCATATGATTTGTACACCCACTATCAATAATCCATTCTGAAGATGCTGGTGTTGTACCCTACAGTGCAGTTAGGGGGATAGGCTTCACCAAGAGCATTGTGAAGCAAAAACATTTGACGAACCAATGGGTTATGAAAACTTAGATCCAGGTTAGGACTAATAGGGAGAGTAGCAAGCGATTCAGAACGAAGTACATAGTAAGACCATTCGGGCATTTGATCTTGCGCCCTACAAAATGTTTAAGGTCCCCAGCAATAGCGTCAGACGATTTTGGTTTTCTGCTGGAGACCTTTTCCTGCAAAAGAGAGTTAAGCTTTCTTAGCCACCCACATCTTCAAGGGTGGCTTAGAAGCAATAAGTCTAAGTGCAGCATATGAGAATTTTGGCTTTGGAGCCCTAGCAAACAGTCTTGCAGGCGGACAATAGTACTCATAAGAATAAGCAGAATAGTTCTTGGTCTTATGAACATGGCGGTTTGATGAACCGCTCTCATATTCATATGCATGAGTATGGTTTCCTTGCAAAACATTTGCGTTAGTGCGAATCAGGTGAGTCCTCGGTCTGTATGAAGCCTTTGGACTGTATGAAGCCTTTGGTTTGAGGTTTGTCTTCTTCACGTGATGTGTCATGATGCCATTCACATGAAGATTCTCCAAACACCTTTTCGGAACCCAGATCTTCTTCATAGGCGGTCCATTCCTGCAGTTAGTACCAATGTACCTGGCAAACACTTCACCATTCTGATTCTTAAATAGTATATAGTTTGCATCGAAGGATTCATCAATGATAATGGGGTTAGCACAAGTGAAGCCAGATAGATTGGATGGATCTGCTGAAGGTTCCTTTGCAGCAACCCACATGGTTTTGGGGTACTGCTCAGGTTTCCAGTAAGAGCCATCAGCATTCATTTTCCTTACGGACCCAACACCCTCTTTCCTCGGGTTTTGGTTCAGAATCTGCTTTTTGAGGACATCACATAGTGTCTGATGCCCTTTAAGACTTTTGTACATCCCTGTTTCAAGCAATGTCTTCAATCTAGCATTCTCATCAGCAATAGCAGTGGTATCCTCAGCAGAGGGGTTAGTTACCACATCAACAGTTGAAGATATTGCAACAGTAGTAGCAGTAGAACATTCAACAACAGAAGTAGCATTATCACGCTCAATGCATTTAAGACATGGTGGTTCAAATCCTTCCTGAGCGGAAGTGATCTGTTTGGCGCGAAGTGACTCGCTTTCCTTTTGAAGATCTTCATGAGCCGCTCTCAATTTCTCAAGATCTTGCTTCCTTTGAAGATAATCATAGGAAAGCTTTTCATGAGTTGTTGAGAGAGTTTCATGACGACTTTCAAGTTCCTGATACTTAACATGAAGATTTTTTATGTCTTCAATTAAGGATTCAGATCGAGTCATTTCAGCACCTAACAGATCATCGCTTCTGTCTAACAGTTTTTGAATATGTTCCATAGCTTTCTGTTGTTCAGTTGCTATTTTAGCAAGTGTTTTGTAGCTGGGTTTTGAACCATAATCAGAGTCATCGTCACTAGATGTTTGATAGTGAGTAGTGCGTGTGTTTACCTTGGCACCGCGTGCCATGAAGCAGTAGGTAGAAGCGGAGTAGTCCTTGTCATTTGCATCTGTGTCGGTGATGAAGTCATTGTCTTTAGTGTTGAAGATGGACTTGGCAACGTATGCTGTAGCCAGACTTGCGATGCCTGAATCGGACTCCTCCTCAGACTCCACCTCCGCCTCCTCAGAAGCAGACTCCTCCTCTGAATCCATTTCCTTGCCAACAAACGCACGTGCCTTGCCAGATGAGCTCTTCTTGTGTGATCAAGACTTTGAGGAAGACTTGGAAGAAGACTTTGAGTATTTCTTCTTCTTCTTGTCATCAGAGTCATATTCCTTGCTCTTCTTCTTCTTTTTGTTCTCATTGTCCCACTGTGGACACTCAGAGATGAAGTGGCCAAGTTTCTTGCACTTGTGACATGTTTTCTTCTTGTAGTCATGAGCAGAAGCTTCATCATTCCTTGAGCTTGATTGGGAAGACTTTATGAAGCCTTTCTTCTTGGTGAATTTTTGGAACTTCTTGACAAGCATAGCAAGTTCACTTCCAATGTCTTCAGGATCATCAGAACTGCTGTCAGATTCTTCTTCAGATGAGGAGACAACTTTTGCCTTCAAGGCACGAGTTCGCCCATAGTTTGGACTATAGATATCTCTTTTCTCAGAAAGCTGAAACTCATGTGTGTTGAGCCTCTCAAGTATGTCAGGCGGATTGAGTGTCTTGAAATCAGGACGTTCTTGAATCATCAGGGCTAGGGTGTCAAACGAACTATCAAGTGATCTTAGTAGTGTCTTGACGACTTCATGTTTGGTGATCTCAGTAGCGCCGAGGGCTTGAAGCTCATTTGTGATGTCAGTGAGTCGGTCAAATGTGTGCTGGACATTCTCATTGTCTTTTCGCTTGAAGCGGTTGAAGAGGTCGTGAAGGACACTGATTCTCTGATCTCTCTGGGTTGAGACGCCTTCATTGACCTTGGAGAGCCAGTCCCAGACCAGCTTAGATGTCTTCAAAGCACTCACACGGCCATACTGTCCTTTGGTCAGATGACCACAGATGATATTCTTGGCAGTAGAGTCCAGTTGAATGAATTTCTTGACATCAGCAGCAGTGACACCTTCTCCAGCCTTGGGAATGCCGTTCTCGACGACATACCATAGGTCGACGTCGATGGCTTCAAGATGCATGCGCATCTTATTCTTCCAGTAGGGATATTCAGTTCCATCGAAGACGGGGCATGCAGCGGAGACTTTAATTTTTCCTGTAGTCGACATAGCTAAAACTCCAGGTGGTTAAACCGAATCACACAGAACAAGGGAGCAACTTGCTCTGATACCAATTGAAAGTGCGTTATATCGACTAGAGGGGGGTGAATAGGCGATTTTTATGAAAGTCTTCAAAACGTGGGAGTTATGAAGACAAACGATAGAAATAAACCTAATACCCTGCAGCGGAAGGTATACTACACTAGGCAAGCCATAGTCAAGTATTCAATAGAGTGAAAGCACAATGACTAATAGCAGCAATGTAGTAAGGATCAGGTAGGAATATATTGTAAAGCCAGACAGAACACGCAGTCACTCAGTGAAGACAAAAGATAGTGCAAACATACAATGACTTCACAGGGAGTAACAGTAGGTAGAGGGAAGTGAAGATGAAACCAGTGACTCGTTGAAGACAATGATTTGTTGGACCAGTTCCAGTTGCTGTGACAACTGTACGTCTGGTTGGGGCGGCTAGGTATTTAAACCTTAGGACACACAGTCCCGGACACCCAGTCCTGAACACGCAGCTCAGGACACCCAGTCCTCACCGTATTCCCCTTGAGCTAAGGTGACACAGACCTCTCCCAATCACTCTGGTAAGTCTTCAAGGTAGACTCCCAAACCTTCACAGACTTCGTTCACCGGCAATCCACAATGTCTCTTGGATGCTCAGACCGCGACGCCTAACCGGCTGGAGGATGCACAGTCCTCAAGTGTAATAAGTCTTCAGATCACACAGACAAGAAGACTTAAGTGATGCCCAATTCTCTTTGGCTCTGGGTGGTTAGGGCTTTATCCTCGCAAGGGATTCTCTCTCAAAGGCTTCAAGGTGGGTTGCTCTCAAACAACAAAAGCCGTACTCTGAATCTAAGCAGCCAACCGTTTATGGTTGTAGGGGGTGGGCTATTTATAGCCACTTAGCAACCCGACCTGATTTGTCCGAAATGACCCTGGGTCACTAAGGAACTAACACGTGTTCCAACGGTCAGATTTCAAACTCACACGGCAACTTTACTTGGGCTACAAGCAAAGCTGACTTGTCCGACTCTGGACAAGATTCGCTCTCATAGTCTTCACTCGAAGACATAGGTTTTTGGTTAGGCATCACTTCAGTCATTCTGACTGGTTCTCTTGGACCCCACTTAACAGTACGGTGGTTCCTATGACTCAACACAAAAGAAAAAGAACTACGAAATATCTAAGTCTTCGAGCTCCATAGGCTTCATTGGTGTCTTCTCTTGTCATACTCTTCAATGTGAATATCTTCATATACCACCTTTGACTTCAATGTCTTCATACATTTTTAGGGGTCATCTCTGGTAGGAAAGCTGAATCAATGAGGGACTTCTACCTATGTTATCCTGCAATTCTCACAAACACATTAGTCCCTCAACTAGGTTTGTCGTCAATACTCCAAAACCAACTAGGGGTGGGACTAGATGCACTTACACTTCTCCCATGTCCTCAGGAACAGACATAACTACTCACAAAGCATATTCATGTTCATAATCAGAGGGGTAATAATATGCATAAAGGATCTGAACATATGATCTTCTACCAATTAAGCCAACTAGCATCAACTACAAGGAATAATTAACACTACTAGCAACCTACTAGCCCCAATCCCGGACTTGGAGACAAGAATTGGATACAAGATATGAACTAGGGTTTTGAGATGAGGTGGTGCTGATGAAGATGTTGATGGAGATTGCTCTCTCCCGATGAGAGGAGCGTTGGTGATGACGATGGCGATGATTTCCCCCTTCGGGAGAGAAGTTTCCCCGGCAGAACAGCTCTGCCGGAGCCCTAGATTGATACCGCCAAGGTTCCACCTCGTGGCGGCGGAGTTACGTCCCGAAAGGTTGCTTCTGGTTTTTTTTCTCGGTGAAAGACTTCATATAGCAGAAGATGGTCATCGGAGAGCCACCAGGGGGCCCACGAGGTAGGGGGGCGCGCCCTAGGGGGGGCGCACCCCCACCCTCGTGGACAGGGTGTGGCCCCCTTGGTCTTCATCTTTTGCGAGGATTTTTCATTATTTATTATAAGGTATTCCGTGGAGTTTCAGGACTTAGTTGTGCAGAATAGGTCTCTAATATTTGCTCCTTTTCCAGCCCAGAATTCCAACTACCGACATTCTCCCTCCTGATGTAAACCTTATAAAATAAGAGAGAATAACCATAAGTATTGTGACATAATGTGAAATAACAGCCCATAATGCAATAAATATCGATATAAAAGCATGATGCAAAATGGACGTATCAACTCCCCCAAGCTTAGACCTCACTTGTCCTCAAGCGAAAGCCGATAACAATAAATATGTCCCCATGTTTAGAGGTAGAGGCGTCGATTAAAAATAAAATACGGACCTGAAGGCATCATGATTATTCTCATAACAGCAACATATATAGATATTGTCATATGATTACTTATGTTCAAGTGATGATCTATTCACAATGCAAAAGTATGAATCAGAAACCTTATTGAGAACCAACAAACTATAACCTCAGTCATTGAAGCAATTGCAATTTATCATAACATTGGAAAGAGTCTATGTCAGAGCTAAAAAGCAAGTCCACATACTCAACTATCATCCAGTCCTTCATATTTGCTAACACTCACACAATACTTGTGGTTACGGAGTTTTAATCGGACACAGAGAAAGATAGGGGCTTATAGTTTCGCCCCACAACCTTTTACCTCGAGAGTAATGTCCACAATAATAACTCATGCCCCCTACATCCAATTATATATATATATATATATATATATATATATATATATATATATATATATATATATATATATATATATATATATCAGGTTCTTTCCGACATGCTGGGCTTGCCAAAGGATAAAATTAAAAAGGGAGAGGTGAAGATCACCATGACACTTGCATAAGGTAGAAGATAATAATAAAAGATAGGCCCTTCGCAGAGGGAAGCAGAGGTTGCCATGCGCTTTTATGGTTGGATGCACAAAATCTTAATGCGAAAGAACGTCACTTTATATTGCCCCTTGTGATATGAACCTTTATTATGCAGTTCGTCGCTTTTATTACTTCCACATCACAAGATCATATAAAGCTTATTTCTCCACACTAATCATACATATTTGGAGCAATTTTTATTGCTTTGCACCGATGACAACTTACTTGAAGGATCTTACTCAATCCATACGTAGATATGGTGGACTCTCATGGCAAAACTGGTTTAAGGGTATTATGAAGCACAAGTAGTATCTCTAGTTGGTGCTGAGAATTTGGCTAGCATGAGGGGGAAAGGCAAGCTCAACATGTTGGATGATCCATGACAACATACTTTATCTCAGATATAAGAAAACATAACCCACTACATTGTCTTCCTTGTCCAACATCAACTCTTTAGCATGTCATATTTTGATGAGTGCTCCCAATCATAAAAGATGTCAATAATAGTATATTTATATGTGAAACCTCTCTTTCCTTATTACTTCCTATTAATTGCAATGATGACCAAAGCTATGTCTACCAACTCCCAGCAACTTTTAATCGTCACACTCTTTCTATGTGAAGTCATTACTATCAATAAGATCAATATGATCTCTTGTTTCTTCTCATTCTTTTTCTCTTTTCTTTTATTCACCCAAGATCATAGCAAGAAAATCAAGCCCTTCACTCAACACTAATCTTTATTATTTAGCTCACGGACTCAATTACATAGAGAGATCATAAGGCAAAACTCAAAACTAGATCATGCCATAAACTTTATTCTACTAGATCAAAATACTACTAATAGGATCGAACTAAGGAAAATGATAAAGATAGGAGTTGTGATTGTGATATGATACCGGGGCACCTCCCCCAAGCTTGGCTGTTGCCAAGGGGAGTGCCCATACCCATGTGATTATATCTCCTTCTTTGTTGTTGGTGAAATATTCTTGGCGATGATTCCTCTCAGGATACGATTCTCCTCCTCGAGCTTGTTGACTTGCTGCTTGAGGTCCATTGTTTCCTTACGAAGCTTTCCTGTGACGGCTAAAGCTCCTTGCACCCAAGGGTGTTTCATAGCTGCGGGAGAACAAGTGACACTCCTCTTCATATTTTCATAAGAAAGAAATCTAACATTGGAAGGGATAACCGAGTTTGGAATAGCTGAGCTCTGTAGTTCCCCCATCGTGAACCCAGCTCGGAATCGAGAGTTGACTTCTTGATCCTCCATGGCATCTACCCTCATTAAGTTAGCCTCCATCTCTTCCTCCGTTGCTGGCCCAAAGTGGTCAGGGTCGCTGTTTGCCCTTGGTTCCGGTGCCGGATTAGATACCCGGCTCTCCCCGACTGACTCTTGAGAAGACATCTTGCTCTAATGTGCAACAACAACAGCTCGAAACAAAAATAGAGGATATTTGTGTGATTCGGGAGTCAATCCGTATGGTGAATTTTCTATGAGAATATATAGTGAATTTTTACCTACCAAAATACGTATTGTGCAAGAAAATGGAGTCTGGAAGGCACACGAGGTGCTCACGAGGTAGGGGGCGCGCCCAGGGGTAGGGCGCGCCCTCCACCCTCGTGGGGCCCTCGTGTCCTTCCCATACCGCTACTTAATTTTCTATGTTTCTAAATATTCCAAAACAGAGAAATATTGCCTTAAAAATTGTTTTGGAATCGGTTTACTTACCGTACCACATACCTATTCCTTTTCGGTGTCTGAAACATTCTGGAAAGTGTCCCTTATGTATTCCTCCGGGGCTACAGTTTCAATAATATTGGTTTCAACATTTATGGGATTACCTGAGATATAATGTTCGATTCTTTGACCGTTTACCACCTTCGGATTTGTGCCTTCGAAGTTGTTGATTTTTATGGCACATGAACGATAGACCTCCTCGTTAACATAGGGGCCTTCCCATTTAGAGAGAAGTTTTCCTGCAAAAAATCTTAAACGAGAGTTGTATAGCAATACATAATCACCTACATTAAACTCACGCTTTTGTATCCTTTTGTCATGCCATATTTTAACCTTTTCTTTAAACAACTTGGCATTTTCATAAGCTTGGGTTCTCCATTCATCAAGAGAGCTAATATCAAATAACCTCTTTTCACCGGCAAGTTTGAAATCATAGTTGAGCTCTTTAATAGCCCAATATGCCTTATGTTCTAGTTTGAGAGGTAAGTGACATGCTTTTCCATATACCATTTTATACGGAGACATACCCATAGGATTTTTATATGCAGTTCTATAGGCCCATAATGCATCATCAAGTTTCTTGGACCAATTCTTTCTAGACCTATTGACAGTCTTTTGCAAAATTAATTTGAGTTCTCTATTACTAAATTCTACTTGACCACTAGACTGTGGGTGATACGGAGATGCAATTCTATGATTGACGTCATATTTATCAAGCATTTTACGAAAAGCACCATGAATAAAATGTGAACCACCATCAGTCATTAAATATCTAGGGACTCCAAACCTTGGAAAAATAACTTCTTTAAGCATTTTAATAGAAGTGTTATGATCAGCACTACTAGTTGGAATAGCTTCTACCCATTTAGTAACGTAATCAACAACAACTAAAATATGTGTATATCCATTAGAGGCAGGAAAAGGTCCCATATAATCAAAGCCCCAAACATCAAACGGTTCAATAACAAGTGAATAATTCATAGGCATTTCTTGACGTCTACTAATATTACCAATTATTTGGCATTCATCACAATATAGGACAAACTTACGGGCATCCTTGAAGAGAGTAGGCCAATAAAAACCGGATTGCAATACCTTATGTGCAGTTCTATCTCCCGCGTGGTGTCCTCCATAAGTTTCGGAGTGGCACTTGCGTAGGATCTGTTCCTGTTCATGCTCAGGTACACAACGTCTAATAACACCATCTACTCCTTCTTTATAAAGATGCAGGTCATCCCAAAAGTAATGTCTCAAATCACAGAAGAACTTTTTCTTTTGTTGGTATGTGAAATTAGGTGGTATGAATTTAGTAACAATGTAGTTAGCCTAATCATCATACCAAGGAGTACTACGCGAAGTACTTATGACATTTAATTGTTCAACAAGAAAGCTATCATCAATAGGTAGTGGGTCATCAAGAACATTCTCTAACCTAGATAAGTTGTCTGCAACGGGGTCCTCAGCTCCTCTTCTATCAACAATATGCAAATCAAATTCTTGTAGCAAGAGAACCCATCTAATAAGTCTAGGTTTAGCATCTTTCTTCTCCATAAGATATTTAATAGCAACATGAGCAGTGTGGATAGTTACTTTAGAATCAACAATATAAGATCTGAACTTATCACAAGCAAATACAACTGCTAAAAGTTCTTTTTCAGTAGTAGCATAATTTCTTTGAGCATTGTCTAGAGTCTTACTAGCATAATGGATAACATTTAATTTCTTATCAACTCTTTTCCCTAGAACAACACCTACAGCATAATCGCTAGCATCACACATAATTTCAAAGGGTAAATTCCAATCAGGTGGCTGAACAATAGGTGCAGAGACTAATGCTTTCTAAAGTATTTCAAATGCTTCTACACAATCATCATCAAAGACAAATGGTATATCTTTTTGTAATAAATTAGTCAGAGGCCGAGAAAATTTTGAGAAGTCCTTAAGAACCTCCTATAAAATCCGGCATGACCAAGGAAACTTCTTATACCTTTGATGTCCTTGGGACACGACATCTTTTCAATAGCATCAACCTTGGCTTTATCAACTTTGATAACTCTTTCCGAAACTTTATGCCCCAAGACAATACCTTCATTAACCATAAAGTGGCACTTTTCCCAATTCAAGACAAGATTAGTTTCTTCACATCTCTGCAAAACTCGATCAAGATTGCTCAAGCAATCATCAAAAGAAGATCCATAGACGGAAAAGTCGTCCATGAAAACCTCACAAATCTTTTCACAAAAGTCAGAGAATATAGCCGTCATGCATCTTTGAAAGGTAGCAGGTGCATTACATAAACCAAAAGGCATACGTCTATAAGCAAAAGTACCAAAAGGGCATGTAAAAGTTGTCTTTGATTGATCTTTAGCCGACACAGGTATTTGAGAGAAACTAGAATAACCATCTAGAAAGTAGTAGTGTGTATGTTTGCATAATCTTTCTAGCATTTGATCGATAAAAGGTAAGGGGTAATGATCTTTCTTAGTAGCCTTATTTAATTTGCGGAAATCAATTACCATCCTATAACCTGTAATAATTCTTTGTGGAATCAATTCATCTTTATCATTAGGAACAACAGTAATACCTCCCTTCTTAGGGACATAATGAACATGACTTACCCACTCACAATCAGCAATGGGATAAATTATACCTGCCTCCAGAAGCTTTAGTATTTCTTTTCTTAACACTTCTTTCATTTTAGGATTCAGACGTCGTTGAGGATCACAAACTGGTTTGGCATCTGCTTCCAAATTTATTTTATGTTGACATAGAGTGGGACTAATGCCCTTAAGATCATCAAGAGTATATCCAATAGCAGCACGGTGCTTCTTCAGAGTTTTCAATAATCTTTCTTCTTCATGCTCTGAAAGGTTAGCACTAATAATAACAGGATATATCTTCTTTTCATCAAGATGAGCATATTTAAGATTATCAGGCAACGGTTTAAGCTCAAACATGGGATCACCCTTAGGTGGAGGGGGATCCCCTAGTATTTCAACAGGCAAATTGTGTTTCAGAATAGGTTCCTGTTTAAAGAATACTTCATCTATTTCCCTTCTTTCATTCATAAACATATCATTCTCATGGTCTAGAAAATATTGTTCTAAAGGATCACTAGGAGGTATGGCAATAGAAGCAAGACCAATAATTTCATCCTTACTAGGCAATTCTTCTTCACGGTGTTGTTTACTAAATTTAGAGAAATTAAATTCATGAGTCATATCATCTAAGCTGACAGTAACAACATCCCTTGTGCAATCTATGGTAGCATTAACAATATTCAAGAAGGGTCTACCAAATATAACGGGACAAAAGCTATCTTGTGGGGAACCAAGAACAAGAAAATCAGCAGGATATTTAGTTTTCTCACACAAGACTTCAACATCTCTAACAATTTCCATTGGTGAAATAGTATCTCTATTAGCAAGTTTAATAGTGACATCAATTTCTTCTAACTCAACAGGTGCAATGTGATGCATAATTTATTTGTATAAGTCAATAGGTATTGCACTAGCACTAGCACCCATATCACATAAGCCATGATAACAATGATCTCCTATTTTAACAGAAATAACAGGCATGCCTACCACAAGTCTAGGTTTATCTGTATCACGGGGTTTAGCAATTCTAGCAGTTTCATTCAGAAGTAAATAACATGCCCATCTATATTATCAGACAAGAGATCTTTAACAATAGCAATATTAGGTTCAACTTTAACTTGCTCAGGAGGTGTATATGTTTTAATATTGCTTTTTACGAACCATAGTTGAAGCTTTAGCATGATCCTTTATCCTAACAGGGAAAGGTGGTTTCTCAACATAACAAGTAGGAACAATAGGATCATTATAAGTGACAGTCTTTTCTTCAACTTTAATAGGTGCAACTACTTTTACTTCTATGGGAGGATAATATTTAAACCAGTTCTCCTTAGGGAGATCAACATAAGTAGCAAAATATTCACAGAAAGCAGACACTATCTCAGAATCAAGTCCATATTTAGTGCTAAACTTACGGAAAATATCGGTATCCATAAAAGATTTAACACAATCAAACTTAGGTGTCATACCTGACTCCTTACCTTCATCGAGATCGTAATCTTCAGACTTGTGTTTAATTCTATCCAATAAATCCCATCTAAATCTAATAGTATTCATCATAAAAGAGCCAACACAAGAAGTATCGAGCATGGTGCGATTATTTTTAGAAAGCCGAGCATAATTTTTTTGAAGAATTGTTTCTCTTGGGAGCTCATGATTGGGGCATGAATATAACATTGATTTAAGCCTCCCCCAAGCTTGAGCGATGCTTTCTCCTTCGCGAGGCCAAAAATTATATATATAATTGCGGTCACGATGAACAAGATGCATAGGGTAATACTTTTGATGAAATTCCAATTTTAATCTTCTATGGTTCCATGGTCTCATATCATCACATAGCCTATACCATGTCAATGCGTCTCCCTTCAAAGATAAAGGTAAGACCTTCTTCTTAGCAACATCATCGGGTATACCTAAAAGCTTAAATAATCCGCAAACTTAATCCACATATATTAGGTGTTCATTAGGATGCTTCGTTCCATCTCTTGTAAAAGGATTAGCTAGCAGTTTTTCTATCATACCCGAAGGATACTCATAAGGAATTTCATTTTCAATAGGTTCAGTAGGTTGAGGAGCAACTCTTTGCTCTACTGGTCGGGGTGAAGATACCCCGAACAAGCCCCTCAGAGGATTACTGAGGGAGTCCTGGATTAGGGGGTGTCCGGATGGCCGGACTATACCTTCAGCCGGACTCCTGGACTATGAAGATACAAGATTGAAGACTTTGTCCCGTGTCCGGGAGGGACTTTCCTTGGCATGGAAGGAAAGCTTGGCGATACGGATATGTGGATCTCCTACCATTGTAACCAACTTTGTGTAACCCTAACCCTCTCCGGTGTCTATATAAACCAGAGGGTTTTAGTCCGTAGGACAACATATAGAACAACAATCATACCACAGGCTAGCTTCTAGGGTTTAGCCTCTCCGATCTCGTGGTAGATCTACTCTTGTACTACCCATATCATCAATATTAATCAAGCAGGACGTAGGGTCCTCCATCAAGAGGGCCCGAACCTGGGTAAAACTTCGTGTCCCTTGCCTCCTGTTACCATCCGGCCTAGACGCACAGTTCGGGACCCCCTACCCGAGATCCGCCGGTTTTGACACCGAAATTGGTGCTTTCATTGAGAGTTCCTCTGTGTCGTCGCCGTCAGGCTTGATGGCTCCTACTATCATCGATAGTGATGCGGTCCAGGGTGAAACCTGTCTCCCCGGACAGATCTCTGTCTTCAGCGACTTTGCACTGCGGGCTAATTTGCTTGGCCATCTGGAGCAGATCGAAAGCTACGCCCCTGGCCGTCAGGTCAGGTTTGGAAGTTTAAACTACACGGCTGACATCCACGGGGACTTGATCTTCGATGGAGTCGAGCCACTGCCGAGCGCACCGCACTGTCACGACGGGCATGATCTAGCTCTGCCGCCGAACAGTGCCCTGGAGGCCGCGCCCGCATTGGCTTCGACCCTTAATTCAGAGCCAACTGCGCCGATCGAGGATGGGTGGTTGGACGCCGCCTCGGGGGCTGCGATCCCAACGATGATCGAGCCGAACACCAGCCCCGCACTCCGTGAAACTCGTGACTCCAAGGAGCCGGACTCCTCCCCGGACTCCGAACCTTCCGCGCCCTTGCTGATCGAATCCGATTGGGCGCCGATCATGGAGTTTACCGCCGCGGACATCTTTCAACACTCGCCCTTTGGCGATATTATGAAATCACTAAAGTCTCTATCTTTGTCAAGAGAGCCCTACCCGGATCATGGCCAGCAGGATTGGGATGCGGAAGCTGAAGAAATTCGACGCCCACCCACCACCCACTTTGTAGCCACTTTCGACGATTTAACTGACATGCTTGACTTCGACTCTGAAAACATCGACGGTATGGACGACGATGCAGGAGGCGAAGAAGAACCACCGCCCACAGGGCACTGGACGCCCACCTCATCATATGACGTATACATGGTGGACGCACCAAAAGATGACGACGAGGAGCGGAAGGACGCACCGAAGGCTTGTTCCCTCGAGAAGCAGTCAAAGCAGCGATGCAAGCGCCACCCCAAATCCCGCCTCGACAGAAATAACGATCACACAGACCCAGCGCTGGAGCAGGGCAAACCGCTGCCGGACAACGGCAATCCGGATAATCAAACCGAACAAACAAATTCTATCAAGGATTATAGTCCGGACGACATAACGCCGGACAGGCACCCGGAGCAGCAGAATGCCCGTAAAAGGCTTGTTGCCACCGCGAGGAGTCTTAAAAAGCAGAAGCAAAGGCTCAAGGCTGTGCAAGACACACTCCAAATTAGATGGAGTAAAATACTCAACACAGCAGCGAGGTACGGCGACAATCACCCCTCCAAGAGCTATCCAAAGTGGAAGCTGCTACCTGAATTCAATGAGGAGGCCTTAGACCCCCCACAACCAAATATCAAAGTAGCCAACTGGTCGGATAGACGACCCCTCTACCAACACAGAGCGGCATACAACGCCACTCACAATACAACACGCGACCCATGTGAGGGCTCGCACCCAAAGGACGGTGCAACAAGATCCATATGGACCACACAAGCGCGCCCAGCATACAATGCAACACAACAAACATCCGAACAAGGCGGTACACCCAGCTACAGGGGTGCCGCACACCCCCTATGTTTCACCGATGAGGTGCTGGACCATGAATTTCCAGAGGGATTCAAATCCGTAAACATAGAGACATACGACGGAACAACAGACCCTTGGGTCTGGATTGAGGACTACATCCTTCATATCCATATGGCTCGAGGAGATGATCTCCACGCCATCAAGTACTTACCCCTCAAGCTCAAAGGGCCAGCTCGTCACTGGCTTAAAGGCCTCCCCGAAAGATCCATTGGAAGTTAGGAAGAGCTCGAAGACGCCTTTCGGGCAGATTTTCAAGGGACTTATGTCCGACCACCGGATGCGGACGATTTGAGTCATATAACTCAACAGCCCGGAGAGTCAGCCCGAAAGCTTTGGAATAGGTTTCTTACTAAAAAGAACCAGATTGTTGACTGTTCGGACGCCTAAGCCTTGGCAGCTTTTAAGCATAGCGTCCGTGACGAATGGCTCGCCAGACGCCTCGGCCAAAATAAGCCGAGAACGATGGCCACATTAAGAAGCCTCATGACCCGCTTTTGCGTGGGTGAGGACAGCTGGCTAGCCAGATGCAGCACCAGCGACCCCAGTACATCTGAAGTTAGAGATGGAAACGGGAAATCACGGCGCAACAACAATAACAAACGCCGGAATAAAGAAGACATCACGAAGGGCACGGCAGTAAACGCCGGATTCAAAAGCTCTCGGCCAGGTCAGCAACAACCGCCCTCTAAAGGCACCAGGGATGAACTGTCCAGCATCAACAAAATTCTGGACCAAGTATGTTAGATCCATAGTACCCCTGGTAAACCTGCTAATCATACCCACAGAGAATGTTGGGTCTTCAAGCAGTCCGGCAAGCTCAACGCCGTACACAAGGGGGAGGATACACCAAGTGAAGACGAGGACGAGCCTCCCAAGCAAGACACTGGGGAACAAAAGAAATTTCCACCAGAAGTCAAAACAGTAAACGTGTTGCACGTGATCAAGGGAAAAAACAACACGGCACTTCCAGGAAAATATACCCAAGTGCCTGTCACCGCGAAGTCCTGCCACTGGTCGTCTCAACCGATCACTTTCGACCATCGCGATTACTCAGCAAGTATCCGACGCGTAGGATGGGCTGCCCTGGTATTAGACCTAGTAATTAGCGGATATCACTTCACACGAGTCTTGATGGACGGTGGCAGCAATCTAAACCTAATATATCAGGATACAATCCGCGGGATGGGGTTAGCCCAACAAAAACTCGCCATAGCAATACTACCTTTAAAGGAGTAACGCCAGGCCCAGGGGCTCGTTGTACGGGCTCCCTCCTACTACAAGTTATATTCGGCTCCCCCGATAACTTCCATCGCGAGCATTTAACCTTCCACATTGCTCCGTTCCAAAGTGGCTATCAAGCACTGCTCGGACGCGAAGCTTTCGCTCGCTTTAATGCAATACCACACTATGCCTCCCTCACACTCAAGATGCCCGGTCCACGTGGCATCATTTTAGTGAACGGAAATATCAAGCGATCTCTGCGCGCCGAAGAGAGTGCGGCTGCCTTGGCAGCCGCACACTAAAGGCGCCCGGACCAGCGAAAGCATCCAATAGGTCGTCAAGACCTCAGACACAACTAATCAAGTCCGGCGCCGCTATTTATACCGAATAAATGGTCACACCCCTATTTGTCAATACAAGGGGCTCAACGCGCGCAGACAAGTGGCAATTTTTTCTCATCTTCAATTATACATGGTTTCTTTAAAAACTATCTTTTTGCACGACATCTTTTTCACCTAAATTCCTCTCTTTTACAGACGATCATCGTGCTACACCCATCCAGGATACGACACAACGGAGACACAGGCGTAGACATGCAGCAGGGACCCGCTCCAAGGATTCTTTTTAGATTAAGACCCTGCGTAAACCTTTTTTACTGTCTCTTGTTGATACATATCCACCGTTGAGAAGGATGCTGACGTCTTGGCATGTGGCCACGCCAGAACAATGCACGTACCTGGACACAAGGGGCTTCTTACAAATGCCATTATTTAGGCCTGGTTTATACCACAAAGACCGAATACCTTAGGGAGTATTCGGTGTCGCGATTTTGGCCCTATATGCATCAGCTCCGAATCATTATCTTTGGTCAAATGTTGGGTTTGCCCGGCTCCTGTGTTTTGGTGCCTTACGTTCCGCTTTACCGGCTAAGGTAGCACCAGGAGAACTACTGCGATTGTGCCCTGGTTCATCCGGACGAGCACCTTAGTAGAGAAAGCCAAAAATTGACTGTCATGATATAGCGTGAGACTGGTCAACCACTCGATGACCTGTTGGAATGTTCGAATTCCTCGGCCTTAACGAAGGGCCGCTTTCCGGCCAGGCATGTACGCACCCCGGGATCGGGAGAGTGTGGAGCCACCAGGGGCTATCTAGTAGCCCCACTGTCAAACTCCTATGGCTAAGTGAAAGTGCTAAAGCATTATAGTCCGGTTGCCTCGCTCGCTCCGCTATCACCTCCTTAATAGGACCAAGACGTTGGGTTAAGTGTGAACGCATGTTTTTTGCGAGCACCTCCGCATTATATGCGTGGGGGTTGAAGCCGACGGCTGCAATCTTTCAGGTTATACACATGTATACATAAACGGCCGCCCAGGAGGCATCATATTACTTTCAGGCAAAAGTATAAAAATAGCCTTATAAAAATTTATAAAAGCATTTCGCTTACAATGAGATTACATATCACTCAAACATAATATTTTTTGAGCACTGGGTCTCTATCAAACGAGCACCCTCAAGAACTTCTTCAAAGTAGTGCTCAGCAGCCATTCGGCCTATGGCCGAATCCCGCGCTGCAACAGTGGTAGCATCCATCTCCGCCCAGTATGCTTTAACACGGGCAAAGGCCATCCGTGAGCCCTCTATGCATGCCGACCTCTTCATCGCATTAATGCGCGGCACCATGTGAAGGAACTGCTGCACCAAGCTGAAATAGTTGTTCAGTTTTGGCCTTTACGGCCATAGCTGATCCACAACAGACCTCATGGCGAACATAAAGGACTTCCCAGCTACAATATCCCCGGCTTCCCGCAGCTCCTCCTTCTTCGCCCTCATAGCAGAGCGGGTGTATTTTCTCGTCGCAGCAGCCTTCTCAAGGTCCGATGCCTTCGCTAGGTTTTCCTTTTCAAGAACCCGGCAACGGTCGGCGGCGGGTTTTAATTCTATGGCCATCTTGGCCATCTTATCTCGGCTCTTGCCATGCGCGGCCTTCTCGGCTTTCAACTCTTCGGCCGCCTTCAAAGTAGCCGCATTACCAAACCTCGCTTGTTCCTTGGCTCGGGCAAGTTCTGCCCGCAAGGCTTCAACAATGGAAGCTCCATCTGCAGTCACAACATATTAAAGACTCTGGCATCATGCTGCTCTTACTATGTGGCGTTTACCAGACAATGACACTTACCCTGTGCCTCGCCAAGCCTTTTGTTAACAAGCTCGATGTCGGCGTCTACCGCATCCAACTGCCGTTTTAAATGGGCAAACTCGCTAGTCCGGCTAGCCACCTGAGCTTCCATCACCTGCACATAGAGGCAGTATGGTTATTACCTGGGAATATGATCCTCTGTTCGTCGTCATTTCCGATGACAACCAGAGTCTCAGGGGCTACTATCTACACAGGGCACACCTAGCATGTGCAGGACTATCATACATTAATTTACGTACCTCAAAGCCTGTCAGTAGACTCATAAAAGCTTCATGCAATCCACTTTCGGCGGACGAGATTCTCTCCATCACCGTATTCATCAGCATACGGTGTTCATCTGAGATGGCCGCTCGCCCCACCAACTCCCTCAGAACATCCAATCGCACACCAGACAGTGCCGGACTCTTTTGTCTACTCTCTTCGGGAGCCGGACACTGGGAGCTTCGGGGGTGAATGGGATTATCTTCTGGCCTCACCGGACTCAGAGAGGCCCTCCGCGATGACACTTCGGGGTCGCCCGCTTCCGGAGCAGAGGAGTCCGGAGGAGGCGTTTCGCTCTCCATTATCTCCGGATGAAGATCCCCCCGAAGATGAGCTCATTTGAGAGGGGCTAAGGCCCGAACTGCAAAGATATATGCGGTGGTTATTTTCTCAGAAGAAAAAGATGGCATACCTGTACTATTAAAGTATTTCGGGTCACTTACGACTCGCAGGAGAATTGATCCCCCCGCGGACTTTGTGCGGCAAAAGCACCCCCCAAGGTAAGACCCTCTGTGGGAGACTTCTTCTCCCGTTTGGAACCTTCGGCTTCCGAATCCCTGGGTGCAGTCCTTTTCCTCCTCTGGTCGTCTTCCTTCATGGAGAAGCTCGCTCCCTTGGTTAGAATGGGCAGCGTTGGGGGCTCGCGTCCGCCCGTATTATCCTCCCCAGTATCTTCCTTCAAGGGCTCCAGGCAAGGTGCGACCTGGAGCATCTTTTCCAATATCGGATTGTCCAAACCCTCAGGGAGGGGGGCCGAACACCGAATCAATTTCGCCTTTGTTAGCCAGTCCTGGTCAAAAAGCAAACTCTCAGAAATAACTTCATAACAAATGAGAGATAGTATGTTCGGCCGGAAGATTCCTTACCTGTTCGGCGGCGCGGTTACTGCTCAAGCCCACGTCCTCGGTGATTTCCGGACACTCTACCTGAGGTCCGAAGAATGACTTGTACATCTCCTTGTGCGTCAGGTCGAGGAAATTTTGAATGACACGCGGTCCCTCGGGATTGAACTCCCACAAGCGAAGGGGCCGGCGTTTGCAAGGCTGGACTTGACGAACCAGCATAACTTGTATTACCGCAACCAAACTAAGATCTCCATTGAAGAGATCTTGAATGCGGCTTTGCAGTATAGGCATGTCCTTGGCTGGACCCCAGCTCAGACCTCTGCTGATCCATGACATCAGTTGTGGTGGAGGGCCCGAGCGGAAGACAAGGGCGGCCGCCCACTTGGCACTTCTAGGAGCCGTGATGTAGAACCACTCATGTTGCCACAATCCAGACACCTCTGGAATGGAACCTTTGGGCCATGGAGCTCCCGTCATCTTGCATATTGAGGCACCTCCGCACGCTGCATGTTGCCCCTCGATCATCTTCAGCTTTACTTCAAAGGTCTTGAGCCACAGGCCAAAGTGAGGGGTAACCCGGAGGAAGGCCTCACACACGACAATAAATGTCGGGATATGAAGAAAGGAGTCCGGAGCTAGATCATGGAAATCTAGCCCGTAATAGAACATCAAACCCCTCACGAAAGGATCTAGGGCAAGGCCTAGACCTTGGAGGAAGTGGGAGACAAACACGATGTTCTCGTTGGGTTTGCGGGAGGGGACGGCCTGCCCTCGGGCAGGCAGCCGATGCGAAACCTCGGCGGTCAAATATCTGGCCTCCCTCAACTTTTTGATGTCTTCTTCCGTGACGGAGGAAGGCATCCATTGGCCTTGAAGGCTAGATCCGGACATGATTGAAGGTTCGGAGCACCTGACCTGAACTTTGGGTGTTTGAGCTTAAGGTGGGGGAAGGATTCGATTAAGCACGGGAGGGAAAAAATAAAAGCCTTGTCCCTTTATAAAGAGGGTGAATATCAAGCGTCCTCTCCGTGGCTGTTTGGACTTGCCTATAGTCTAGGAGTCCTAGAAGTGGTTGGGTTACCCACGCCCATATTGATGAGAATCCCGGAATAAGGGGACACGATCTCTGCTTCGACAAGACGTGCCAAGGAAACCGCCTCGCTTGACACGCTGAGGTTTGACAATAAAACGATTCGAATAAAGGCTTGGCTGTGGTGCGATGTCACACTACGGAATATGTCAGCATATTAGATTTGTGTAAATATTATTCTCTCTATGGCAATATGTGGAAACTTATTTTGTAGAGCCGGACACTATCTTTGTGTTCAAAATCTTCTATGAAGTACTTGGAGGAGGAACCCGCCTTGCAAAGCCGAAGACAATCTGCGCGCCAGACTCGTCGTCATTGAAGCCTGGTTCAGGGGCTATTGAGGGAGTCCTGGATTAGGGGGTGTCCGGATGGCCGGACTATACCTTCAGCCAGACTCCTGGACTATGAAGATACAAGATTGAAGATTTTGTCCAAGTGTCCGGGAGGGACTTTCCTTGGCGTGGAAGGCAAGCTTGGCGATACGGATATGTGGATCTCCTACCAATGTAACAGACTTTGTGTAACCCTAACCCTCTCCGGTGTCTATATAAACCGGAGGGTTTTAGTCCGTAGGACAACAAATAGAACAATATTCATACCATAGGCTAGCTTCTAGGGTTTAGCCTCTCCGATCTCATGGTAGATCTACTCTTGTACTACCCATATCATCAATATTAATCAAGCAGGACATAGGGTTTTACCTCCATCAAGAGGGCCCGAACCAGGGTAAAACTTTGTGTCCCTTGCCTCCTGTTACCATCCGGCCTAGACACATAGTTTGGGACCCCCTACACGAGATCCGCCGGTTTTGACACCGACAATTACTTTCCATAGTAACAAGTGACAGTAAATTTCAGCACACTATATAAATTTTTCCTTACCAAATTCCACCTACCAAAGGCGCTTTTCCCCGGCAACGGCGCCAGAAAAGAGTCTTAATGGCCCACAAGTATAGGGGATCTATCGTAGTCCTTTCAATAAGTAAGAGTGTCGAACCCAATGAGGAGTAGAAGGAAATGATAAGCGGTTTTCAGCAAGGTATTCTCTGCAAGTACTGAAATAAGTGGTAACAGATAGTTTTGTGATAAGATAATTTGTAACAAGCAACAGGTAACAAAAGTAAATAAAGTGCAGCAAGGTGGCCCAATCCTTTTTGTAGCAAAGGACAAGCCTGGACAAACTCTTATATAAGGAAAAGCACTCCCGAGGACACATGGGAATATCGTCAAGCTAGTTTTCATCACGTTCATATGATTCACGTTCGGTACTTTGATAATTTGACATGTGGGTGGACTGGTGCTTGGGTGCTGTTCTTACTTGAACAAGCATCCCACTTATGATTAACCTCTATTGCAAGCATCCGCAACTACAACAAAAGTATTAAGGTAAACCTAACCATAGCATGAAACATATGGATCCAAATCAGCCCCTTACGAAGCAACGCATAAACTAGGGTTTAAGCTTCTGTCACTCTAGCAACCCATCATCTACTTATTACTTCCCAATGCCTTCCTCTAGGCCCAAATAATGGTGAAGTGTTACGTAGTCGACGTTCACATAACACCACTAGAGGCTAGACAACATACATCTAATCAAAATATCAAACGAATACCAAATTCACATGACTACTAATACCAAGACTTCTCCCATGTCCTCAGGAACAAACGTAACTACTCACAAAGCATATTCATGTTCATAATCAGAGGGATAATAATATGCATAAAGGATCTGAACATATGATCTTCCACCAATTAAACCAACTAGCATCAACTACAAGGAGTAATTAACACTACTAGCAACCTAGTAGCACCAATCTCGGACTTGGAGACAAGAATTGGATACAAGAGATGAACTAGGGTTTTGAGATGAGATGGTGCTGATGAAGATGTTGATGGAGATTGCTCTCTCCCGATGAGAGGAGCGTTGGTGATGACGATGGCGATGATTTCCCCCTCCGGGAGAGAAGTTTCCCCGGCAGAACAGCTCTGCCGGAGCCCTAGATTGGTTCCGCCAAGGTTCCGCCTCGTGGCAGCGGAGTTTCGTCCCGAAAGGTTGCTTCTAGTTTTTTTCTCGATGAAAGACTTCATATAGCAGAAGATGGTCATCGGAGAGCCACCGGGGGGCCCACGAGGTTGGGGGCGCGCCCTAGGGGGGCGCCCCCACCCTCGTGGACAGGGTGTGGGCCCCCTGGTCTTCATCTTTGGCGAGGATTTTTCATTATTTATTATAAGGTATTCCATGGAGTTTCAGGACTTTTGGAGTTGTGTAGAATAGGTCTCTAATATTTGCTCCTTTTCCAGCCCAGAATTCCAGCTGCCGGCATTCTCCCTCCTTATGTAAACCTTATAAAATAAGAGAGAATAGCCATAAGTATTGTGACATAATGTGAAATAACAGCCCATAATGCAATAAATATCAATATAAAAGCACGATGAAAAATGGACGTATCATGGACTCGCGCAGTTGTTACCCTTCATGGGTTGTAGTCTCCATCAACGTGGACGTACAATAGCACCACCTATCGGAACCACGCCAATTGCGTGTCTCCATTGCGTTTGCAAACTCCAATCGCATCCATTTACTTTCTTTCAACTTGCATGCTTTATTCTTTCTGTTGCATATACTCTTGTCATGCTTTCTTGAAATGTATTGGGAGTGCATTAACATGTGCTAAACTCACACTTAACTTGAAGAAATTAAAAACTACCACTTTTGCTTGTTCAGGGTCTAATAACCCCCCTCCAGACCCTCTTCTTGATCCTTTCAATTGGTATCAGAGCATTGGTCTCATTGCTTTGGTTTAATCACCATTGGAAGAAGAAGGATGAGTCTATGTTCGGGAGTATTAGACGTAGAGTGTAACATCCCAAAATTCTAAATTTTGGAATGTTATATTAAATAAATAACTTTGATTGTTTGTTTGATTGTGAGTGATTGATTGTGTGAAATTGAGTGAAATTTGAAACTTTTTGAATGTTGAATGAGAGGGAATGAAATGACTTTCCTAGACTTTCACTCTACATTTTGATCTCAAGGAATTCAAATTCATTTCACCCCAAAACCCTAGAGTGAAGAAAATATGACTTCTTCCATTTAAAATGAAAATGGTTTTTGAAAATATTTGAATTCCATTTGCAAACAAATCAAACCAAAAACTTTATGCAACTCAATGATTTTCCTGAGAGAGGATAAGATGACTTCTTCAAAATATATGAAACAGAGTTGGAAGTGGTTTCAAATTCAAATTCAAAACCATTTATGAGTTATTTGCGCTTTATTCAAATTATTTTTCTCCAAAAATAAATAATTTTGGAATTAAGGTAAAATGATTCCCTACAATATAAAATAGGAGGAAAGTAAATTTGAAATCATTTTGGTATTTTGTAAATGATTTTTATTGGTTTTATTACAACAGCAGCACTTTTTGACTTTTGAGAATTTTGGTAGATTTTATTTGAACTAGATAAATAGTTCATGTTGTAGAAAATATTTTTTTGAAAATTTTGATATAGAATATGCCTATATATCATTTTTATTATTTGTTGTTTATTATTTGTTTTGTTGTCTATTTTAAAAAAAATCCTTCGAACAGTGTCAGGCCGAAGCCCAGCACTGCTCCTCTCTCTCTCCCCTCATCGCTCCGGCAAACTGGCCTTTCGGCCCACAGCCGCACAAGCACCGAAGCACTATGGTTTGGTCGCCTGCTCCTCTCTCGCTCGCCCCTGTGCCGCTGACTACCGGGCCCCACCGCCCGATCGCCCTCGCCTGCGATCTACTTCCTCCCCATGCCAGACCGTCGCCCGAACGCCACCAGAATCCCGATCTTCACGGGATTCGATCTCTCGATCCACCCCCTGCTCCAAGTCTCCCCCCTATATATATTCCTGCCCCTTGACTGATTCCGCCCCAAGGCCCCCTCCGAGAACCCCCGCCTCTGATGTCTACTACACAACCTTCTTCTTGTAGACGTTGTTGGGCCTCCAAGTGCAGAGGTTTGTAGGACAGTGGCAAATTTCCCTCAAGTGGATGACCTAAGGTTTATCAATCCATAGGAGGCGTAGGATGAAGATGGTCTCTCTCAAGCAACCCTGCAACCAAATAACAAAGAGTCTCTTGTGTCCCCAACACACCCAATACAATGGTAAATTGTATAGGTGCACTAGTTCGGCGAAGAGATGGTGATACAAGTGGTATATGGATGGTAGATAATAGTTTTTGTAATTTGAAAATATAAAAACAGCAAGGTAACTAATGCTAAAAGTGGGCATAAATGGTATTGCAATGATAGGAAATAAGGCCTAGGGTCCATACTTTCACTAGTGCAAGTTCCCTCAACAATACTAACATAATTGGATCACATAGCTATCCCTCAATGTGCAACAAAGAGTCACTCCAAAGTCACTAATAGCAGAGAACAAACGAAGAGATTATGCTAGGGTACGAAACCACCTCAAAGTTATTCTTTCCAATCAACCGTTGGGCTATTCCTATAAGTGTCGCAAACAACCCTAGAGTTCATACTAGAATAACACCTTAAGACACAAATCAACCAAAACCCTAATGTCACCTAGATACTCCAATGTCACCTCAAGTATCCGTGGGTATGTTTATATGATATGCGTCACACAATCTCAGATTCATCTATTCGAACAACACATAGAACCTCAAAGAGTGCCCCAAAGTTTGTACCAGAGAATCACGACGAAAACATGTGCCAACCCCTATGCATAGGTTCATGGGCGGAACCCGCAAGTTGGTCACCAAAACATACATCAAGTGAATCACGTGATATCCCATTGTCACCACAGATATGCACGGCAAGACATACATCAAGCATTCTCAAATCTTTAAAGACTTAATCCGATAAGATTACTTCAAAGGGGAAACTCAATCCATTACAAGAGAGTAGAGGGGGGAAGAAACATCATAGGATCCAATAATAATAGCAAAGCTCGCGATACATCAAGATCGTATCACCTCAAGAACACGAGAGAGAGAGAGAGAGAGAGAGAGAGAGAGAGAGAGATCAAACACATAGCTACTAGTACATACCCTCAGCCCCGAGGGAGAACTACTCCCTCCACGTCATGGAGAGCACCGGGATGATGAAGATGGCCACCGGAGAGGGATTGCCCCTTCTGGCAGGGTGCCGGAACGGGTCTAGATTGGCTTTCGGTGGCTACGGAGGCTTCTGGCGGCGGAACTCCCGATCTATTGTGCTCTCAGATGTTTTTAGGGTATATGGAGATATATAGGCGGAAGAAGTACATCAGGGGCCCCACGAGGGGTGAGGGGCTCACGAGGGTGGAGGGCGCGCCCAGGGGGGTGGGCGCGCCCCCTACCTCGTGGCCTCCTCAAAGCTTCCCTTACGTGCACTTCAAGTCTTCTGGGCTTCTTTCCTTCCAAAAATGGGTTCCGTGAAGTTTCAGGTCAAGTGGACTCCGTTTGGTTTTCCTTTTCTTCGAAACCCTAAAACAAGGTAAAAACAGAAACTGGCACTGGGCTCTGGGTTAATAGGTTAGTCCCAAAAATGATATAAAAGTGTATAATAAAGCCCATAAGCATCCAAAACAGTAGATAATATAGCATGGAGCAATAAAAAATTATAGATACGTTGGAGACGTATCAACATCCCCAAGCTTAATTCCTGCTCGTCCTCGAGTAGGTAAATGATAAAAACAGAATTTTTGATGCGGAGTGCTACTTGGCATAATTTCAGTTTAATTCTTCTTAATGGTGGCATGAATATTTAGATCCAAAAGACTCAAGATAAAAGTTCATATTGACATAAAAATAATAATACTTCAAGCATACTAACTAAGCAATTATGTCTTCTCAAAATAACATGGCCAAAGAAAGTGTCCATCCCTACAAGATCATATAGTTTAGTCATGCTCCATTTTCATCACACAAGAATGCGCTCATCATGCACAACCCCGATGACAAGCCAAGCAATTGTTTCATACATTAGTAATCTCAAACTCATAAACCTTCACGCAATATATGAGCGCGAGCCATGGACATAGCACTATGGGTGGAATAGAATATGATGATGGGGGTTATGTGGAGAAGACAAAAAGGAGAAAGTCTCACATCAACGAGGCTAATCAATGAGCTATGGAGATGCCCATTGATTGATGTTAATGCAAGGAGTAGGGATTGCCATGCAACGGATGCACTAGAGCTATAAATGTATGAAAGCTCAACAGAAGAAACTAGTGGGTGTGCATCCAACTTGCTTGCTCATGAAGACCTAGGGCACTTGAGGAAGCCCATTGCTGGAATATACAAGCCAAGTTCTATAATGGAAAATTCCCACTAGTATATGAAAGTGACAAAACAAGAGACTCTCTATCATGGAGATCATGGAGCTACTTTGAAGCACAAGTGTGGAAAAAGGATAGTAGCATTGTCCCTTTTTTTTGGCCTTCCCCTTTTTTTGCCTTTTTTTATTTTTTATTTTTTTGGGACTTCCCTTTTTTTATTTGGCCTTTCTCTCTCTTTTTTGGGGACAATGCTCTATTAAATGATGATCATCACACTTCTATTTATTTACAACTCAAAGATTACAACTTGATACTAGAACAAGATATGACTCTATACGAATGCCTCCGACGGTGTACCGGGATTGCGATGAATCAAGAGTGACATGTATGAAAAATTTTGAACGGTGGCTTGGCCACAAATACAATGTCAACTACATGATCATGCAAAGCAATATGACAATGATGATGCGTGTCATAATAAACGAAACGATGGAAAGTTGCATGGCAATATATCTCGGAATGGCTATGGAAATGCCATAATAGGTACGTATGGTGGCTGTTATGAGGAAGATATAAGGAGGTTTATGTGTGAAAGAGCGTATCATATCATGGGGTTTGGATGCACTGGCGAAGTTTGCACCAACTCTCAATGTGAGAAAGGGCAATGCACGGTACCGAAGAGGCTAGCAAGGATTGAAGGGTGAGAGTGCGTATAATCCATGGACTCAACATTAGTCATAAAGAACTCACATACTTATTTCAAAAATCTACAAGTCATCAAAAACCTCGGTACTACGCGCATGCTCCTAGGGGGATAGATTGGTAGGAAAAGACCATCGCTCGTCCCCGACCGCCACTCATAAGTAAGACAATCAAATAACACCTCATGTTTCAAATTTGTTACATAACGTTTACCATACGTGCATGCTACGGGACTTGCAAAATTCAACACAAGCATTTCTCAATTTCACAACTACTCAACTAGCACGACTTTGATATTATTACCTCCATATCTCAAAACAATCATCAAGTATCAAACTTATCTTAGTATTCAAAACACTCATCAGAAAGTTTTTACTATTCTTGGATGCCTAGCATATTAGGATTATTTAAGAAAATTACCATGCTATTTAAGACTCTAAAAATAATATAAGTGAAGCATGAGAGTTCATCTATTTCTTCAAAATAAAACCACCATTGTGCTCTAAAAGATATAAGTGAAGCACTAGAGGAAACAACAAACTACTCCGAAAGATATAAGTGAAGATCAATGAGTAGTCGAATAGTTATGCAACTATGTGAAGACTCTCTAACATTTAATAATTTCAGATCTTGGTATTTTATTCAAACATCAAGCAAAATTGAAGAAAATAAAATGACGCTCCAAGCAAAACACATATCATGTGGTAAATAAAAATATAGCTCCAAGTAAAGTTACCGATGAACGAAGACGAAAGAGGGGATGCCCGGGATGCCTTCCGGGGCATCCCCAAGCTTAGGCTCTTGGATATCCTTGAATATTACCTTGGGGTGACTTGGTAATCCCCAAGCTTAGGCTCTTGCCACTCCTTATTCCATAGTCCATCGAATCTTTACCCAAAACTTGAAATCTTCACAACACAAAACTTAACAGAAAACTCGTGAGCTCCGTTAGCGAAAGAAAACAAAACACCACTTCAAAGTACTGTAATGAACTCATTATTTATTTATATTGGTGTTGAACCTACTATATTCCAACTTCCCTATGGTTTATAAACTATTTTACTAGCCATAGATTCATCAAAATAAGTAAACAACACATGAAAAACAGAATCTGTCAAAAACAGAACAGTCTGTAGTAATCTGGATCAAACGTATACTTATGGAACTCATAAAATCCTCAAATAAATTGCTGGAGCTGAGTAATATTTCTATTAATTATCTTCAAAAATAATTAACTAAATATAATTCTCCAAATAAAAATGGCAGCAATTCTCGTGAGCGCTAAAGTTTCTGTTTTTTACAGCAAGATCAACAAGAGTTTCCCCAAGTCTTCCCAACGGTTCTACTTGGCACAAACACTAATTAAAAGCATAAAACCACATCTAAACAGAGGCTAGATGAATTATTTATTACTAAACAGGAACAAAAATCAAGGAACAAAAATAAAGTTGGCTTGTCTCCCAACAAGCGCTATCGTTTAATGCCCCTAGCTAGGCATGATGATTTCTATGATGCTCATAAAAGATAGGAATTGAAACATAAAGAGAGCATCATGAATAATATGACTAGAACATTTAAGTCTAACCCACTTCCTATGCATAGGGATTTTGTGAGCAAACAACTTCTAGGAAGAAGAATTAACTTGCATAGGAAGGTAGAACAAGCATAACTTCAAAACTTTAAGCACATAGAGAGGAAACTTGATCTTATTGCAATTCCTACAAGCATATATTCCTCCCTCATAATAATTTTAAGTAGCATCATGAATGAATTAAATAATATAACCAGCACCTAAAGCATTCTATTCATGATCTACAAGCATAGAAATTTTATTACTCTCCACATAAGCAAAATTCTTCTCATTCGGGATAGTGGGAGTATCATAAGAGACTTGAATACTATAAATTGTTTCCACATTAAAAGAGTGATGTTCAGAAAAGGGGTAACCATAATCATGGCAAGTTTTATAAATATAATCACTAGTTTTTATAGCATAAGTATCAACACAATAATCATCATAAGTAGGAGGCATGCTATCATCATTATAAATTTGCATATCAAAACTTGGGAGACAAAAAATATCATCTTCATTAAACGTAGCATCCCCAAGCTTGGGACACACATTAATTGCAGAAAATATATTCTCAAAAACATCATATTCATCAAACATAGCAACCCCAAGATTGGGCCTTTTCATATCATAAGCACAGTCACTCTCATAATTAATAGTATGGATAGCACCAATAGTATAACAATTATCATATTCTTCCAAGCAAGTGCCAAAAAAATTTTCAAGATCATAAGAAGTATCATTATCTTCCACAATTATATTTTCATGAGGCACAATATTAATAGGAGCAGCATTATTTGGTAGAGATATCTTCTTACCTCTCTTCCTTTTTCTTTTCTTCTTCTTCACCACATCATGTGTGGGTTCAATCCGCTTTTTGGAGCTCCTTATTAATGAGATTGGTTGAATAGGAGGCTCCTCCTCATTACCTGATTCATCATAAGAAATAATAGGAGGGTATTGGGAAGTCTCTTCCCTTTCATTAGTATTCTCTTCATCTTCTATTTGTTTTCATTTCTTTATGTAATTGGCAATATAAGGATTTTCAATACAATTCACCGCACAATACATATAAATTTTCTCTAGATCAAAATCAATAAATCTATCAAGATTAAACTTTGGGATACCCTCAGTTATACGTTTCATTTCCTCATACCCCAAAAGAAGACTAAGCTCTTTATGATGCTCAAGGGTAATCAAATTATCACAATTTTTGGATACGATTCGGTCATGAAACAATTTGCATTGGAGATTTAAATGACCATGTTCATTGCAAAGTTCACAAGGGGTGCAAAAAATATTGAATTTTTCAGCACAATCATCAAGACTTTCTTCCAACAATTTAGTTTCTAAGTACTTATGCCTATTGCAATATCTATCTTCCCTATTTGGTGTGTGCATACAAACCCAAGGCACTCCACAAAAATTGACATGTTTATAGAAGACATTTTCATCATAACTAGTGCAATCATCATTAGTATCATGGATATTCAAAGAATTCGAACTAACAACATTGCAATCATGCTCATCATTCAAATATTTAGTGCCAAACATTTTATAGATTTCTTCTTCTAGCACTTGAGAAAATTTTCCTTTCCATCATACTTACGAAAGATATTAAAAAGGTGAAGCGTATGAGACAAACTTAATTCCATTTTTTGAATTTTCTTTTATAAACTAAACTAGTGATAAAACAAGAAACTAAAAGACTCGATTGCAACATCTAAAGATATACCTTCAAGCACTCACCTCCCCGGCAACGGCGCCAGAAAAGAGCTTGATGTCTACTACACAACCTTCTTCTTGTAGACGTTGTTGGGCCTCCAAGTGCAGAGGTTTGTAGGACAGTAGCAAATTTCCCTCAAGTGGATGACCTAAGGTTTATCAATCCGTAGGAGGCGTAGGATGAAGGTGGTCTCTCTCAAGCAACGCTGCAACCAAATAACAAAGAGTCTCTTGTGTCCCCAACACACCCAATACAATGCTAAATTGTATAGGTGCACTAGTTCGGCGAAGAGATGGTGATACAAGTGGTATATGGATAGTAGATAATAGTTTTTGTAATCTGAAAATATAAAAACAGCAAGGTAACTAATGCTAAAAGTGGGCATAAACGGTATTGCAATGATAGGAAATAAGGCCAAGGGTTCATACTTTCACTAGTGCAAGTTCCCTCAACAATGCTAACATAATTGGATCACATAACTATCCCTCAACATGCAACAAAGAGCCACTCCAAAGTCACTAATAGCGAGAACAAACGAATAGATTATGGTAGGGTACGAAACCACCTCAAAGTTATTCTTTCCAATCAATCTGTTATGCTATTCCTATAAGTGTCCCAAACAGCCCTACAGTTTGTACTAGAATAACACCTTAAGACACAAATCAACCAAAACCCTAATGTCACCTAGATACTCCAATGTCACCTCAAGTATCAGTGGGTATGATTATACGATATGCATCACACAATCTCAGATTCATCTATTCAAACAACACATAGAACCTCAAAGAGTTCCCCAAAGTTTGTACCGGAGAATCACGACGAAAACATGTGCCAACCCCTATGCATAGGTTCATGGGCGGAACCCGCAAGTTGGTCACCAAAACATACATCAAGTGAATCACGTGATATCCCATTGTCACCCCAGATATACACGGCAAGACATACATCAAGCGTTCTCAAATCTTTAAAGACTCAATCCAATAAGATTACTTCAAAGGGGAAACTCAATCCATTACAAGAGAGTAGAGGGGGGAAGAAACATCATAGGATCCAAATATAATAGCAAAGCTCGCGATACATCAAGATCGTATCACCTCAAGAACAAGAGAGAGAGAGAGAGAGAGATCAAACACATAGCTACTGTTACATACCCTCAGCCCCGAGGGAGAACTACTCCCTCCTCATCATGGAGAGCACCAGGATGGTGAAGATGGCCACCGGAGAGGGATTTCCCCCTCCGGCAGGGTGCCGGAATGGGTCTAGATTGGCTTTCGGTGGCTACAGAGGCTTCTGGCGGCGGAACTCCCGAGCTATTGTGCTCTCGGATGTTTTTAGGGTATATGGAGATACAGAGGTGGAAGAAGTACGTCAGGGGGTCCATGAGGGTGGAGGGCGTGCCCCCCTACCTCGTGGCCTCCTCGAAGCTTCCCTTACGTGCACTTCAAGTCTTCTGGGCTTCTTTCCTTCCAAAAATGGGTTCCGTGAAGTTTCAGGTCAGTTGGACTCCGTTTGGTTTTCCTTTTCTTCGAAACCCTAAAAGAAGGTAAAAACAAAAACTGGCACTGGCACTGGGCTCTGGGTTAATAGGTTAGTCCAAAAAATGATAGAAAAGTGTATAATATAAACATCCAAAATAGTAGCTAATATAGCATGGAGCAATCACAAATTATAGGTACGTTGGAGACGTATCAGCCTCCTTCTCAATTGCTCGCCGGAGCCGAGAGCCGCCGCCACACCATTGCCACTCACCCGAGCTCCACACACGTCCCGACGCCTACCAAGCACACCCACGGCCTCCCTCGCTCCGCCTTGTCACAGCCCTAGAATTGTTTGTAGCTAGTTGCACAAGCATTCATGCATCATGTATATATTTATGAAAGTTGAATTGGGGAAAGTGGAAAGCCTCAGAAATCATTTCAAAAAAAATGATCAACATTAAAAATTGCATCAAATAAACCCAAGAAAATGTTCATGTTCATTTCTGGAAATATTGGCAAGAGGTAAAATTCAAACCAATATTTTTGGAATCACAGAAATATTTATTTGGGTCTTTGAATTAAGTCAATACTTATTTGAATTGGAGCTACTAATTCCTATAAAATATTTGGTAGCTCCAAATATTCTGAAACTTGGTGAGGGCCTCTGGTTTAAATCAGATAGTGCCCATAAAAGTTTGCAGAATTTTATAAAGTGATTCAGCATTTAAACTAAGTCAAAACATACTACAGAATAATGAAAAACAAAATTAAAACAGAAAGCAGAGAGAGAGAAAGCAAACCTGGCGGCCCAGCTGTGGCCCAACAAGGTTGGCCCAGCCCACCTCCTTCCCTTGTCTTCTTCCAGCTGCTGCCAGGAGGAAGCCGGGCGTGTGCTTGCCGCGCGTGCCACCTCCACCCTGCCTGGCTTCCCCCTCGTCGCTCTGGCCCTCCCTCGCGACGCCACGCAGCCCCCAACCTCTCTCGCACTCTCCCTCGCCCTCATCCCCTCCTCTGTCTCTCTCTCTCACGCGCACGGCCGAACGCCACCATCGCCGCCGCCTGCAGTTGC
>NC_041390.1:209962096-210023470 GCF_002162155.2 Triticum dicoccoides | reverse complement strand
CCATGACCTCTTCTTCGTCCCCATCCAGCTACACATCGCCAGATGCCCCGTGACGCCGCCCTGGAGCTCATCTTCAACCTCATGCACCGAGCATCACCGTCGTCGATTCACCGTCACCAGCGCGTCCCCGAGCTCTCAGACGATTCCATTGGATGCGTTGTGAGCTTCCCGTCGCTTCCCCTAACCCCGTGGCATTTTTCTCGTCGTAGCCGCCTAGCCACCAAAGCCGAGAGCTCCGTGCCGCCGGCCATGGCACCGCCGTGGCCAGAGCCCGAACCAGCCGCCCCCGCACGCGTCATCGTTCTCCCCGCCTCTGCAGGAGCCCATAGCCACCACCAGCTCCTCCTCCCGTACACCACAACGCCATCCCGGCCAACTCCGTGCGGGTGCCGCCGCGGATGTGCTCGTCGCCGTCAGCTCCGGCGACTACGCGACCAACCAGTGGCATCGTTGGACGCGGCGCATCCCCAGGTTCCCGTAGAATCCACCCGCACGACGAATGGACGCCGGAACAGAGATTCCGGCGTGCCTCCGCCGTCAGTTGAGGTCGCCGGCGGCCTAACACCGGCCGGCTGACGTGTCAAATTAGGCTAAAACTAATTAGTCACTAACTACCACCCTAGTCACTGACATGTGGGCCCATGCCCCACTGACACTTTTAGTTATGATTAAATTAGCACTAACAGTCTCTGTTAATTACCCTAGTCACTGACCAGTGGGTCCCAGCCATCAGGTTTGACTTTGGGTGACTCAGTTGTCCTGCTGACGTCACAATGACGTAGTGCTGACGCCATAACTCATTTTCTGGATTATTTATAATTTAGAAAATTCCAGAAAATAGTTAAAACTTCTAAAATTCATTGTAAATCAACCGTAGCTCCAAATCAAATAAATTATATATGAAAAATTATCAGAAAAATATGAAGAATCTGTTTATGCCATGCTCATGCATGTTTGAACTATTTAACCTCACTGAATAGGACAAATGATGATTAGGGCAATTTATGAAATAACATTTGGAGTTGGAATTTGATCTTGTTTGAGTTCCACTTCAATCAAATTGGCTAGATATTGCATTAGGTCAATTCAGTACCTTAATATGTCATATCATTCATTCGCTTGTGCATTGCATTAATTGAATGATGTTATGTTCCCTTGCCGGTAATTGTCCCCTCTTAGTAGATGTGTTTCAGCGATATGATCAATGACACCGATGAAGAGCTATACTATCTTCAGAAGTGCCAGGCAAGCAAAACCCCCTTTCTCATTCCGATACAATCCCACTCTCTCGCTCTTGCTCTCTTTTACTGCATTAGGACAACAACGATTCATCTATTACTTGCTGCGGTAGTTGAACCCCTTATCCTCTGCATGACCTGTCATTGCCACAGTAAATAGATGAAACCCACTAGCATGAGTAGGAGTTGTTTGAACCCTGATGTGCCTACTCATTCATACTTGTCTGTTATGCCTGCTATTGCATAGAATTGTGTCAGGTCTGATTCATCAGGGATGAATCGGAGGTGTGTGAACATGTCCTACTGTTGAGAGCTAAGTGTGTGAACATGATTTGGTAAAGGTATCGATGAGAGGCCATGTAGGAGTACATGGTGGGTTGTTTCATTGAAGCCATCCTTAGGAACTGAGTTCTGTGTTTGTGATCCATGAAACAACTACTACCACACATTGGGCCCTAAAATATGACCCTGCTTGACTTACTGACCCCTCTCGTCCTCTGTCCAGGAGTTGCAACTAGTTTTTGGTGTTTATAGGATATGTGTTGGCGGCCGTGCGTAGCACTGACCCTAGGGGTGGGCTATGATGCGGTAGATACACCGTGGCACGCTGTACCGGGTGCCCGTTTGGTGTCTCGGGAACCCTGCACACATCGTTTGGGGCTGTGAGCGAAACTCCGGCCGGATCTCCTCGCGGATGGAACCCGAATAGGCGATAAACATGGACTAGAGACTTGTGTGGTTAGTCAGGTCATGGTCTACACCCACGTCGGCTTTCGCTTGAAGTCTGCCGAGCACATGTCCTGTGCAGACGCTAAGTGGTGGAAACATGTGTGACGAAGTACACCCCTGCAGGGTATAAAACTATTTGAATAGCCGCGTCCGCGGTAAAGGACTTCTGGGTTGCCTATAACAGTTCATAGACAAGTGAAAGTGGATACTCTAAAACTCGCAAGATAAGTGTGAGTGCTATGGATGGCCTTCCCGTAGGGAGACGGGAGCGGATCCATAGTGGTGTATTGAATGGTGAATATGTGGACTCGTGTGCGCCACCTCAAAAGAGTTGCTTGCAGTCGTAGTTCAGGTTAGCCACTGAGTCAAAGCTGGCTTGCTGCAGTTAAACTCCACCACACCCCCTTGTTGATACCGATGCATATGTAGCTAGTTCTGATGTAAGTCCTGTTGAGTACTTATGTACTCACGTTTGCTTAATTTATGTTTTGCAGAGAGACTTCAGTCTCGCTAGTAGTATCACGTGGACTTCGATGTTTAGCTTGATACCTCAGCTATGATCTTGTGCCCTTGACAGGATCTGGTAGATAGTCAGGCTTCTTAGCCTTTTTCATTTGTAGATGTCTGTACTTAGACATGTTAAGCTTCTGCATGTGCTTTCATTTGTTTGCTATGATTGTTGGGTCATGAGACCCATGTTTGTAATATCTCGCTCCTCGGAGCCTAATGAATAAATACTTGAGTTGTACAGTTATGTTGTGATGCCATGTTGTATTTACACATATCTAGCATATTGTGTGTATGATTGAAATGCTTGGTATGTGTGGGATCCGACAATCTAGTTGTTTATCCTTGGCAGCCTCTCTTATGGGGAAATGCAGTCTAGTGCTTCCATGAGCCATAGTAGTCCGCTACAGCCCAGTTCACCGGAGTCCTGTTAGCCCAGCACTACTGCTCAGGACACTTGACTGGCCGGCATGTGTTTCACTTCATCCTTGTGTCTGTCCCTTCGGGGAAATGTCACGCGGTGACATCCGGAGTCCTGCCTAGCCTGCTATAGCCCGGGTTCCCGGAGTCCCATTAGCCCAGTGCTACATCCCGGATTCACACGCTGCTGACCGACATGCTCGATGTGATTCATGTATGCCTATCCCCGTAGGTTAGTGCCGCTTTGGGTTCACGACTAGCCATGTCGGCCCGGGTTCTCTGTCATATGGATGCTAGCGACACTTTCATATACGTGAGCCAAAAGGCGCAAACGATCCTGGCCATGGTAAGGCGACACCTGTGGGAATACCGTGCGTGAGGCCGCAAAGTGATATGAGGTGTTACCGGCTAGATCGATGTGACTTGGAATCGGGGTCCTGACACGCCTGATCTCCCCGACGACTCCTCGGAGCTCGAGCACCACTGGAACACCGCAACATGGACCACCCGACGCCGCCTTCTCCTCGACCTCGCCGTCGACCGCCTCCGAGCACCTCCGCCGACACCACGACCACTGTTGGACCCGCCGTCGCCCATTGCATCGTCCCCGTCGACCACCGAAGCCGGAGCTCGCCTCGCCGCGGTGAGCCATTCTCCTCCGTCCAATGTATTATTGACGGCGTAGATTAGAAACAGAGTACCCCTTCGGTTAAGCCCGATTTTTAATTAGTGAACCGGCCGATTTTATTTGTTTTAGTTTAGCCGATTTTTTTCTGTTAGAAATCGCCCGTTCGTCCATAGTGCTAGATCGCACACACACCTCGGCCAATCAGTCGCTGCCACATGCACCCCGTCCGACATGTAGAATTTTCTTTTTTTCTGTTTATTTTTAGATTTACAGAAATAGTTTTGTTTTTAAATTTCTTATATCCTTTATGTTTTAGATCCAAATTGAGTGATTCTTTTTGCATTAGATTCAAAATTTCTTGAAGCTTCTGTTAGTGCACTTGGATTTCAAATTTGAGCAGTTTTAGTTTGAATTTGCATGAGCTTGCTTCAAACACTATTTCAGCTCTAGTTTGAGTTCTATAATACATTTTTGTTTGATTCTTTTTGCTCCTGGTCACTAGGACCTTTGCCTATCCAAAAGTGCTGACTATTTTACTTTTTGTTTATTTAAATTAGAGTTTAGGAAAAACAGTATTGTTTTCTATGTTGTTTTGTTTTGTTTGTAACTTAGTGAGTTTTATTTAGATTTAATTAATTCTTGTTGCGAAGTTTTGTTGATCGTAATATGCTTATGTTAGACTTCAGTAGATAATTTTAGAAATTATTTTTATTAGTTCTGCTACTGTTTAGGATTTCAGTTTAGCATAACTAGTATATAGTGTATGTAATAGCTAGTATTGTAGTTATTTTTGCTAGAGATTATTTTACATAATTGCTTTCTGTTGTTTTGATAGAAATATATTTTATTTTCTTTTAAGTAATTGTTTAGATTAATTTAGTGTGGTTATGAAAGTTATTGGTTGATATTGTGTGTTGGTTTCTCCCTTGTTTTCGTGAAGTTTTCTTTGGAATTCTATTTGGTTTTCTTTGACTTAATTATTATTTTATTTATTGCTTTTTGATTGTTATTTTGATTTCTAGTATTGTTTGCTAGGATTATTTCTTATGTGAGTACAATGTTTGACTATATAGATTTTCTCGGAGTGACGAATAGTTTATCAAAGATTCTGAGAGCGTTATTATCTTCGTCAAGTAATACCAGGCAAGTTCACTTTGACCTTGCTTTTCATACATATGTTTTTATTGCATTTAGTGTCATCTTTGCAACAATCCCTCAAGTAGTGTTATATTGAATTCTTGTACTTGAGTAGAATGCATGAGGTAGGAACCCATCTCCATGTTATCAAGCCCGAGACATTATGTAGTTTAAATGCTACGCTATAGTAGACAGGGTTGGTATGAGTGCTCGGGAGTCGTGTGAGTATGAAGGACCCCCTACGTCAATGGCAACTACTTCATGATGGCATCGGCAAGGACTGCATCTTCAGGACTTCCAAGACCTCAAGAGTTCGAGACTCGAGACAAGAATTCAATACACACTATTGGGTGAAGGACGGATTTGATGGGCACCCTAGAGCAACCAGTGGATGGCCGGGATGCATGGAGAAACGACAGGACATCCTGTAGAAAGCTTCACCTAGACTCAAAGAGATGGAAGAATAGTTCATGCCCGGAAGCTTACCTGTGCAACCGCAAGTCATTATGGGCTCTGCTTGGTTGACCTTAGTTGTGACTCTGGCTGCGACGGTGCTAGCAGATGTAGAACTACGGTAGGATTGGATGAACACCAGTTAGTAGTCAGTGGGACTCTTCGGAAGACCATGTTTCGTTCGTCTTGTTCTCAAACACCCTAAAGTGCGAGAACGTAAAAAGATGGATCGAATCTCGTGGGTAAAGTGTACAAACCTCTACAGAGGGTTTAAGCCTAATCGATTAGCCGTGTCCCCGATTACGGACAATTTGAGCCTCAGGACTTGGATCTATCTCGGAAATCTCAACACTGGACTAATATCTTAATTGTGGGCAACTTATGATGATTTGGGCTATGAGACATCGGTTGGCGGAACCATGTCATAATAGAAAACTCCGTAGTACAGACTCCTAATATTCCTTTGTTGTAGGGAAAATAAAACCAGCATTTATGCAAAAACCTCAGATACAAAGCCACAAAGCCATATTGCATATTGTATAGTTTTATCATCTGTCCTTCTTACAGTGATCTTGCCGGTACATTCAATGTAATGACCTACACGGCTGTAACGTATCATGTTGTAGATAATTTCTTCGACGAGTGATACATCTCCATCGTATCTATAATTTTTGATTGTTCCATACCAATATTCTACAACTTTCATATACTTTTGGCAACTTTTTATACTATTTTTGGGACTAACATATTGATCGAGTGCCCAGTGACAGTTCCTGTCTGTTGCATGTTTTATGTTTCACAGAATATCCATATCAAATGGAATCCAAACGGAATAAAAACAGACGGAGCTTATTTTTGGAATATTTGGAAAATTCCGGCAGAAAAATCCACGCGAGACGGTGCCCGAGGTGGCCACGAGGCAGGGGGGCGCGCCCCTGACCCTCGCGGGCCACTCGTAAGGCAATTGATGCCCTTCTTCAGCCGCAAGAAAGCTAATTTTTGGAAAAAAATCACGGCGGAGGTTTCGATCCAATTGGAGTTACGGATCTCCATATATACCCGAAACGGTGAAAGGGCAGCAAAACAGAACGCTGAAACAGAGGGAGACAGAGAGAAATATCCAATCTCGGAGGGGCTCTCGCCCCTCCCATGCCATGGAGGCCAAGAACCAGAGGGGAAACCCTTCTCCCATCTAGGGAGGAGGTCAAGGAAGAAGAATACAACGGGGCCCCCTCTCCTGTTCTCTTCCGGTGGCTCCGGAACACTGTCCTGGCCATCATCATCATCACCGCGATCTACTCCAACACCTCCGCCATCTTTACCAACATCTCCATCACCTTCCCCCCTCTATCTACAGCGGTTCACTCTCCCGCAACCCGCTGTACCCTCTACTTGAACATGGTGCTTTATGCTTCATATTATTATCCAATGATTTGTTGCCATCCTATGATGTCTGAGTATATTTTTGTTGTCCTATCGGTGGTTGATGAATTGCTATGATTGATTTAATTTGCTTGTGGTTATGTTGCTGTCCTTTGGTGCCCATCATATGATTGCGTGCGTGGATCACACCATAGGGTTAGTTGTATGTTGATAGGACTATGTATTGGAGGGCAAGAGTGACAGAAGCTTCAACCTATCATAGAAATTGATGCATACGGGATTGAAGGGGGACCAATATATCTTAATGCTATGGTTGGGTTTTACCTTAATGAACATTAGTAGTTGCGGATGCCTGCTAATAGTTCCAATCATAAGTGCATAGAATTCCAAGTTAGGGATGACATGCTAGCAGTGGCCTCTCCCACATAATACTTGCTATCGGTCTAGTAAACTAGTCAATTGCTTAGGGGCATTTTCGCAACTCCTACCACCACTTTTCCACACTCACTATATTTACTTTATTGTTTCTTTATCTAAACAGCCCCTACTTTTTATTTACGTACTCTTTATTATCTTGCAAACCTATCCAAAAACACCTACAAAGTACTTCTAGTTTCATACTTGTTCTAGGTAAAGCGAACATCAAGCGTGCGTAGAGTTGTATCGGTGGTCGATAGAACTTGAGGGAATATTTGTTCTACCTTTAGCTCCTTGTTGGGTTCGACACTCTTACTTATCGAAAACTGTTGCGATCCCCTATACTTGTGGGTTATCAACGAGTAAGAGTTGCGATACAGGGTTACAGTCTACACTCAACCTACTGATGGCATTGATTGGTCTCCAGACCCGATTGTTTGTTTCTGCTGAGACTTATGAGGTATATATCAGTTTTAAATTATTTATACATGGGAGTGCACTTTGATATATACATTGATGTACTGTGTGTGCCAGCATACTGATCCAGGAATGGCACAGATACACAGAGGCTTGACCGTTTGAGGTCGGGTCGCTACAGATATGGTATCAGAGCACATGTTGACTGTATGACGTGACCCTAGAAACTGGAAAGCCCCAAGGATAGGAAATATCTAAATCTTTGTTCTCAAAAACATCCTTTACCACTCATCTTTTATGATTTTATCAAATTTTCCCTCTTACCTCAAATAGTTAGAATATACCCTTGGCCCTTTTGACCACATGGAGGATCGACTGAATCCGCTCCAAGAAGGACAAGATATCGGACAACTGATGACCTGTTCAGAGTAACGAGGATTTCACCATGCATTAGAAGATTTGAAGCTACAACAGTTGAAGACTCCGAAGACTTGAAGAATCTGAAGAATTAGTTGACCTTTAGAAGATCAAACCCCTGTTATATACTTACATTGGATGCGACGATTTGTGAGCTGTCATTTGTTTGATGTTTTTCCGATAGCCACAAAATAAAAACCCATTTCTTGAAAACTATTGTTTGTATTGTGTGTATCTCCCTCTATCTTACGCATCTCATCCCAAAACCCTTGGACCCAATAGATGATGAATGAAGATGGAGTTGTATTTCTGAGATCAATGACATAGCTGGAGGTAGCACAATGGATACAGAACATGGAAGATCACATGAAGGAGCACTGTATTAAAGCAGAGTATATGGTTTTATACACCTTACAGTGCATCACACGAGGTGCTGCAACGTGGCGAGAGATACATCAAGTTGTACAAGGATGGAATGGAGCAAATGCTTGGGAAGAATTCAAGACGATTCTATTGAGGTCTTGTCTTATCAAGAATCCATGTGACCGTAAAATGAAGAAGCAAACTTCTGCATGCAAGATATGTGGAGAAATAGGACACACCCTGGAGGAACACATGGATGGATGCCCCCATTTTGAGGAGAATCACCCAGCCGAAGAGTGCCCGACTGGGCAAGTTACTTTTTTCCTGTGTGAAGGAACTATACACTACCCGGCTCAGTGCCAAATTTACCCCAAGGTACAAGTAGTTACCAAGCAGCGGAAGGAAGCCATGAAAGAAGCCCTTAGGGAAATTTCAGAAGAACCTGTGATGAAGGAAGTTATTGAAGACCCTGATAGTGAAGGCCTAAGCATATTTTTTTCCCAAGCCTGTTATTCATGTGGAGAAAAAGGACATTTTTCAGAGTATTGCACGAAGGAAAGCCAAGAGTATCTCGGAGACTTCTCGATAACAGAAGTGAAGTTTGACCCTTAGGAAATAGAAGCTCTGATCATTACGGAGAAATCTAGGAAGAGAAAATGAAGGCATCCCCAGAAGAACCCAATTTCTGCACAGAAGGACCCGAGTCATATCACTTGTTATAGGTGTAGGGATTTAGGTCATTACGCTAGTAAATTTCCAGAAAAGAAGCCTAGAATCCAAGGATCCTACATAATCACAAAGAATCCCCGAGACATGTCAGAAGTCATTTGTTTTCGCTGCAAGGAAGTGAGACATTTTGCTAGGGAATGTTTAGATCAGAAGAAAGCTGGAGCTGAGTAGTTGAGATTTTGATATGGATAATAAGAGTGGTAGAAAGCAATTTTTTTCATGAGTACAATGAGTTGAGTTATGAAATGGAAGTCGCGGATACTATAATGAATTCATGTATCAATAAAATTATTGTGTCATGATTTCACATGTTGAATTGTGTGAGTTGTTACTCTATGAACAAAGATTTTGGACCAGTTTCGAGGATATGAGAAATATGGTTTATGGATGAATTTGTGCATTTCATTTTAAGGGTGATAGTATCCTGTGAGGACACTTGACCCATGGGAAGGATAATGATATTCCACGGAGTGGAGTTTGGACAAAATGAGTTGGAGTTTTGTTTTTGATATGATGGATATGAAGGAAGGAAGTATTGATGAAATTATAGTAGGTGTAATGTTGGAATATGGAACAATTGTAACTCCCAGGATGAGTCAAAGCTATGCAGGTGTTGAAGTGGGTCCATAACCCACAGGCCCAGGAAATTAATAAGGAACAAGAACTCCCTGGAAGGAGAAATATTGGGAGAAGCTATGATCTGATCAGCAGGCTTTTATTAGGGGGATACGGAAACCCGAGAGTGGTGAAGTAACGATAGATGTTTCTTTTTGCTTGCAGAATCAATGGATTTATCCGAACTTAGTTCATTGACAAGAGAAATTCTGCAATGCTTGTGAGAATACCTGAGTGTTAGAACTGCGAGATTCGCTAAACCTTATACAGGGTAATGATTTGGGTGTGGAATGGATTGATCACCATACCAACTTACTCTTGTCATTCGCTCTTGCTATTTGGAATGGTAAATCTGAGTGACTTACCCGTAGTAGAGAGACAACAATGTCAAACATTGTTTAAACCCGAGAATGGTAGGACGATTTATCCATGTACTGGCAACTGTTTCCAACTGTAGGTTATACAGTGAGATTCAACCCATACCCTTTTTCCTACAGGAGAAACGAATAATGGTTGACCACCATGAGAATATCGATAGTTGTTTAGTATTGGCGAAAGATCTCTTAGCTAAGAAGACCCCATCTTGGAAGAACCTAACTAAGATGAAAGAACACAAGAATTGTGGAAAAGATATTATGCCTTTACCAAAAGAGCACCAGTGAAAGAGTTATTCGGAGAATATGAGAAGACCAACACCGTCAACCCAAAGGTTGGAGTACATGAGTTTTGTCGGAGCCATATCCTTGCTTTTTAGTGTGGTTGCACCCCCGACCTCTCCGGTCCATGGATTTGCTGGAAGACCCCCAAACCCTAACCTTTTCTTGCTAGCCTCTTTGAATCTCAAGGATGAGATTCATTTTAAGTGTGGTAGGTCTGTAACATCCCAAAATTCTAAATTTTGGAATGTTATATTAAATAAATAACTTTGATTGTTTGTTTGATTGTGAGTGATTGATTGTGTGAAATTGAGTGAAATTTGAAACTTTTTGAAAGTTGAATGAGAGGGAGTGAAATGACTTTCCTAGACTTCCACTCTGCATTTTGATCTCAAGGAATTCAAATTCCTTTCACCCCAAAACCCTAGAGTGAAGAAAATATGACTTCTTCCATTTAAAATGAAAAGGGTTTTTGAAAATATTTGAATTCCATTTGCAAACAAATCAAACCAGAAACTTTATGCAACTCAATGATTTTCATGAGAGAGGATAAGATGACTTCTTCAAAATATATGAAATAGAGTTGGAAGTGGTTTGAAATTGAAATTCAAAACCATTTACGAGTTATTTGGGTTTTATTCAAATTATTTTTCTCCAAAAATAAATTATTTTGGAATTAGGGTAAAATGATTCCCTGCAATATAAAATTGGTGGAAAGTAAATGTGAAATCATTTTGGTATTTTGAAAATGATTTTTATTCATTTTTATTGCAACAACAACATTGTTTGAATTTTGAGAATTTTGGTAGATTTTATTCGAACTGCATAAATAGTTCATGTTGTAGAAAATATTTTTCTGAAAATTTTGATATATAATATGCCTATATATCATTTTTATTATTTTTTTATTATTTTTTTGTTTTGTTGTGTGTTTAAAAAAATCCTTTGAACAGTGCCAGGCCGAAGCCCAGCACTGCTCCTCTCTCTCTCCCCTCACCGCTCCAGCCCACTAGCCTTCCGGACCACAGCCGCGCGAGCGCCGAAGCACTATGGTTAGGTCGCTCGCTCCTCTCTCGCTCGCCCCTGCGCTGCTGACTATCGGGCCCCACTGCCCGATCGCCCTCGCCCGCGATCTTCTTCCTCCCCACGCCAGAGCCTCGCCCGAACACCACCGGAATCCCGATCTTCACGGGATTCGATCTCTCGATCCACCGCCTGCTCCAAGTCTCCTGCCCCAATATATACTCCTGCCCCTCGACCAATTCTGCCCCAAAGCCCCCTCCGAGAACCCCCCGCCTCCTTCTCAATTTCTCGCCGGAGCCGAGCGCCGCCGCCGCACCATTGCCACCCACCCGAGCTCCGCACACCTCCCCGACGCCTAGCAAGCACACCCACGGCCTCCCCTCGCTCCGCCCGATCTACCCGGCGACTCTTCAGAGCTCGAGCACCCCTGGAACGCCGGCAACGTCGACCACCCAACGCCGCCTCCGCCTCGACCTCGCCGTCGACCGCCTCCGACCACCTCCGCTGACGCCACGACCACTATTGGACCCGCCGTCGCCCGCTGCATCGTCCCGTACACGCCACCGAGATCGTCGACGACCAGAGCACCGTCCCCGTCGACCATAGAAGCCGGAGCACCTCACCGGAGCTCGCCTCGCCGCGATGGGCCATTCCTCTCCGTCTGATCTATTATCGACGACGTAGATTAGAAACAGCGTGCCCCTTCAGTTAAGCCCGGTTTTTAATTAGTGAACCGGCCGATTTTATTTGTTTTAGTTTAGCCGATCTGTTTTTCTGTTAGAAATCGGCCGTCCGCCCATAGTGCTAGATCGCACACACACCTCGGCCAATCAGTCGCTGCCACGTGCACCCCGTCCGACGTGTAGACTTTTCTTTTTTCTGTTTATTTTTAGATTTACAGAAATAGTTCTGTTTTTAGATTTCTTATATCTTTTATTTTTTAGATCCAAATTGAGTGATTCTTTTTGTGTTAGATTCAAAATTTCTTCAAGCTTCTGTTAGTGCACTTGGATTTGAAATTTGAGTAGTTTTAGTTTGAATTTGCATGAACTTGCTTCAAACACTATTTCGGCTCTAGTTTGAGTTCTAGAATATATTTTTGTTTCATTCTTTTTGCTCCTAGTCACTAGGACCTTTGCCTATCCAGAAGTGTTGAGTATTTATTTTTTGTTTATTTTAATTAGAGTTTAGGCAAAACAGTATTGTTTTCTATGTAGTTTTGTTTTGTTTGTAACTTAGTGAGTTTTATTTAGATTTAATTAATTATTTTTGCAAAGTTTTGTTGATTGTAATATGCTTATGTTAGACATCAGTAGATAATTTTAGAAATTATTTTTATTAGTCCTGCTACTGTTTAGGATTTCAGTTTAGCATAACTAGTATATAGTGTGTGTAATAGCTAGTATTGTAGTTATTTTTGCTAGAGATTATTTTTGATAATTTCTTTCTGTTGTTTTGATAGAAATATATTTCCTTTTCTGTTAATTAATTGTTTAGATTAATTTAGTGTGGTTATGAAAGTTATTGGTTGATATTGTGTGTTGGTTTCTCCCTTGTTTTCCTGAAGTTTTCTTTGGAATTATATTCGGTTTTCTTTGACTTCATTATTATTTTATTTATTGATTTTTGATTGTTATTTTGATTGCTAGTATTGTTTGCTAGGATTATTGCTTATGTGAGTACAATGTTTGACTATACAGATTTTCTCGGAGTGACGAATAGTTTATCGAAGATTCTGAGAGCGTTATTATCTTCATCAAGTAATACCAGGCAAGATCACTTTGACCATGCTTTTCATACCTATGTTTTTATTGCATTTAGTGTCATCTTTGCAACAATCCCTCCAGTAGTGTTATATTGACTTCTTGTAGTTGAGTAGAATGCATGAGGTAGGAACCCATCTCCTTGTTATCAAGCCCGGGATGTTATGTAGTTTAAATGCTACGCTATAGTAGACAAGGTTGGTATGAGTGCTCGGGAGTGGTGTGAGTATGAAGGAACCCTATGTCAATGGCAACAACTTCATGATGACATCGGCAAGGAATGCATCTTCAGGACTTCCAAGACCTTAAGAGTTCGAGACTCAAGACAAGAATTCAATACACACTATTGGGTGAAGGACGGATTTGATGGGCACCCTGGAGCAACCAGTGGATGGCCGGGATGCATGGAGAAGCGCCATGACATCCTACGGAAAGCTTCACCCATACTCAAAGAGACAAAAGAATACTTCATGCCCGGAAGCTTACCTGTGCAACCACAAGTCATTATGGGCTCTGGCTTGGTGGACCTTAGTTGTGACTCTGGCTGCAATGGTGCTAGCAGATGTAGAACTACAGTAGGATTGGATGAGCACCGGACAGTGGTCAGTGGAACTCTTCGGAAGACCTTGTTTCGGTCGTCTTGTTCTCAAACACCTTGATGTGCGAGAACGTAAAAAGAGGGATCAAATCTTGCGGGTAAAGTGTACAAACCTCTGTAGAGGGTTTAAACCTAATCGATTAGTCGTGTCCCCGGTTACAGACAATTTGAGCCTCTGGACTTGGATCTATCTCGGAACTCTCAACACCGGACTGATAACTTAATTGTGGGAAACTTATGATGATTGGGGCTATGAGACATCGGTTGGCGGAACCATGTCATGATAGAAAAATCCATAGTATAGACTCCTGATATTCCTTTTTTGTAGGGAAAATAAAACCAGCTTTTATGCAAAAACATTAGATACAAAGCCACAAAGCCATATTGCATATAGTATAGTTTTATCATCTGTTCTTCTTACAGTATTCTTGCCGGTACATTCAATGTACTGACCTACACGGCTGCAACATATCATGTTGCAGATAATTTCTTCGGCAAGTAAGAGTTACGATACAGGGTTACGGTCTACACTCAACCTGCCGATGGCGTTGATGGGACTCCACACCCGATTGCTTGTTTCCGTTGAGACTTATGAGGTATATATCAGTTTTACGTTATTTATACATGTGATTGCACTTTGATATATACAGTGATGTACTATGTGTGCCAACATACTGATCCAGGGATGGCACAGATACACAGAGGCTTGACCGTTTGAGGTTGGGTCCCTACATAGAGTGCCTATTCTTGATGGGGATTTTTATGGTTCATGGAAAAATGAGATGCTTGAGATTTTCAATGAATATGATTTGAACAAGTATATTCTTAGCACTTATGTGTGTCCCATCAATCCTTTGCATCCTACCCCCAATGAGTACCTTGACATGGTTCATAATATTAGGACTATTGATCTTATCATTAGAGGATTACCTACAAATTTTCTTGTGTGCTTGCCTACTTTTGAATGCACATATACTATATGGAACTATCTTGAGGAACGCTTTCCAAATTATTCCTCGATAAATCTAGATGAGATTCTTCAGAAGTCTATTGGTTTTCAAGAGAAGGGTCCTAATGATCCCAAGTTTGATGAATGTCTATTTGAGCTCTGTGATCTTATGCGTGCCAAAGGAAATGTTGGAGTCATTAGTAGCATCATTTCGAAGACAATTAGAATTCATAAACTAGAACATTGTCATGGCCATAAATCTAATGAATCACTTGCTCTAGGTGATGATCACATACATGATGATGACATTGAGCCTGGCTATTATGATGAAGATGAATAAAGTGATATTGTCTTTTAGGAGACTATGAGAAATCTTAGTCTCATGGCAAACTTTCGTGACTAAATGGCTAGAGGGAAAGAGTGGATTCTCGATAGTGGATGTACTAATCATATGACCGGAGATAAAGACATGTTCCATGAGCTTGCTAAAAATGACGGCCCACGTAAGTATGTAAGTTTTCGAGACAATTCAAAGGGTAAGGTACTTGGCCTTGGTAAGGTGGCCATTTCCAATGATAGTTCTATCCAAAATGTTATGCTCGTCGAATCTCTTGGTTACAATCTCCTTTCCGTATCTAGACTAGCCAACTTCGGTTTCAATGTTCTATTTACCGAAGTAGATTGCTAAGTTTTTCATAGAAATAATCATAATATGGTCTTTCCCGGTATCCGTAGAGGTGATCTATACATTGTTGATTCCACTAAGAGAGATCAACCTCGTACTTGCTTGATTTCTAAATCTTCAAAAGGATGGTTATGGCAAAGAAGGTCAGGTCATGTGGGCATGCGAAATATTGATAAGCTTATTAAAGGTGATCGTATCCTTGGTGGTAAAGATGTTATATTTGACAAGGATAGACTTGGTAGTGCTTGTCAAGGAAGAAAACTAGTTGGAGGAAGTCATCCCGTGAAGAACATCATGACCATGAGAAGACCACTTAAGCTACTTCACATGGATCTCTTCACTGGTGCAGAGACGTGCTATACAAATGATTTTTAACCCCTTTCTACAACATTGTTTTAAACTGTCGCCTAGTGAGTGTGTGCGATAGGGGGGTTGAGGGAGTCCTGGTGAAATGCCCTCGATGCGGCTATATCTCCCACGTGTCGAAGCACGACTTAGAGGCATAACCGCAAGTGGGGTAATCTTCGCAAACAACCCATGTAATACAATAAGGGAAAAGATACATAGTTGGCTTACAATCGCCACTTCACACAAATAAATGAATAAAGCATTACATCAACCAGATACAGACAAGGTCCGACTACGGAACCAAAATAAAAGAAGAACCCCAAATGCAACAAGGTCCCCGATCGACCCCAACTAGGCTCCACTACTGATCAACTAGAAAAAAACAACATAAAGGACAAGATCTTCATCAAGCTCCTCCTGAGCTTGGTTGCGTCATCTGCAAGGACTCATCGGCACCTGCAAACTGGTTTGGAAGTATCTGTGAGTCACGGGGACTCAGCAATCTCGCACCCTCGCGATCAAGACTATTTAAGCTTATGGGTAAGGTAAAGGTATGAGGTGGAGCTGCAGCAAGAGACTAGCATATATGGTGGCTAACATACGCAAATGAGAGCGAGAAGAGAAGGCAAAGCACGATCGATAAAAGTATGATCAAGAAGTGATCCTAGAACAACCTACGTCAAGCATAACTCTAACACCGTGTTCACTTCCCGGACTCCGCCGGAAAGAGACCATCACGGTTACACACGCGGTTGATGCATTTTAATTAAGGTCAACTTCAGGTTTTCTACAACCGGACGTTAACAAATTCCCATCTGCCCATAACTGCAGGCACGGCTTTCGGAAGTTCAAATCCCCGCAGGGGAGTCCCAACTTAGCCCATGACAAGCTCTCACGGTCAACAAAGGAATAGACCTCCTCCCGAGACATTTCGATCAGACTCGGTATCCCGGTTCTACAAGACACTTCGACAAGTTAAAACAAATCCAGCAACACCACCTGAATGTGCCGACAAATCCCGATAGGAGCTGCACATATCCCATTCTCAGGGCACACTCAGATGAGCTCTCCATACAACTAAAACCAAACCTCGAGTTTCCCCAAGGGGGCGCTGCACAGGTCTCTAGTTTGGACCAACACTCAGAGGAGCACTGGCCCGGGGGGGTTTAAATAAAGATGACCCTTGAGTCCGCAGAACCCAAGGGAAAAAAAGACTAGGTGGAAAATGGTAAAACCAATGTTAGGCATTGCTGGAGGAGTTTTATTCAAGGCGAACTGTCAGGGGGTTCCCATTATTACCCAACCACGTAAGGAACGCAAAATCTAGAAACATAACACCGATATGACGGAAACTAGGGCGGCAAGAGTGGAACAAAACACCAGGCATAAGGCCGAGCCTTCCACCCTTTACCAAGTATATAGATGCATTAATTAAATAAGAGATATTGTGATATCCCAACAAGTAAACAGGTTCCAACAAGGAACAAACTTCAATCTTCACCTGCAACTAACAACGCTATAAGAGGGGCTGAGCAAAGCGGTAACATAGCCAAACAACGGTTTGCTAGGACAAGGTGGGTTAGAGGCTTTGTTTAACAATATGGGAGGCATGATAAGCAAGTGGTAGGTATCGCAACATAGGCATAGCAAAAGAGCGAGCAAGTAGCAAGCAAAGCTAGAAGTGATTTCCAGGTTATGGTCATCTTGCCTGAAATCCCACAAGGAAGAAGAACGAGTCCATGAAGAAGACAACCGGACGTAGTCGAATGGATCCTCACAAACACCACGTTATCGGAACCAACCCGAAGAAGCAACACCGGAAAGAAGCAAACACCATAGTAAACAACCACCACATAAGCATGGCATGATGCACGATCACGCATGATGCATGTCCGGTTTAAAGAGGCATGGCATGGCAAAATGCACAAGCAAACCCTACAAATTAAGTGGAGCTCAATATGCAACGGGATGCATATTGATGGAACACCACAACAATTATTTAGTTCGATCTCGTTTATGTACCCAACAATATTAAATGTTGTTAGCATGGAAAGAGGTGAAGCAAATGAAAACTACCTATCTAGACAAGGTTAAATGAGGCCAGAAGCAACGAACAACAATTCCGGAAACTCCTCATGAGCATATTATAGATTTGGTACTGTTCTGCCCTAAACATAATTTTATAGTTGTTAAACATGCAAAGTGATGCCACCATGTTAAACTAGGCAAATTCTACCCCATTTACATATAAAGTTTGTTAAAAACGGAGCTACGGTTATTTCGCTATGAATTAAACCATTTTAGCATGGCATAGGAGTAAATTTAACCAAACAGCATTTTAGACATTTTAAACATGGATGAAAATGACATATTATGATACTAGACAAAATTCTAAGCAAGTTTCATATATAATTTATTTAGATCCGATGCATGGTTGTGAAGTTATTAAATGCATGAAACTAGGGGGTTTTCTGTAAAACTGCAATTCCCTGGAAATTAGCTAAATTCACAGAGACTGGAAAAAAACATCCATGGGCTGAAACTGGTGCAAGTCTGGGCCAACAGAGAGAGAGAAAAAAAGGGTGGGGCGCGGGGGTCAGCTCACCCAGTGAGCCTTGGCCCGTCTGGAGGAGAGGTAGGCCGGCCTTGGTGGAGCTGGGCTTGGAGGCAGTTGAGGCCTTGATGGATCCACGCAAGAGAAGTCAATGCGGGCGGGTGCTCGTTCCCTCGTGAACAGAGGCAGAGGCGGCGCTGCAGCTCCAGCGGGGCAGGATGCCGGCGAGGGACTTGGGGCTCCGGCGAGCTGAGACGTCCGGCAAAGACGGGGATGGTCGGGACCCGACGGATCCGGTGCGAAGGAGGTCGAGGAGGCCAAGGTGAAGCGCTGGCATTCTCCTCTACTCGATACAGAGCAAGCAGAGGCCAGCGGAACCAGTTTCAGGCATAGGGGAGGAGCAGGGGACTCCATGGCGAGGGAAAACAAGGGCGACGGCTCGACGGCACGGGACTTGGCGCGGCTGCGGAGCCTTAGGCGACAGACGGGCGACGAGGAGGTCGTCCATGGCGACGGGAACCTCCAGGGGTCTCTGTTACAACGAGACATGGAGAGAGAGGGAAAAACAGGAGGAGAGGAACAGGATGAGGAAGGAAAAGAAGACAGAGAGGAGCAGGACAAGGCCGGTCCTGGTCGTGGTCGCCGGCAGCGGGGTCGCCGGCGGGCGCGGCCTGCTGGGTCCTGAGGCGAGCTGGGTCTGGGGGGTTGAGCAGAGGAGCTCGGTGGGGGTGGATCGATGGGTGGATCGGGAAGGCACAGGAGACTGCCATTTGGGTGGATGGGGAAAAAATGAGGTGGATCTGGCGATGATCCCGAGAGGATTTGAAGTGGCGGCGGGCAGGAGGATGGAAGGGACAAGTGGCCTAAAAGCTAGGGTTCGGTCTGATTATATAGATAGCGGGTTAGAAGAGGCAAGCTTTGGACCCTCTGATCGTAATCGGACGGACAAGAATAAAATAGTTAGGGAGTCCAAATAAGAAAACGGTGATGTTTTGTAGATGTTTGGGGATGATCCGGACCCAACGGTGGCGACTGCCCGGGTCGGGTTCGGAACAACTGTCGGACGCGCGCATGAGGGGTTCGATGCATTGATGCAAGGGGGGATCAGGAGGGGTTGGTTGTGACTGTGTAGAAGGGCTTGGATTGAGAAGAGAGAATAGAAAACGGCCCTGCAACAGTTTTCAGAGACCGAAAACGTCCGACGTTTTGACCGGCTATAATGCCGCTATAGTTTAATAGTTGGGCTATCAAACGAACTCCGAATGCGATGAAACTTGACAGGCGGTCTATCTACACTATAATAAGACCACATGTCAACTCTCATCCCATTTCGAGAACATTTTCCAGCCACTTAGAAAATAATATTACGGACGTGCCGCGGGCGCATGCAAGTGTGTCTGGGCTCAGAACGGACAACAGACGAAACTGGGGAAACCCGTACGAATGCAAGTTTTGAAAACATGATGATGCAATGCATATGATGACATGATGAAATGCAACGCGCAAGCAAATGACATGGCAACAACAACGAATAACTCGAAGACACCTGGCACATCGGTCTCGGGGCGTCACAACACTCCACCACTACGAGAGGATCTTGTCCCGAGATCTAGAATGGCACCGGAGAGAAAACGGAAGAGACAAAGAAGAGGAAAGACTAAGTTGCTTCTTTGACCAATGAGTGAAACCAAAGAACCTTGCAAAGGTTAAGCCATTTCGAGAAAAGAATACGATGGAGATGAACGAAGTTGAAAACACTCCGTTAGAAAAGAAGAACAAGGAAGAACAACTTTGGGCAGCACTCCGATTGAAAAGAAAAGGAATTGAATAAGAACTTGATAAGATGAGAAGATACTTGATGAAATCACAATACACTGCCTCTATAACTATTGAATGAATGGAACAAGGGGTAAGAAAGATCTCAGACCGCACTCCAGTTGAAAAGAGATGCAAAGCTTGATAAGGCGAAGAAAACTTGGGCCAAAAGGCACACCTCTCGTTAAATGGATAAGCACGAAAAGAACATGCTCTTGACAAGAGCAAGAAGAAGGTTTGAAGAGAGCAGTAACACAATGCCTCCGGGAGAAAGAAATAGAAGATAGATAATTGAAATAAAAGAATGTTGAAGAAAATGCCAACTTCTGCCACAAAAGAGTTTGAAAAGGCATCTTAAGGAGAAGGGTCGAACGGAGTTATTGGAAAGCCAACAACGAAAGAATAAACCTTATATGGTCTTATGGATTACATCTCAAATTATGAGGTGACAACCTGCCACTCACGGGAAAAGAATTGTATTGATATGAACAAGGAGACGAGAAAGTATATCGCACCGGAAAGGATAAATGAAGAAATTGGATCATTGATAAACACCATGAGAGCGACAATCCTTAAAGGAAAGCTTTAGGTGAAATATAACCCAACATAATTCCAATGAAGAAAATGATGGATTTAAAATATCTCATCCTTGACAACATGTGAATCATGAAACATGAACTGAAATTATCAAGAATGGCATAATACCACCTCCAATAATATGATAGAAAGAATGCACTCCGGATTACAATATGAAGAAAGCTTGAGTTTCTTAGAAAAGAATCTTGATGAACACTTCAAGAAGAAATTAAATCCTTTATGAACCAACATGTAGAACCTTCCTGAAGAACTCCGTTAAACAAAAGAATGCTCAAACGGAAGGAAAGAGAAGTTGAAAAACACAAGGTGAAACCTTGCAATGATTAGATGGACCTTCGAGATGATATATTTGAGAGAGCTTGGAACTCCGGAAAATAAAAGATGAAATATTAGAAACCGAGAATTTGGTGAACCTTCGGAATAAGGAATTAAATCACTTGGATGAAACAATAATAAGAATTACATTATGCTTATCCTTCACCAATTCAAATTGATGACAAGCAATGGAATTTTGGCATACTACTTATTCTCGTAGAAAGGATTAAGATAGATATAGCACAAACATGGGAAGATCTTCAACGAACCACCGTAAGAATTGAAACAACGAATAAATTGATATGATAAATGAAGGAACAAGAATCTTGAGCGAACCACCGTAAGAATTAAAAATGAACAAAGAAAAGATAAGGAATACACCAGGAAGAATTAGTAAATAAACGAAGATGCTTGAGAGAATTTAGATACATAAGAACAAAGAGATCGCGAGCTGGTAAGAGAAAACTTGAATGATGCACCGGTAAGATTGGAGGATGACCACTGAAAGCTGAGAATGAATAAACCTGAATTGATGGACTCCGGATAATCAAACTGAGGAGACTCTTGAATTGCTTCAGATGGGTGAAAAGAATTCTCACGATCGAAAACAATTATGAGAGTATGGCATAAGGCTAGCATCATGAATCTTTGCGAGAACGGATAAGATTGAGGAGAAACTCTTCTTCGGTCTTCAAAAGTTGGAAAAGACGATGAGTAACACCACCATGAATTGTTGAGACACTCCGGAATAAAGAAGAATAGAAAAGTTGAACCGATGATGAAAACAATTTGGAAGATCTTGGAGAAAGACATTTGACTGATGATAAATCATTCTTACGTCAAACTTCGAAAAGAAATTGAGAATAACTCCGGAAAAATAAGAAGAGTCAGGTAAGATCCTGGAAAAAAGACCTGTGGGTTAGGGCCCACTCAAGAGAAACACCGTTGAAATGATTTAAAAGAGAGAATGCACCGGTTGAATTAAACGACTTGAATGAGATAACACCTCGAAATAGGTTGAACGGATCTTGAATGACAAGACGAGCCTTTTGAGAAAGCTTGAGCACGCCGGAACAAATGAATAGTGAGAAGTGAATTATTATGAGGTGCACCGGTATGAGACGACATTGAAATGAGGAAAGGGTAAGATCACCAAAGCTTGACTTGAAACCACCAGAGAAGATAAAAGAAACGAAGAATGATGAACTAGAAGCTCCGTTAGTATCTTCATGAGAATCACCGGATACGAACATTGAAGGAAAAGAATGGAAAGGCTTCACATCAATAAGACGGATACTCGATTAAGAAATCTGAGTCCTTAAAGAAAAAGGGTGGGTGGGTGGGAAAAACAAAGTCAACTTGGAACGGATGAAGTCAACACCGTTGAGAAGAACTGATACTCGATCTTGCTGATATTGAAATGATCGGATCCACTTGAAGAGAGACACGCCGGTTAAAAAGGATTGACATGACACTATCGATTATCATGAAGTATTAATATCCACATAGGAATATGAGAACACCGTTTAGAGAAGCTATGGAATCAACATTTGACTTCGAAGCAACTCGAATACCACAACTCAAAACAAAAACAAAGGGTTGGCTTGCAGAATAAGCCAGAACAAACATATGATAGAGATTTCGTCCAAAGTTTTCGTGGTGAGGCCTACACGGGCTCGATCGTACAACACCATCATGTACAAGGCAGTGCACATGAATACGAAGCGTCCCCGAGCCGGCATAGCCAAGGACTCTTTAAGACACAACGAGACCACTGTAAAACTGACCGTGGATAGGCGGACCACTAGACGTTGAACCCCAATTTCATATCATACATCTGACGGAAAGATATCCTAAGAGCTACTTGAATTCCCACTTATAAACTCCCGAAATTTTCCGGTTATGCAATCAGGCGTTGGGGATACAGGGGAAGCATAATATCTCACCCAAAACTAGCAAATCCTACATCCAGCTGTATCCATCCTTCAACACATAACCAAGAAACCTTCGGAAATCATCTACCTCAACCTTCGAAAAGCATCCGTTATACAAGTTATGGCGATACTCCCGAACTCCCGCCCTAGTACTGGGTGGCGTCGAGGTTATCTCACCAATGAACTACATAAAAGAGATTTTCGATGTCGGCGTACTAAACTCAGGTATTCCAAAACTGCAACGATAAAATTGTGACGACAACACCTCGGAGCTCAACTCCCCGGGACACTGCCACAACCCCTAAATGACAGGAGGCACCAAGAACAATGTTCTCGTCACAAAACCATCGGAACTATTCCAAAATACCCGCGTGATCCTAATTTTTTTTTTAGTGAAATTTGATAAGAGAAGAGTCAAAACTCTACGTCAGGATGCCTTACCAGAGCGATGAGGAGACTGTGGAGTAAAAAGAATTCCTAAACTCTCCGATATACAATTCCTAAATGACTCAAAACATTTTTCTAGACTCAACAGCGGCAGCTAATTCGATCAAGCAATGGGGCTCCTAAGGTCGGGGAAGGCTCTGATTACCAACTTGAAACGCCCTCGATGCGGCTATATCTCCCACGTGTCGAAGCATGACTTACAGGAATAACCGCATTGAAAGCAATGTCGCAAGTGGGGTAATCTTCGCAAACAACCCATGTAATACAATAAGGGAAAAGATACATAGTTGGCTTACAATCGCCACTTCACACGAATACATGAATAAAGAATTACATCAACCAGATACACACAAGGTCCGACTACGAAACCAAAATAAAAGAAGAACCCCAAATGCGACAAGGTCCCCGATCGACCCCAACTGGGCTCCACTACTGATCAACTAGAACAAAACAACACAAAGGACAAGATCTTCATTGAGCTCCTCCTGATCTTGGTTGCGTCATCTGCAAGGACTCATCCGCAACTGCAAACTGGTTTGGAAGTATCTGTGAGTCACGGGGACTCAGCAATCTCGCACCCTCGCGATCAAGACTATTTAAGCTTATGGGTAAGGTAAAGGTATGAGGTGGAGCTGCAGCAAGCGACTAGCATATATGGTGGCTAACATACGCAAATGAGAGCGAGAAGAGAAGGCAAAGCACGGTCGATAAGAGTATGATCAAGAAGTGATCCTAGAACAACCTACGTCAAGCATAACTCCAACACCGTGTTCACTTCCCGGACTCTGCCGAAAAGAGACCATCACGGTTACACACGCGGTTGATGCATTTTAATTAAGGTCAACTTCAGGTTTTCTACCACCGGACGTTCACAAATTCCCATCTACCCATAACCGCGGGCACGGCTTTTGAAAGTTCAAATCCCTGCAGGGGAGTCCCAACTTAGCCCATGACAAGCTCTCACAGTCAACAAAGGAATAGACCTCCTCCCGAGACATTCCGATCAGACTCGGTATCCCGGTTCTACAAGACACATCGACAAGTTAAAACAAATCCAGCAATACCGCCCGAATGTGCCGACAAATCCCGATAGGAGCTGCACATATCTAGTTCTCAGTGCACACTCAGATGAGCTCTCCATACACCTAAAACCAAACCTCCAGTTTCCTCGAGGGGGCGCTGCACAGGACTCTAGTTTGGACCAACACTCAGAGGAGCACTGGCCCGGGGGGGTTTAAATAAAGATGACCCTTGAGTCCGCGGAACCCAAGGGAAAAAAGGCTAGGTGGCAAATGGTAAAACCAATGTTGGGCATTGCTGGAAGAGTTTCATTCAAGGCGAACTGTCAAGGGGTTCCCATTATTACCCAACCGCGTAAGGAACGCAAAAATCCGGGAACATAACACCGATATGACGGAAACTAGGGCGGCAAGAGTGGAACAAAACACCAGGCATAAGGCCGAGCCTTCCACCCTTTACCAAGTATATAGATGCATTAATTAAATAAGAGATATTGTGATATCCCAACAAGTAAACAGGTTCCAACAAGGAACAACATCTCCATGTTCCAACAAGGAACAAACTTCAATCTTCACCTGCAACTAACAACGCTATAAGAGGGGCTGAGCAAAGCGGTAACATAGCCAAACAATGGTTTTCTAGGACAAGGTGGGTTAGAGGCTTTGTTTAACAATATGGGAGGCATGATAGGCAAGTGGTAGGTATCGCAGCATAGGCATAGCAAAAGAGCGAGCAAGTAGCAAGCAAAGCTAGAAGTGATTTCGAGGTTATGGTCATCTTGCCTGAAATCCCACAAGGAAGAAGAACGAGTCCATGAAGAAGACAACCGGACGTAGTCGAACGGATCCTCACAAACGCGACGTTATCGGAACCAACCCGAAGAAGCAACACCAGAAAGAATCAAACACCATAGTAAACAACCACCACATAACATTACATGATGCACAATCAAGCGTGATGCATGTCCGGTTTAAAGAGGCATGGCATGGCAAAATGCACAAGCAAACCCTACAAATTAAGTGGAGCTCAATATGCAACGGGATGCATATTGATGGAACACCACAACAATTATTTAGTTCGATCTCGTTTATGTACCCAACAATATTAAATTTTGTTAGCATGGAAAGAGGTGAAGCAAATGAAAACTACCTATCTAGACAAGGTTAAATGAGGCCAGAAGCAACGAACAACAATTCCGGAAACTCCTCATGAGCATATTATAGATTTGGTATTGTTTTGCCCTAAACATAATTTTATAGTTGTTAAACATGCAAAGTGATGCCACCATGTTAAACTAGGCAAATTCTACCCCATTTACATATAAAGTTTGTTAAAAACGGAGCTACGGTTATTTCGCTATGAATTAAACCATTTTAGCATGGCATAGGAGTAAATTTAACCAAACAGCATTTTAGACATTTTAAACATGGATGAAAATGACATATTATGATACTAGACAAAATTCTAAGCAAGTTTCATATATAATTTATTTAGATCCGATGCATGGTTGTGAAGTTATTAAATGCATGAAACTAGGGGGTTTTCTGTAAAACTGCAATTCCCTGGAAATTAGCTAAATTCACAGAGACTGGAAAAAAACATCCATGGGCTGAAACTGGTGCAAGTCTGGGCCAACAGAGAGAGAGAAAAAAAGGGTGGGGCGCGGGGGTCAGCTCACCCAGTGAGCCTTGGCCCGTCTGGAGGAGAGGTAGGCCGGCCTTGGTGGAGCTGGGCTTGGAGGCAGTTGAGGCCTTGATGGATCCACGCAAGAGAAGTCAACGCGGGCGGGTGCTCGTTCCCGAGTGAACAGAGGCAGAGGCGGCGCTGCGGCTCCAGCGGGGCAGGACGCCGGCGAGGGACTTGGGGCTCCGGCGAGCTGAGAAGTCCGGCAACGACGGGGATGGTCGGGACCCGACGGATCCGGTGCGAAGGAGGTCGAGGAGGCCGAGGTGAAGCGCTGGCATTCTCCTCTACTCGATACAGAGCAAGCAGAGGCCAGCGGAACCAGTTTCAGGCGCAGGGGAGGTGCAGGGGACTCCATGGCGAGGGAAAACAAGGGCGACGGCTCAAAGGCACGGGACTTGGCACGGCTGCGGAGCCTTAGGCGACAGACGAGCGAAGAGGAGGTCGTCCATGGCGACGGGAACCTCCAGGGGTCTCTGTTACAACGAGACATGGAGAGAGAGGAAAAAACAAGAGGAGAGGAACAGGATGAGGAAGGAGAAGAAGACAGAGAGGAGCAGGACAAGGCCGGTCCTGGTCGTGGTCGCCGGCAGCGGGGTCGCCGGCGGGCGCGGCCTGCTGGGTCCTGAGGCGAGCTGGGTCTGGGGGGTTGAGCAGAGGAGCTCGGTGGGGGTGGATCGATGGGTGGATCGGGAAGGCACAGGAGACTGCCATTTGGGTGGATGGGGAAAAAACGAGGTGGATCTGGCGATGATCCCGAGAGGATTTGAAGTGGCGGCGGGCAGGAGGATGGAAGGGACAAGTGGCCTAAAAGCTAGGGTTTGGTCTGATTATATAGATAGAGGGTTAAAAGAGGCAAGCTTTGGACCCTCCGATCGTAATCGGACGGACAAGAATAAAATAGTTAGGGAGTCCAAATAAGAAAACGGTGATGTTTTGTAGATGTTTGGGGATGATCCGGACCCAACGGTGGCGACTGCCCGGGTCGGGTTCGGAACAACTGTCGAACGCGCGCATGAGGGGTTCGATGCATTGATGCAAGGGGGGATCAGGAGGGGTTGGTTGTGACTGTGTAGAAGGGCTTGGATTGAGAAGAGAGAATAGAAAACGGCCCGGCAACAGTTTTCAGAGACCGAAAACGTCCGACTTTTTGACCGGCTATAATGCCGCTATAGTTTAATGGTTGGGCTATCAAACGAACTCCGAATGCGATGAAACTTGACAGGCGGTCTATCTACACTATAATAAGACCACATGTCAACTCTCATCCCATTCCGAGAACATTTTCCAGCCACTTAGAAAATAATATTACGGACGTGCCGCGGGCGCATGCAAGTGTGTTTGGGCTCAGAACGGACAACAGACGAAACTGGGGAAACCCATACGAATGCAAGTTTGGAAAACATGATGATGCAATGCATATGATGACATGATGAAATGCAACGCGCAAGCAAATGACATGGCAACAACAACGAATAACTCGAAGACACCTGGCACATCGGTCTCGGGGTGTCACAACACTCCACCACTACGAGAGGATCTCGTCCTGAGATCTAGAATGGCACCGGAGAGAAAACGGAAGAGACAAAGAAGAGGAAAAACTAAGTTGCTTCTTTGACCAATGAGTGAAACCAAAGAACCTTGCAAAGGTTAAGCCATTTCGAGAAAAGAATACGATGGAGATGAACGAAGTTGAAAACAGTCCGTTAGAAAAGAAGAACAAGGAAGAACAACTTTGGGCAGCACTCCGATTGAAAAGAAAAGGAATTGAATAAGAACTTGATAAGATGAGAAGATACTTGATGAAATCACAATACACTGCCTCTGTAACTATTGAATGAATGGAACAAGGGGTAAGAAAGATCTCAGACCGCACTCCAGTTGAAAAGAGATGCAAAGCTTGATAAGGCGAAGAAAACTTGAGCCAAAAGGCACACCTCTCGTTAAATGGATAAGCACGAAAAGAACATGCTCTTGACAAGAGCAAGAAGAAGGTTTGAAGAGAGCAGCAACACAATGCCTCCGGGAGAAAGAAATAGAAGATAGATAATTGAAATAAAAGAATGTTGAAGAAAATGCCAACTTCTGCCACAAAAGAGTTTGAAAAGGCATCTTAAGGAGAAGGGTCGAACGGAGTTATTGGAAAGCCAACAACGAAAGAATAAACCTTATATGGTCTTATGGAGTACATCTCAAATTATGAGGTGACAACCTGCCACTCACGGGAAAAGAATTGTATTGATATGAACAAGGAGACGAGAAAGTATATCGCACCGGAAAGGATAAATGAAGAAATTGGATCATTGATAAACACCATGAGAGCGACAATCCTTAAAGGAAAGCTTTAGGTGAAATATAACCCAACATAATTCCAATGAAGAAAATGATGGATTTAAAATATCTCATCCTTGACAACATGTGAATCATGAAACATGAACTGAAATTATCAAGAATGGCATAATACCACCTCCAATAATATGATAGAAAGAATGCACTCCGGATTACAATATGAAGAAAGCTTGAGTTTCTTAGAAAAGAATCTTGATGAACACTTCAAGAAGAAATTAAATCCTTTATGAACCAACATGTAGAACCTTCCTGAAGAACTCCGTTAAACAAAAGAATGCTCAAACGGAAGGAAAGAGAAGTTGAAAAACACAAGGTGAAACCTTGCAATGATTAGATGGACCTTCGAGATGATATATTTGAGAGAGCTTGGAACTCCGGAAAAGAAAAGATGAAATATTAGAAACCGAGAATTTGGTGAACCTTCGGAATAAGGAATTAAATCACTTGGATGAAACAATAATAAGAATTACATTATGCTTATCCTTCACCAATTCAAATTGATGACAAGCAATGGAATTTTGGCATACTACTTATTCTCGTAGAAAGGATTAAGATAGATATAGCACAAACATGGGAAGATCTTCAACGAACCACCATAAGAATTGAAACAACGAATAAATTGATATGATAAATGAAGGAACAAGAATCTTGAGCGAACCACCGTAAGAATTAAAAATGAACAAAGAAAAGATAAGGAAGACACCAGGAAGAATTAGTAAATAAACGAAGATGCTTGAGAGAATTTAGATACATAAGAACTAAGAGATCGCGAGCTGGTAAGAGAAAACTTGAATGATGCACCGGTAAGATTGGAGGATGACCACTGAAAGCTGAGAATGAATAAACCTGAATTGATGGACTCCGGATAATCAAACTGAGGAGACTCTTGAATTGCTTCAGATGGGTGAAAAGAATTCTCACGATCGAAAACAATTATGAGAGTATGGCATAAGGCTAGCATCATGAATCTTTGCGAGAACGGATAAGATTGTGGAGAAACTCTTCTTCGGTCTTCAAAAGTTGGAAAAGACGATGAGTAACACCACCATGAATTTTTGAGACACTCCGGAATAAAGAAGAATAGAAAAGTTGAACCGATGATGAAAACAATTTGGAAGATCTTGGAGAAAGACATTTGACTGATGATAAATCATTCTTATGTCAAACTTCGAAAAGAAATTGAGAATAACTCCGGAAAAATAAGAAGAGTCGGGTAAGATCCTGGAAAAAAGACCTGTGGGTTAGGGCCCACTCAAGAGAAACACCGTTGAAATGATTTAAAAGAGAGAATGCACCGGTTGAATTAAACGACTTGAATGAGATAACACCTCGAAATAGGTTGAACGGATCTTGAATGACAAGACGAGCCTTTTGAGAAAGCTTGAGCACGCCGGAACAAATGAATAGTGAGAAGTGAATTATTATGAGGTGCACCGGTATGAGACGGCATTGAAATGAGGAAAGGGTAAGATCACCAAAGCTTGACTTGAAACCACCAGAGAAGATAAAAGAAACGAAGAATGATGAACTAGAAGCTCCGTTAGTATCTTCATGAGAATCACCGGATACGAACATTGAAGGAAAAGAATGGAAAGGCTTCACATCAATAAGACGGATACTCGATTAAGAAATCTGAGTCCTTAAAGAAAAAGGGTGGGTGGGTGGGAAAAACAAAGTCAACTTGGAACGGATGAAGTCAACACCGTTGAGAAGAACTGATACTCGATCTTGCTGATATTGAAATGATCGGATCCACTTGAAGAGAGACACGCCGGTTAAAAAGGATTGACATGACACTATCGATTATCATGAAGTATTAATATCCACATAGGAATATGAGAACACCGTTTAGAGAAGCTATGGAATCAACATTTGACTTCGAAGCAACTCGAATACCACAACTCAAAACAAAAACAAAGGGTTGGCTTGCAGAATAAGCCAGAACAAACATATGATAGAGATTTCGTCCAAAGTTTTCGTGGTGAGGCCTACACGGGCTCGATCGTACAACACCATCATGTACAAGGCAGTGCACATGAATACGAAGCGTCCCCGAGCCGGCATAGCCAAGGACTCTTTAAGACACAACGGGACCACTGTAAAACTGACCGTGGATAGGCGGACCACTAGACGTTGAACCCCAATTTCATATCATACATCTGACGGAAAGATATCCTAAGAGCTACTTGAATTCCCACTTATAAACTCCCGAAATTTTCCGGTTATGCAATCAGGTGTTGGGGATACAGGGGAAGCATAATATCTCACCCAAAACTAGCAAATCCTACATCCAGCTGTATCCATCCTTCAACACATAACCAAGAAACCTTCGGAAATCATCTACCTCAACCTTCGAAAAGCATTCGTTATACAAGTTATGGCGATACTCCCGAACTCCCGCCCTAGTACTGGGTGGCGTCGAGGTTATCTCACCAATGAACTACATAAAAGAGATTTTCGATGTCGGCGTACTAAACTCAGGTATTCCAAAACTGCAACGATAAAATTGTGACGACAACACCTCGGAGCTCAACTCCCCGGGACACTGCCACAACCCCTAAATGACAGGAGGCACCAAGAACAATGTTCTCGTCACAAAACCATAGGAACTATTCCAAAATACCCGCGTGATCCTAAAATTTTTTTTAGTGAAATTTGATAAGAGAAGAGTCAAAACTCTACGTCAGGATGCCTTACCAGAGCGATGAGGAGACTGTGGAGTAAAAAGAATTCCTAAACTCTCCGATATATAATTCCTAAATGACTCAAAACATTTTTCTAGACTCAACAGCGGCAGCTAATTCGATCAAGCAATGGGGCTCCTAAGGTCGGGGAAGGCTCTGATTACCAACTTGAAACGCCCTCGATGCGGCTATATCTCCCACGTGTCGAAGCATGACTTACAGGAATAACCGCATTGAAAGCAATGTCGCAAGTGGGGTAATCTTCGCAAACAACCCATGTAATACAATAAGGGAAAAGATACATAGTTGGCTTACAATCGCCACTTCACACGAATACATGAATAAAGAATTACATCAACCAGATACACACAAGGTCCAACTACGAAACCAAAATAAAAGAAGAACCCCAAATGCGACAAGGTCCCCGATCGACCCCAACTGGGCTCCACTACTGATCAACTAGAACAAAACAACACAAAGGACAAGATCTTCATTGAGCTCCTCCTGATCTTGGTTGCGTCATCTGCAAGGACTCATCCGCACCTGCAAACTGGTTTGGAAGTATCTGTGAGTCACGGGGACTCAGCAATCTCGCACCCTCGCGATCAAGACTATTTAAGCTTATGGGTAAGGTAAAGGTATGAGGTGGAGCTGCAGCAAGCGACTAGCATATATGGTGGCTAACATACGCAAATGAGAGCGAGAAGAGAAGGCAAAGCACGGTCGATAAGAGTATGATCAAGAAGTGATCCTAGAACAACCTACGTCAAGCATAACTCCAACACCGTGTTCACTTCCCGGACTCTGCCGGAAAGAGACCATCACTGTTACACATGCGGTTGATGCATTTTAATTAAGGTCAACTTCAGGTTTTCTACCACCGGACGTTAACAAATTCCGATCTACCCATAACCGCGGGCACGGCTTTTGAAAGTTCAAATCCCTGCAGGGGAGTCCCAACTTAGCCCATGACAAGCTCTCATAGTCAACAAAGGAATAGACCTCCTCCCGAGACATTCCGATCAGACTCGGTATCCCGGTTCTACAAGACACATCGACAAGTTAAAACAAATCCAGCAACACCGCCCGAATGTGCCGACAAATCCCGATAGGAGCTGCACATATCTCATTCTCAGTGCACACTCAGATGAGCTCTCCATACAACTAAAACCAAACCTCCAGTTTCCTCGAGGGGGCGCTGCACAGGACTCTAGTTTGGACCAACACTCAGAGGAGCACTGGCCCGGGGGGGTTTAAATAAAGATGACCCTTGAGTCCGCGGAACCCAAGGGAAAAAAGGCTAGGTGGCAAATGGTAAAACCAATGTTGGGCATTGCTGGAAGAGTTTCATTCAAGGCGAACTGTCAAGGGGTTCCCATTATTACCCAACCGCGTAAGGAACGCAAAAATCCGGGAACATAACACCGATATGACGGAAACTAGGGCGGCAAGAGTGGAACAAAACACCAGGCATAAGGCCGAGCCTTCCACCCTTTACCAAGTATATAGATGCATTAATTAAATAAGAGATATTATGATATCCCAACAAGTAAACAGGTTCCAACAAGGAACAACATCTCCATGTTCCAACAAGGAACAAACTTCAATCTTCACCTGCAACTAACAACACTATAAGAGGGGCTGAGCAAAGCGGTAACATAGCCAAACAACGGTTTGCTAGGACAAGGTGGGTTAGAGGCTTTGTTTAACAATATGGGAGGCATGATAAGCAAGTGGTAGGTATCGCAGCATAGGCATAGCAAAAGAGCGAGCAAGTAGCAAGCAAAGCTAGAAGTGATTTCGAGGTTATGGTCATCTTGCCTGAAATCCCACAAGGAAGAAGAACGAGTCCATGAAGAAGACAACCAGACGTAGTCGAACGGATCCTCACAAACGCGACGTTATCGGAACCAACCCGAAGAAGCAACACCAGAAAGAATCAAACACCATAGTAAACAACCACCACATAACATTACATGATGCACAATCAAGCGTGATGCATGTCCGGTTTAAAGAGGCATGGCATGGCAAAATGCACAAGCAAACCCTACAAATTAAGTGGAGCTCAATATGCAACGGGATGCATATTGATGGAACACCACAACAATTATTTAGTTCGATCTCGTTTATGTACCCAACAACATTAAATGTTGTTAGCATGGCAAGAGGTGAAGCAAATGAAAACTACCTATCTAGTCAAGGTTAAATGAGGCCGGAAGCAACGAACAACTATTCCGGAAACTCCTCATGAGAATATTATAGATTTGGTACTGTTCTGCCCTAAACATAATTTTATAGTTGTTAAACATGAAAAGTGATGCCACCATGTTAAACTAGGCAAAATTCTACCCCATTTACATATAAAGTTTGTTAAAAATGGAGCTACGGTTATTTCGCTATGAATTAAACCATTTTAGCATGGCATAGGAGTAAATTTAACCAAACAGCATTTTAGACATTTTAAACATGGATGAAAATGACATATTATGATACTAGACAAAATTCTAAGCAAGTTTCATATATAATTTATTTAGATCCGATGCACGGTTGTGAAGTTATTAAATGCATGAAACTAGGGTTTTTTTGTAAAACTGCAATTCCCTGGAAATTAGCTAAATTCACAGAGACTGGAAAAAAACATCCACGGGCTGAAACTGGTGCAAGTCTGGGACAACAGAGAGAGAGAGAAAAAAAAGGGTGGGGCGCTGGGGTCAGCTCACCGAGTGGGCCTTGGCCCGTCTGGAGGAGAGGTAGGCCGGCCTTGGTGGAGCTAGGCTTGGAGGCAGTTGAGGCCTGGATGGATCCATGCGAGAGAAGTCTATGCGGGCGGGTGCTCATTCCCGAGCGAACAGAGGCAGAGGTGGTGCTGCGGCTCCAGCGGGGCAGGACGCCGGCGAGGGACTTGGGGCTCCGGCGAGCTGAGAAGTCCGGCAACGACGGGGATGGTCGGGACCCGACGGATTCGGTGCGAAGGAGGTCGAGGAGGCCGAGGTGAAGCGCTGGCGCTCTCCTCTGCTCGATACAGAGCAAGCAGAGGCCGGCGGAACCAGTTTCAGGCGCAGGGGAGGAGCAGGGGACTCCATGGCGAGGGAAAATAAGGGCGACGGCTCGACGGCACGGGACTTGGCGGGGCTGCGGAGCCGCAGGCGACGGACGGGCGACGAGGAGGTCGTCCATGGCGACGGGAACCTGCAGGGGTCTCTGTTACAACGAGACATGGAGAGAGAGGAAATACAAGAGGAGAGGAACGGGACAAGGCCGGTCCTGGTCGTGGTCGCCGGCAGCGGGGTCGCCGGAGGGCGCGGCCTGCTGGGTCCTGAGGCGAGCTGGGTCTGGGGGGTTGAGCAGACGAGCTCGGTGGGGGTGGATCGATGGGTGGATCGGGAAGGCACAGGAGACTGCCATTTGGGTGGATGGGGAAAAACGAGGTGGATCTGGCGATGATCCCGAGAGGATTTGAAGTGGCGGCGGGCAGGAGGATGGAAGGGACAAGTGGCCTAAAAGCTAGGGTTCGGTCTGACTATATAGGTAGCAGGTTAGAAGAGGCAAGCTTTGGACCCTCCGATCGTAATCGGAAGGACGAGAATAAAATAGTTAGGGAGTCCAAATAAGAAAAGGTGATGTTTTGTAGATGTTTGGGGATGATCCGGACCCAACGGTGGCGACTGCCCGGGTCGGGTTTTGAACAACTGCCGGACACGCGCGTGAGGGGTTCGATGCATTGATGCAAGGGGGGGGGCTCAGGAGGGGTTGGTTGTGACTGTGTAGAAGGGCTTGGACTAAGAGGAGAGAAGAGAAAACGGCCCGGCAATAGTTTTCAGAGACCGAAAACGTCCGACGTTTTGACCGGCTATAATGCCGCTATAGTTTAACGGTTGGGCTATCAAACGAACTCCGAATGCGATGAAACTTGACAGGCGGTCTATCTACACTATAATAAGACCACACATCAACTCTCATCCCATTCCGAGAACATATTCCAGCCACTTAGAAAATAATATTACGGACGTGCCGCGGGCGCGTGCAAGTGTGTCTGGGCTCAGAACGGACAACAGACGAAACTGGGGAAACCCGGATGAATGCAAGTTTTGAAAACATGATGATGCAATGCATATGATGACATGATGAAATGCAACACGCAAGCAAATGACATGGCAACAACAACGAATAACTCGAAGACACCTGGCACATCGGTCTCGGGGCGTCACACCTGGACTAAGGGGTCCTTGGGTGTCCGATCTATTGGATATGGCCCGGACTGATGGGCCGTAAGGATACAAAGACCGAAGACTCTACCCGTGTCCGGATAGGAGTCTCCTGGGCGTGGAAGGCAAGCTTGGTGACCAAATATGAAGATTCCTTTCTCTGTAACCGACCTTGTGTAACCCTTGATCCCTCGTGTGTCTATATAAACCGGAGGGCTAGGACCATAGATAGGCCGAATCCTCATAATCATAGCCAGACTAGACTTTTATGGTTTAGTCATTACGATCTCATGGTAGATCAACTCTTGTAATACTCATATTCATCAAGATCAATCAAGCAGGAAGTATGGTATTACCTCCATAGAGAGGGCCAGAACCTGGGTAAACATTGTGTCCCCTGTCTCCTGTTACCATCAATCCTAGACGCACAGTTCAGGACCCCCTACCCGAGATCCGTCGGTTTTGACACCGACATTGGTGCTTTCATTGAGAGTTCCACTCTGTCATCCCCAAAAGGTTTGATGGCTCCTTCAATCATCCACAACGATGCTTTCGTAGGGGAAGTCTTCCTACCCGGACAGATCTTCGTGTTCGGCGGCTTCGCACTGCGGGCCAACTCCCTTGGCCATCTGGAGCAGATCGAAAGCTACGCCCCTCGCCACCAGGTCAGATTTGGAAGCCTAAACTACATCACGGGTATCTGTGGAGACTTGATCTTCAACGGATTCGAGACCATGGCAGCCGCTCCCAGACACCACGATGAACATGACGTAGCTCTGTCGTCGGGCCATACCCAGGAAATCGCACCTAAAACTGCTCTGCCCTTAGATCCGGAGCAGGTCACGCCATCCGAGGACAGGAAGCTCAACCCCGCCATGGAGGCCGCAGACTCTACGGCGTTGGAGCCACACACAGACTTAACTTCAAGTAACATCTGTATCTTCGGAGCTACGGGCTCGTTTCCAGTTATAAGGTCCAAACTATGTGCATCCGCGCATGTCGAACATGATCGGTCATCGATCACCGAATTCCACAACGCGGACATCTTCCGGCACTCGCCTCTGGGCGACGTGCTAAACTCGTTAAGAGCATTATCTTTAGCGGGAGGCTCACAGCCGAATTGTGTCCGGCTTGAACCGGAGGATGATGATGGAGAATTTCACTTCCCACCCACCGCCCACTTCACAGCCACCGTCGAAGACTTAACTGACATGCTCGATTACGGCTCCGATGATATCGACGGTATGGACGACGATGCCGGAGAAGAAGAGGCCCAGGACCCGCCGTTCACCGGACGCTGGACGACCACTTCCTCGTATGATGTATACATGGTGGATGCACCAAAGGAGAAGAGCGGCGATGACAAAGAAGATCCAGTTGAGGATAAACCTCCTAAGATACAATTGAAATGCCAGCGTTAGCGGCGCCGCTCTAACTCACGCTGCAGTAAAGATAGCAACACCGGCACAGGAGAAGATAACACTCTGGAAGGTTCCGAAGACAACGAAGACCCCGTTGACGCAGCTACCGAACAGGATAAATGGGAAGATGGGCAGGTTAGCCGTGGTAAACTGGCCACACATGAGGACTCAGAGGACAGTAATTATCTTCCGCTCTCCGAGGATGAGACGAGCCTCGACACCGAGGATTTCATCGTTCCTGGGGAACCTCTTGAGCAAGAGCACTTCAAGCACCAGCTAATAGCCACTGCAAGGAGCCTGAAAAAGAAGCAGCAGCCGCTTCAAGCTGACCAAGATCTGCTCAATGATAAATGGACTGACATCCTAGCATCCGAAGAATACGGCCTCAAGCGCCTGGCCAAAAGCTACCCGAAGCACAAATAACTACCTCAGTTCGACGACGAGGCGCCGAGACACATACCACCATCACGCAATGCGGCTGACCGACCACCACGTGGCCGGGACAAAGCGGCAGCTCAAGCCGAACACCAGCCCGCCCTGCCTCATCGCAAAGGCAGAGGTAAATCAGCTCACGGTCATACATATAACCTTTGACATGACCTGAACAACAAAGCCGGACATACCAGATCGATCTATGGATCGCGAGGACGTGCCCCGACACGCGACGACGGCCATCTATTCAGACGTGAAAAACCTAGTCATGCGCGGGCTGAAAGCCGCAGACGGACTCCATTAGAGCTATGTCGTGATAAGGCCCGATATAGAGGCGACGCACGCCCTCATTGCTTCACCGACGAAGTCATGGGACATGAATTCCCAGAAGGGTTCAAACCCGTGAAATATAGAATCATATGATGGCACCACAAACCCCGCGGTATGGATCGAACACTTCATTCACCACATTCATATGGCCCGCGGCGATGACCTTCATGCCATTAAATACCTCCCCCTAAAACTCAAAGGACCAGTACGGCACTGGTTGAACAGCCTACCTGAAAGCTCCGTCGGCAGCTGGGAGGACTTGGAAGAAGCCTAACTAAAAAGAACCAAATAGTCGACTGTCTGGATGCCGAAGCCCTAGCGGCCTTTAAACATAGCATCCGCGACGAATGGCTCGCCCGCCACCTCGGCCAAGAGAAGCCAAAGTCCATGGCGGCCCTCACGGCACTCATGACCCGCTTTTGCACGAGCGAGGATAGTTCGCTGGCCTGTAGCAAAAACAATGGAAGTGACGCCAGCACCCCTGAAGCTAAAAATAGCAACGACAAGTCTTGACGCAACAGGTACAAGCATCAAAATAACAATGACAACACCAAGGATACGGCGGTCAATGCCGGATTCAGTGACTCTAAGCCTGGTCAGCGGAAGAAGTTGTTCAAAAAGAACAATTCAGGTCCATCTATCTTGGACCGCATACTTGATCGTCTGTGCCAGATTCATAGCACCCTAGACAAACCACCCAATCATACCAACAGAGATTTTTGGGTTTTTAAACAGGCCGGCAAGTTAAGTGCCAAAAACAAGGATAAGGGATCGCAAAGCGAAGACGACGATGAGGAGCCCCAGCCGCCGAACACAGGGGCACAAAAGAAGTTCCCTCCTCAGGTTAAAACAGTAAACATGATATATGCTACCCACATCCACAAGAGGGAGCGCAAGCGCGCGGTCAGGGACATTTACACGATAGAGCCAATCGCCCCAAAATTTTATCCATGGTCGTGACCTGATCACTTTTGATCGTTGGGATCATCCAACCAGTATCCGTCATGGCGGTTCAGCTGCACTGGTCCTGGACCCAATAATTGATGGGTTCCACCTGACGCGAGTCATGATGGACGGTGGCAGTAGCATTAACTTGCTCTATCAGGATACAATGTGCAAAATGGGCATTAACCCATCGCGAATCAAGCTGACAAAGACCACCTTTAAAGGAGTCATACCGGGTGTAGAGGCCCGCTGCACAGGCTCAATCACACTAGAGGTTGTCTTCGGGTCTCCGGACAACTTCTGAAGTGAGGAGTTACTCTTCGACATCGTCCCCTTTCGCAGCGGCTACCACGCACTGCTTGGATGGACCACATTTGCTCGATTCAATGTGGTGCCACACTATGCTTATCTCAAGCTCAAGATGCTCGGACCGCGCAGCGTCATAACAGTCAATGGAAACACAGAATGCTCCCTCCGCACCGAGGAGCACACCGCTGCCTTAGCGGCAGAGGTACAGGGCGGCCTTGTCAAGCAAAACCTCAATTCGGTAGCCGACCCCTCAGACACTGTCAAGAGAGTCCGAACCATCCCACAGAAGGACAGCTCGGCTCGTCAGGAGCTTGACTAGCAATTTGGCCTCCGTCCCCGTCCTGACCAGGTGGCAGCCATCGTACCGCGCGTACATAATTACGCACTAAAAATACCATGGACCCGGATGGAGGCATAATCAGCTTGTGATCCGCAATATGGCTCGACCGCTCCAGACACTCAAACTTTCACTATTTCCCTTTTTTCTTTTGTTTTTCCTTTTTTACAGGCCTTTCCTGGCGGCTTGACCATCGATTCTTTTTGAAGGATAAAAACACCAAGACACCAAGAAGCATGGACGTACTGGGAAACTCTTAGGTGGTCTCTTTAACGATCCCTTTACCTATCTTCAGGACCCATACGCAGGTCTCTCTTGGTGAAGGCATAGTAAATAGCCTTTCTGCTTATTGCACTACTTGTATAAATGTGCTATAACACACCAATGAAATTATAATAGGAACAGTTTGCGGCCCAAATTTTCACGACTCTAGCTTACCACTGGTTCTTCATTTTTCTTTCTTTTTGCCTTTTCCTTTCTGGTAATTCTATCAGATAACACCCGTACACTCGGGTGCGTTTCAATTTGCCAGGGGCTTCATAGCGCCCCACAACATGGCAACAAATGTCCGAACACTTTTATAGTATAGTCCGGCACCCCGAATTTAGCATATATGCATTGGCTCTGAATCATGTCTTTGGTCAATAGTTGGGTTGCCCAGCTCCTGTGACATAATGTGTAATAACAGCCTATAATGCAATAAATATCGATATAAAAGCATGATGCAAAATGGACATATCAACTCCCCCACGCTTAGACCTCGCTTGTCCTCAAGCGAAAGCCGAAATCGAAAAATATGTCCACATGTTTAGAGATAGAGGTGTCGATAAAAATAAAATATGGACATGAGGGCATCATGATCGTTCTTAGAACAACAATTTATATAATTCTTTTCATGTGATCTCTTATGCTAGAGTAATAATTCAATCACAATTTCAAGTATGAATGATAAACTTCATTGAAAACTAACAAACTATAATCTCAGTCATTGGAGCAATTGCAATTTATCATAACATAGGAAAGAGTCAATATAAGAGCTATTCAGCAAGTCCACATACTCAACTATCATATAGTCTTTCACAATTGCTAACACTCACGCTATACTTATGGGTATGGAGTTTTAATCGGACACAGAGAAAGATAGGGGCTTATAATTTTGCCTCCCAACATTTTACCTCAAGGGTAATGTCAACAATAATAGTTCATGAAAACTCACATACAATTAGCCATATATACCAGGATCTTTCAAACATGTTGTGCTTGCCAAAAGATAAAATGTAAAAAGGAAGGGTGAACATCACCATGACTCTTATGTAAGGTAGGAGATAAAAAGATAGGACCTTCGCAGAGGGAAGCAGAGGTTGCCATGCGCTATTATGGTTGGATGCACAAAATCTTAATGCGAAAGAACGTCACTTTATATTGCCACTTGTGATATGGACCTTTATTATGCAGTCTGTCACTTTTATTTCTTCCATATCACACGATCGTATAAAGCTTATTTCCTCCACACCAATCAATCATACATATTTAGAGAGCAATTTTTATTGCTTGCACCGATGACAACTTACTTGAAGGATCTTACTCAATCCATAGGTAGATATGGTGGACTCTCATGGCAAAACTGGTTTAAGGGTGTTTGGAAGCACAAGTAGTATCTCTACTTGGTGCAAAGGATTTGGCTAGCATGAGGGGGAAAGGCAAGCTCAACCATGTTGGATGATCCATGACAATATAATTTATCTCAGATGTAAGAAAACATAACCCATTACGTTGTCTTCCTTGTCCAACGTCAACTCTTTAGCATGTCATATTTTAATGAGTGCTCACAATCATAAAAGATGTCCAAGATACTATATTTATATGTGAAGACCTCTCTTTCTTTATTACTTCCTATTAATTGCAACAATGACCAAAACTATGTTTGTCAACTCCCAACTACTTTTAATCATCGTACTCTTTCTATGTGAGCCCATTACTCTCCATAAGATCCATATGATCTCTTTGTTTCTTTTTATTCTTTTTCTCTTTTCTTTTATTCACTCAAGATCATGGCAAAATAAACAAGCCCTTGACTCAACACTAATCTTTATTATATATAGCTCACGGACTCGATTACAGAGAAGGATCATAAAGCAAAGCTCACAACTAGATCATACTAAGAACTTTTATTCTACTACATCAAGATATTATCAAAAGGATCGAACAAAGAAAAGCGGTAAAGATAAAAGTGATGGTGATACAATACCGGGGCACTCCCCCAAGCTTGGCGGTTGCCAAGGGGAGTGCCCATACCCATGTGATTATGTCTCCTTTGTTGGTGAAGAAGATGGTGGTGATGATGGGTAGTCGCACATCGAGCGTAGGAGGTCTTCCAACTTGCGGATAATGCCCTTGAGTGCGATGATATGCTCCTTCAACAAAATATTTTCACGTGTGAGATACTTGTTTTGTATACGAGCTAGCTCAATCATCTTGAAAGCTTCGATCTTAGTTGGGGTAAGAAGATTGTGATCAAGTTGAACGAGGTCTTCTGTTGCCGGAACTTGGTCCTCCGTGGCCTTCTTGATCCCTTCATCCTTGTTGATCTCCATGGGATCTTCTCTCTTCAGCTCTATCTTCATTAGCCAAGCGTCATTGCCCTCATTGTTGAAGGAGGAGGGACACGACATGATGCTTAGCTTTGACAACCATGGTAGAAAACAGCTCGAAACAAGAACAAGAGATTTTTACGTGATACGGTGGCCAAAACCTTTGGGATGTTATATAATGAAATTTTACCGACCAAAATACGCATCATGTAAGAAAACGGAGTCCGGAGAGCACACGAGGTGCCCACGAGGTAGGGGGCACGCCCGGGGGGGTAGGGCGCGCCCTCCACCCTCATGGAGGCCTCGTGTCCTTCTCGGACTGCTTCTTATTTTTCTATTTTTCTAAATATTCCAAGACGGACAAATATTGTCATAAAAACTGTTTTGGAGTTGGTTTACTTACTGTACCACATACCTATTCCTTTTCGGAGTCTGAAACGTTCCGAAAAGTGTCCCTTATGTATTCCTCCGGGGTTACGGTTTCAATAACATTGGTTTCAACATTTATAGGATTACCTGAGATATAATGTTTAATTCTTTGACCGTTCACCACCTTCGGATTTGTGCCTTCTAAGTTGTTAATTTTTATGGCACCGGAATGATAGACCTCCTCGATAACGTAAGGACCTTCCCATTTAGAGAGAAGTTTTCCTGCAAAAAATATTAAATGAGAGTTGTATAATAATACATAATCACCTACATTAAACTCACACTTTTGTATTCTTTTGTCATGCCATCTTTTAACCTTTTCTTTAAATAATTTGGCATTCTCATAGGCTTGGGTTCTCCATTCATCAAGTGAGCTAATGTCAAATAACCTCTTCTCACCGGCAAGTTTGAAAGCATAGTTGAGCTCTTTAATAGCCGAATAAGCCTTATGTTCTAGTTTAAGAGGTAAGTGACATGCTTTTCCATAAACCATTTTATATGGAGACATACCCATAGGATTTTTATATGCAGTTCTATAGGCCCATAATGCATCATCAAGTTTCTTGGACCAATTCTTTCTAGATCTATTAACAGTCTTTTGCAAAATTAATTTGAGTTCTCTGTTGCTCAATTCTACTTGACCACTAGACTGTGGGTGATAAGGTGATGCAATTCTATGATTAACATCATATTTAGCAAGCATTTTACGGAAAGCACCATGAATAAAATGTGAACCACCATCAGTCATTAAATATCTAGGGACTCCAAACCTTGGAAAAATAAGTTCTTTAAGCATTTTAATAGAAGTGTTATGATCAGCACTACTAGTTGGAATAGCTTCTACCCACTTAGTAACGTAATCAACAGCAACTAAAATATGTGTGTATCCATTAGAGGCAGGAAAAGGTCCCATATAATCAAAACCCCAAACATCAAATGGTTCAATAACAAGTGAATAATTCATAGGCATTTCTTGACGTCTACTAATATTACCAATTCTTTGACATTCATCACAAGACAAGACAAACTTACGGGCATCCTTGAAGAGAGTAGGCCAATAAAAACTGGATTGCAATACCTTGTGTGCAGTTCTATCTGCAGCGTGGTGTCATCCATAAGCTTCGGAGTGACACTTGCGTAGGATCTATTCCTGTTCATGCTCAGGTACACAACGTCTAATAACACCATCTACTCCTTTATAAAGATGTGGGTCATCCCAAAAGTAATGTCTCAAATCATAGAAAAACTTTTTCTTTTGCTGGTATGTGAAACTAGGTGGTATAAATTTAGCAACAATATAATTAGCATAATCAGCATACCATGGAGCAGTATGAGAAGCATTTATGACATTTAATTGTTCATCAGGAAAGCTATCATCAATAGGTAGTGGGTCATCAAGCACATTCTCTAACCTAGACAAGTTGTCCGCAACGGGGTTCTCAGATCCCTTTCTATCAATAATATGCAAATCATATTCTTGTAGCAAGAGAACCCATCTAATAAGTCTAGGTTTAGCATCTTTCTTTTCCATGAGATATTTAATAGCAGCATGATCGGTGTGAATAGTTACTTTAGAATCAACAATATAAGGTCTAAAATTATCACAAGCAAGTACAACTTCTAAGAATTCTTTTTCAGTAGTAGCATAATTTCTCTGAGCATTGTCTAGAGTTTTACTAGCATATTGAATAACATTTAATTTCTTATCAACTCTTTGCCCTAGAACAGCACCTACAGCATAATCACTAGCATCACACATAATTTCAAAAGGTAAATTCCAATCAGGTGGCTGAATAATAGGTGCAAAGATCAATGCTTTCTTAAGTATTTCAAATGCTTCTACACAATCATCATCAAAAACAAATGGTATATCTTTTTGTAATAAATTAGTCAGAGGCCAAGAAATTTTGGAGAAGTCCTTAATGAACCTCCTATAAAACCCGGCATGACCAAGGAAACTTCTTTACCTTTGATGTCCTTGGGACATGGCATCTTTTCAATAACATCAACCTTGGCTTTATCAACCTCAATACCTCTTTCAGAAACATTATGCCCCAAGACAATACCTTCATTAACCATAAAGTGGCACTTTTCCCAATTCAAGACAAGATTAGTTTCTTCACATCTCTGCAAAACTCGATAAAGGGTTCTCAAGCAATCATCAAAAGAGGATCCATAGACAGAAAAATCATCCATGAAAACCTCACAAATCTTTTCACAAAAGTCAGAGAATATAGCCATCATGTATCTTTGAAAGGTAGCAGGTGCATTACATAAACCAAAAGGCATACGTCTATAAGCAAAAGTACCAAAAGGGCAAGTAAAAGTAGTCTTTGATTGATCATTGGCTGACACGGGTATTTGAGAGAAACCAGAATAACCATCTATAAAGCAAAAATGTGTATGTTTGGATAATCTTTCTAGCATTTGATCGATAAAAGACAAGGGGTAATGATCTTTTTAGTTGCTTTATTTAATTTGCGGAAATCAATTACGATCCTATAACCTGTAATAATTCTTTGTGGGATCAACTCATCTTTATCATTAGGAACGATAGTAATACCTCCCTTCTTAGGGACACAATGGACAGGACTTACCCACTGACTATCAGCAACGGGATAAATTATACCTGCCTCAAGAAGCTTTAGTATTTCCTTTCTTACCACTTCCTTCATCTTAGGATTCAGCCGTCGTTGATGATCACGAACTGGTTTGGCATCTTCCTCCAAATTTATTTTGTGTTGACATAGAGTGGGACTAATGCGCTTAAGATCATCAAGAGTATATCAAATAGCAGCGCGGTGCTTCCTCAGTGTTTTCAATAGTCTTTCTTCTTCATGCTCTGAAAGGTTAGCACTAATAATAACAGGATATATCTTTTTCTCATCAAGATAAGCATATTTAAGAGTATCAGGTAACTGTTTGAGCTCAAACACGGGATCACCCTTGGGTGGAGGAGGATCCCCTAGGATTCCAACAGGCAAATTGTGATTCAGGATAGGTTCCTATTTAAAGAATACTTCATCTATTTCCCTTCTTTCATTCATAAACATATCATTTTCTTGGTTCAGCAAATATTGTTCTAAAGGATCACTAGGAGGTGCGGCAATAGAAGCAATACCAATAATTTCATCTTTACTAGGCAATTCCTCTTCATGGTGTTGTCTATAAATTTAGAGAAATTAAACTCATGAGACATATCACCTAGACCAATAGTAACAACATCCTTTTTGCAATCTATCTTATCATTAACAGTGTTCAAGAAGGGTCTACCAAATATAATGGGACAAAAGCTATCTTGTGGGGAACCAAGAACAAGAAAATCAGCAGGATATTTAGTTTTCCCACACAAGACTTCAACATCTCTAACGATTCCCATTGGTGAAATAGTATCTCTATTGGCAAGCTTAATTATGACATCAATATCTACTATCTCAGCGGGTGCAATATCATGCATAATTTCTTTGTATAAGTCAAAAGGTATAGCACTAGCACTGACACCCATATCACATAGGCCATGATAACAATGATCTCCTGTTTTAATAGAAATAACAGGCATGCCTACCAAAGATCTAGGTTTATCTTAGCACAAGGTTTAGCAATTCTAGCAGTCTCATCACGGAAATGAATAACATGCCCATCAATATTATCCGACAAGAGATCTTTAACAATAGGAATGTTAGGTTCAACTTTAATTTTCTTAGCAGGTGTATAAGTTCTAATATTTCTTTTACGAACCACAGTTGAAACTTTATCCTAACAGGGAAAGGTGGTTTCTCAACATAAAAAGTAGGAACAATAGGATCATTATAAGTTATAGTCTTTTCTTCAACTTTAATAGGTGCAGCTACTTTTACTTCTATGGGAGGATGATATTTAAACCACTTCTCCCTAGGGAGATCAACATGAGTAGCAAAAGATTCACAGAAAGAAGCTACTATCTCAGAGTCAAGTCCATATTTAGTGCTAAATTTACAGAAAACATCGATATCCATAAAAGATTTAACACAATCAAACTTAGGGGTCATACCTGACTCCTTACCTTTGTCGAGGTCCCAATCTTCAGAGTTGCGTTTAATTCTTTCCAATAAATCCCAGTTGAATTCAATAGCCTTCATCATAAAAGAGCCAGCACAAGAAGTATCGAGTGTGGTGCGATTGTTATCAGAGAGCCAACATTAAAATTTTGAATAATCATTTCTCTTGAGAGCTCATGATTGGGGCATGAATATAACATTGATTTAAGCCTCCCCGAAGCTTGAGCGATACTTTCTCCTTCGCGAGGCCAGAAATTATATATATAATTGCAATCACGATGAACAAGATGCATAGGATAAAACTTCTAATGAAATTCCAATTTCAATCGTTTGTAGTTCCATGACCGCGTATCATCACATAGCCTATACCATGTCGATGCATCTCCCTTCAAAGATAAAGGGAAGACCTTCTTCTTAATAACATCTCCGGGTACACCTGCAAGCTTAAATAATCCACAAATTTCATCCACATATATTAGGTGCTCATCAGGATGAATTGTTCTATCTCCTGCAAAAGGATTAGCTAGCAGTTTTTCTATCATACCCGAAGGAATTTCAAAGCAGACATTTTCATTTTCATTTTCAATAGGTTCAGTAGGTTGAGGAGCAACTCTTTGATCTATTGGTCGGGGTGAAGATACCACGAACAAGCCCCTTAGAGGATTACTTTCCATAGTAACAAGTGACAGTAAATTTCAGCACAGTATATAAATTTTTCCTTACAAAATTCCACCTACCAAAGGCGCTTCACTCCCTGGCAACGGCGGCAGAAAAGAGTCTTGATGACCCACAAGTATAGGGGATCTATCATAGTCCTTTCGATAAGTAAGAGTGTCGAACCCAACAAGGAGCAGAAGGAAATGATAAGCGGTTTTCAGCAAGTTATTCTCAACAAGCACTGAAATAATAGGTAACAGATAGTTTTGTGATAGGATAATTTGAGTAACAAGTAACAAAAGTAAATAAAGTGCATCAAGGTGGCCCAATCCTTTTTGTAGCAAATGACAAGCCTGGACAAACTCTTATATGATGTAAAGCGCTCCCGAGGACACATGGGAATATCATCAAGCTAGTTTTCATCACGTTCATATGATTCGCGTTCGGTACTTTGATAATATGGTATGTGGGTGGACCGGTGCTTGGGTACTGCCCTTACTTGGACAAGCATCCCACTTATGATTAACCTCTATTGCAAGCATCCGCAACTACAACAAAAGTATTAAGGTAAACCTAACCATAGCATGAAACATATGGATCCAAATTAGCCCCTTACGAAGCAACACATAAACTAGGGTCTAAGCTTATGTCACTCTAGCAACCCATCATCTACTTATTACTTCCCAATGCCTTCCTCTAGGCCCAAATAATAGTGAAGTGTCATGTAGTCGACGTTCACATAACACCACTAGAGAGAGACAACATACATCTCATCAAAATATCGAACGGATACCAAATTCACATGGCTACTAATAGCAAGACTTCTCCCATGTACTCAGGAACAAACGTAACTACTCACAAAGCATATTCATGTTCATAATCAAAAGGGTATTAATATGCATATAGGATCTGAACATATGATCTTCCAACAAATAAACCAACTAGCATCAACTACAAGGAGTAATTAACACTACTAGCAACCCACAGGTACCAATCCTAGACTTGGAGACAAGAATTGGATACAAGAGATGAACTATGGTTTTGAGAGGAGATGGTGCTGGTGAAGATGTTGATGGAGATTGCCCTCTCCCATGAGAGGAGCGTTGGTGATGACGATGGCGATGATTTTCCCCTCCCGGATGGAAGTTTCCCCGGCATAATAGCTCCGCTAGAGCCCTAGATTGGTTCCGCCAAGGTTCCACCTCGTGGCGGCAGAGTCTCGTCCGGGAAGATGGCTTATGGTTTTTTCCTCATTGAAAGACTCCATATAGAAGAAGATGGTCATCGGAGGGCCACCAGGGGGCCCACGAGGTAGGGGCGCGCCCAGGGGGTAGGGCGCACCCCCCACCCTCGTGGGCAGGGTGTGGCCCCCTGGTGAACTACTTGCGCTCAGTATTTATTATATATTCTGAAAATGACTTCCATGAAGTTTCAGGACTTTTGGAGCTGTGCATAATAGGTCTCTAATATTTGCTCCTTTTTCAGCCCAGAATCCCAGCTGCCGGCATTCTCCCTCTTTATGTAAACCTTGTAAAATAAGAGAGAATAGGCATAAATATTGCGACATAATGTGTAATAACAGCCCATAATGCAATAATATCGATATAAAAGCATGATGCAAAATGGACGTATCAGGGGGCGTCGCTCCGGACTGCTGTCGACGTCCCATGCGGAACTGCCCACGAGAGTGCCTTTCCCCTTCTTGGGCGCCTCCGCCTCCAGAAGTGTGGAGGCCGCCCTCTTCTTCCTCCCCTATTAGGGGGAGAATCGCTCTCCTCCTACTCATCATCATCGTCTTCGGCAGCAGAGGAGCGGATCTTGTCTTCGGACGTTCCGTCCGAAGAGCCCTTGCAGTGGGGGCCACTTCGGACCCCCTTGGCTTTCCTCTTGGCCTTCTTCTTCGGCGCCTTATAGGGCGCCGGCACCAGTATTTTCGCTAGACGCGGGATGACTGGTTCTTCAGGCGGCGGAGCTAGACACTGGATCCGCTTCGCTCTCTTCATCCATTCCTGAAGAAGCAATGATGATAAAAGTTCAGATATCATCCTTGAAATAAACAAGTAGAGGATGCGCTAAAAACTTACCACGCTGGCGGGGTGGTTAATGTCATGCCCGCAGTCCGAGTCTGTGGCTGGCGTTGTCTCGTTTCCCTTGAAGAGCAACTTTCAGGCGTCTTTGTGAGTGGTTTCGAAGAGCCTCTTCAGGGTATGGTGCTTCTTCGGATCGAACTCCCAAAAAGGGAGACTTCGGCTTTGGCACGGGAGAATCCAGCGAACTACCATCACCTGGATTATGTCGACGAGCTTGATATCTTTGTCCACCATGCTTTGTGCGTGCTCGTGCTGAGGTGTATCAGTGGCGACCGCGACGTGCTCAGCTGTTTGCACGCAGGGAGGAGGTGCCGTTGGGTGCCATGGTGGCGTCGACGATAGCTGGACCGAGCAAGGTTGATGCATCAGTATAGTTCTGAAGATGGAGCGATGGTAGTTGGCTGCGGCGGCCTATGAGAGCACGCCGGACCGGTGAGACCCATGCCCGGCAGGCATCCTGGATGGGACCTCTGGTCTTAGATGTTAGGTTTGGCTGCGATGTCTGTTTGGTATTAGGCCCAGGCTATCTTCGCCCCTTCATCAACTGGATGGGTGTAGCGACAGTTTGTTGCTTAGACGGCGGCTTTTGTCTTACTATTGTATTAGTTTGTAAAGTCTTGTGAGAATAATTAATAAAGTGTCCGTATGCATCGCCCAAATGCAGAGGCCGGGGGTCATCCTCCTTTTCTAAAAAAATGCTTTGGACGTGCGTCTACAGCGCTATCAGCTCATCTGACGAAGACCAATTCGGGCTCTTCTCAACCCAGGAGGTAAGCCGCATTGGAACACCGGAGTTGAATTCAGCAGCTGCGGCCCAGTTTGTGCCGCGGGTTTCTGTGATGTAGAACCATTGTTTCTGCCATTCCTTGACAGTCTCCATGAAAGTGCCTTTCGGCCAGGAGACATTGGTCAGCTTACTCACCATGGCGCCTCCGCACTCCGCGTGCTGGCCATCCACCACCTTCGGATTCATGTTAAAGACCTTGAGCCATAGCCCGGAGTGGGGTTGAATGCGGAGGAAGGCCTCACACACGACGATGAACGCCAAGGTGTTGAGGAAGGAGTTCGGGGTTAGATCATGGAAGTCTATCCCGTAATAGTACATTAGCCTGCGGACGAAAGGGTGGAGTGGAAACCCTAGCCTGCAAAAGAAATGACGGATGAATACCACCCTCTCATTGGGCTTTGGTGTGGGGATGACTTGCCCCTGGGTTGGAAGACGGTGGGCGATTTCCTTCACTAGGTACTCGGCCGCCCGAAGCTTAGTAATGTCCTTCTCCTTGACGGAGGAGACCATCCACTTGCCTTGACCTCCGGATCTGGACATGGTTGAGTGCTTGCCCGAGTGGGAAGAAGATGAGAACTTGGGCGCTGGTGGTCAAGAGTGGAAGGGCAAAGGAAGAGAGAAGGCGTGGGAGAAGAAGGGGAATCCTTATCCCCTTATAAAGGCAGTGAATATCGAACGCCACCCCACTCGCCATAAAACTCGCCTATTCCCAAGGGCTGTGTAAACGGCACGGTTGGGTTACCCACGCCCGCATTGATGAAAATCCCGCAATAAGGGGACACGGTCTCTGCTTTGACAAGACGTGCCAATGGAAACCGCATCTCGAAGCGCGGAATGGCGGACAAAACGGTTTGATATAGTGACCGAACAGACATGATGTCATGTTACAAAAAGTTGTCAGCAAATGGGACTCGTGAAATATTATATTCCTTGCGGTTGTGTGTGGTACTTGTGTTGCAGATCTGGACACCTTCATTTTATCCGAAGACTATCCTGGAGTATTCGGAAAGTAGAACCCGCCTTGGAATGTCGAAGACAATCAGCGCGCCGGACACATCGTCATTGAAGCCTGGTTCAGGGGCTACTGAGGGAGTCCTGGACTAAGGGGGCATCAGGTGTTTGATATATTGGATATGGGCCGGACTGATGGGTAGTGAGGGAGTCCTGGATTAGGGGGTGTCCGGATAGCCGGACTATAACTTCGGCCGGACTCCTGGACTATGAAGATACAAGATTGAAGACTTCGTCCCGTGTCCGGAAGGGACTTTCCTTGGCGTGGAAGGCAAGCTTGGCGATACGGATATGTAGATCTCCTACCATTGTAACTGACTCTGTGTAACCCTAGCCCTCTCCGGTGTCTATATAAACCGAAGGGTTTTAGTCCGTAGGGCGAACAACAATCATACCATAGGCTAGCTTCTAGGGTTTAGCCTCCTTGATCTCGTGGTAGATCTACTCTTGTAATACCCATATCATCAATATCAATCAAGCAGGATGTAGGGTTTTACCTCCATCAAGAGGGCCCGAACCTGGGTAAAAAGATCGTGTCCCTTGTCTCCTGTTACCATCCGCCTAGACGCGCAGTTCGGGACCCCCTACCCGAGATCCGCCGATTTTGACACCGACAATGGTGCTTTCATTAAGAGTTCCTCTGTGTCGTCACTTTTAGGCCTGATGGCTCCTCTGATCATCAACGACGATGCGATTCAGGGTGAGACTTTTCTCCTTGGACAGATCTTCGTATTTGGCGGCTTTGCACTGCGGGCCAATTCGCTTGGCCATCTGGAGCAGATCGAAAGCTACGCCCCTAGCCATCAGGTCAGATTTGGAAGTTTGAACTACACGGCCGACCTCCACGGAGACTTGATCTTCGACGGGTTCGAGCCGCAGCCGAGTGCACCGCACTATCACGATGGGCGTGATCTAGCTCTGCCATCGAACAGTGCCCTGGAGGCCGCACCCGCATCAGCTCCGACCCTTAATTCGGAGCCAACTGTGCCAATCGAGGAAGGGTGGTTGGACACCGCCTCGGGGGCTGCAATCTCTATGGCGATCGAGCCGAACACCAGCCCTTATTCTTTGCGAAGCCCGTGACTCCAAGGAGCCGGACTCCTCTCCAAACTCCGAGCCCTCAGCGCCCCTACCGATCGAACCCGATTGGGCGCCGATCATGGAGTTCACCGCCGCGGACATCTTACAGCACTCGCCCTTCGGCGATATTCTGAATTCACTAAAGTCTCTCTCTCTTTATCAGGAGAGCCCTGGCCGGACTATGGTCAGCAAGGTTGGGATGCAGATGATGAAGAAATTCAAAGCCCACCCACCACCCACTTCGTAGCCACTGTCGATGATTTAACCGACATGCTCGACTTCGACTCCGAAGACATCGACGGTATGGATGCCGATGCAGGAGACGATCAAGAACCAGCGCCTATAGGGCACTGGAAAGCTACCTCGCCGTATGATATATACATGGTGGACACCCCAAAAGAAGGCAATGGCGATGGAACAGCAGAGGATGACCCCTCCAAGAAGCAGCCTAAGCGCCGACGTCAGCGGCGCCGCTCTAAATCCCGCCAAAGCAAAAAACGGTGATTCCGGCACGGGAGATAATAACACCCCGGACAGTGCCGAAGACAACCACCTCCAGCAAGATTCAGCACAGGAGGATGGAGAAGCCAGCCCTCATGAGAGAGTGGCAGATAGAGAGGTCGAGGACAATAATTATATGCCTCCCTCCGAAGATGAGGCAAGCCTCGACGACGATGAATTTGTCGTGCCGGAGGATCCCGTCGAACAAGAGCGTTTCAAACGCATGCTTATGGCCACAACGAGCAGCCTCAAGAAAAAACAGCAACAGCTTAGAGCTGATCAAGATTTTCTAGCCGACAGATGGACTGAAGTCCTTGCGGCCGAAGAGTATGAACTCGAACGCCCCTCTAAGAGCTACCCAAAGCACAGGTTGCTACCCCGATTAGAGGAGGAAGCACCTGAACCTACATCACCAGCGCATGATGCGGCCGACCGGCCACCCCGTGGTCGCGACAGAGAGGCCTCCTGGCCCTCCACTCAAGCCGCACCCCGGCGCCGCTCAAAAAATACCAAGGCACGGGAAAATGCGCCAGACCTGCGAGATATATTGGAGGACAAGGCAAGGCAAACAAGATCGATCTATGGATCGCGTGGGCGCCCCACGGCACGAGACGGTAATCGTCACTCCGGATAAAGTAAATCCGGCCGCGCCGAACACAGTAGACAAAGCTCATTTGATCTGCGTCGTGATATAGCCCAATACAGAGGTGCCGCACACCCACTATGCTTCCCAGATGAAGTAATGGATCATCAAATCCCCGAGGGTTTCAAACCCGTGAACATCAAATCATACGATGGCACAACAGATCCTGCGGTATGGATCGAGGACTATCTCCTTCATATCCACATGGCCCGCGGTGATGACCTACACGCCATCAAATACCTCCCACTCAAGCTTAAAGGACCAGCTCGGCATTGGCTTAACAGCTTGCTAGCAGAATCAATTTGTTGTTGGGAGGACCTAGAAACCGCATTCCTCGACAATTTCTAGGGCACTTATGTGTGACCACCAGACGGCGATGACCTTAGCCACATAATTCAGCAGCCAGAGGAATCAGCTAGACAATTCTGGACACGGTTTCTAACCAAGAAAAATCAAATCGTTGATTGTCCGGACACAGAGGCCCTAGCAGCCTTCAAGCATAACATCCGCGACGAGTGGCTTGCACGGCACCTAGGACAGTAAAAGCCGAAATCTATGGCAGCCCTCATGACACTTATGACCCGCTTTTGCGCAGGAGAAGACAGTTGGCTAGCTCGCAGCAATAACATGACCAAGAGCCCTGGTAATTCGGATACCAAGGACAGCAGTGGCAGGTCGCTTCGCAACAAGCAAAAGCGCCGCATTAACAACGACAATGCTGAGGATACGGCAGTTAATGCCGGATTCAGAGGCTCTAAACCCGGTCAGCGGAAAAATCCATTCAAAAGAAATACTCCGGGGCCGTCCAGTTTGGACCGAATACTCGACCGCTCATGCTAGATACATGGCACCCCCGAAAAACCAGCCAATCACACCAACAGGGATTGTTGGGTGTTCAAGCAGGCAGGCAAGTTAAATGCCGAAAGCAGAGACAAGGGGCTGCATAGCGATGACGAAGAGGAGCCTCGGCCGCCGAACAACAGTGGACAGAAAGGTTTTCCCCCACAAGTGCGGACGGTGAACATGATATACGCAACCCACGTCCCCAAGAGGGAGCGGAAGCATGTGCTAAGGGACGTATACGCGATGGAGCCAGTCGCCCCAAAGTTCAACCCATGGTCTTCCTGCCCGATCACTTTTGATCGAAGGGACCACCCCACTAGAATCCGTCATGGCGGATTCGCCGCATTGGTTCTAGACCCAATTATTGACGGATTTTACCTCACTAGAGTCCTTATGGACGGCGGCAGCAGCCTGAACCTGCTTTACCAGGATACAGTGCGGAAAATGGGCATCGATCCCTCGAGGATTAAACCCACTAAAACGACCTTTAAAGGCGTCATACCAGTTGTAGAGGACAACTATACAGGCTCAGTTACACTTGAAGTGGTCTTCGGATCTTCGGATAATTTCCGAAGCGAGGAGTTAATCTTCGACATAGTCCCGTTCCGCAGTGGCTATCACGCATTGCTCGGGCGAACCGCATTTGCCAAGTTCAATGCGGTGCCGCACTATGCATACCTCAAGCTCAAGATGCCAGGCCCTCGAGGCGTCATCACGGTCAATGGAAACACCGAACGCTCTCTCCGAATGGAGGAGCATACGGCGGCTATCGCAGCGGAAGTACAAAGCAGCCTCTCAAGGCAATTCTCCAGTCCGTCCATTAAATGTCTGGACACCGTCAAGCGCGCCTAGAGTAGCCTACAACAAGACCGCCTGGCACATTCCGAGCAAGCGTAGCAATGCGGCCCCAACCCCTTCCCTCGCGAACTTGTGAAACCAGTGTTGCGCATACATAACTACGCTCTAGAAATACCATGGGCACGGGGGGAGGGGCACCATCACGGCACACCCAAAACGCAGCTTAAACCGCACTAGGGGCTGCCGATTTCTTAATTTTCTCTTATTTTCAGGACTCCATTCTTCGGAAGGCTTGTCCGGCAGTACAATTGCCGCACAAACGATACAACCAGGGAAGCAGAAAGCTAGGCCGCACTATGGAGCTCTAAGGTGGTCTCTATAACGAGCAGTATACCTGTTTCACATACCATTCCGCAGCTCACCCCTGGAAAGGGCATGTTAAATAGTCCCATCTTTTGCTTATTGCACTATTTGTATCGTTCTGCTTTGATCGCAGCTTTTTTAAATAAACAATGCATAGCTTCCGTCTATTATTGCATTACTTTTTTTACGAATATATGTTCATTAATGACATGTTGCACCCGTACACTTTGGTACGGCCAATACGCTAGGGGCTTAATTACCCCACAATACGGTGTGAGAAGTCCGAACACTTTCACAAGTGTGGCACCCCGAACTTATAGCATTATATGCATCGGCTCTGAATCATGTCTTGGGTCAATAGTTGGGTTTGCCCGGCTCCTATGTTTTGGTACCTTACGTTCCGTTATATCGGCTAAGGTAGCACTAGGAGAACTACTACGATTGTGCCCAGTTGAGCTGGGCTAAGCACCTCAATAGAGAAAGCTAAAACTGACCGTCATGATGAGGCGAGAGCTGGTCGCTGTTCGAGAGGTTTTCGAGTCCCTAAAGACTTATGCCGCTTAGAGCGAGGAGTCGGCTTTGTCCGGCCTAGGCGTGGATAGCGCCCCGAACTCAGTATTCCGAACACTAGGGGCTTTGCCGAAATTTAAAATTATAGAATTCTATGGCTAAGTGAGAATGTTCAAGCATTATAGTCCGATTGCCTTGTTCGTTGTGTTGAGCGCCTCCCTCGAAAGACCCAAGAATGGGAAAAAGAGCGCTCATGTTTATCCCGAACACCCCAGCACTCGTGGCATGGGGGCAGAAGCCGACGACTCGCCATCTCTCAAATTTGATAAACGGCCGCATAGAAGGTAATATTTTAAATTCAAAAGCGTTGCTTAGCGCATATGAACAAGTTTTCAGCTTACAGGATCACAAATGCGAGTTTACTCAAAAATTACATGATTGGAGCATTCATCCGCTATAAAGTTGGCACCCTTCAGGACGCCCTCATAATACGCTTCCGGGACGCGATGCTCCTTGCCCGGTGGCGGCCCATCCTTCACCAGCTTCTCCGCATCCATCTTGCCCCAGTGCACTTTAGCACGGGCAAGCGCCCTACGGGCACCTTCGATGCAGACGGAGCACTTGATTACTTCAAGCCATGGACAGGCATCCACCAGCCGCCTCACCAGCCCGAAGTAGCTCCCAGGCAGAGCCTCTCCAGGCCAAAGCCGAACTACGAGGCCCTTTATGGCCTGTTCGGCCACCTTGTGGAGCTCGACCATTTGCTTCAGCTGGTCGCTCAAAGGCACCAGGTGTCCGGCCTCAGCATATTGAGACCAGAACACCTTCTCCATCGAGCTCCCCTCCTCGGATCGGTAGTAGGCGTTGGCAGTAGACACACTACGGGGAAAATCTGCGAATGCTCCTAGAGAGCTCCGGACTCGGGTAAGTAACAAGTAATTCACTTTCACGTGCTTGCTTTGCATAATGAATGCCTTACCCGCCGCTATCTTCTTCATCGCTTTAATTTCTTGGAGGGCTTTTTGGGCTTCGTCCTTGGCAGACTTCACGCTTTCGAGGGCTGCCGCAAGCTCGGACGCTTGCGTCTTTGAGTCAAGCTCCAAACTCTCGTGTTTTTTCACGAGAGCCTGGAGCTCTTTCTGCACCTCCTCCACCCACGCCTCCTGCTTCCCTCTCTCTGTGTGCTCCGCGACCGCTCTGTTTTCGGCCTCGGATAGCGCTTTCTTAAGGGTTTCCACCTTGGTCGTGGCCCCTATAATAGCATGTTGATCCTGTCATTTTTTACAACCATATCTTCTCTATATACTTGCGCAAGCTATTACTTACCTTCCTTCTCCTCGAGTTACCTCTTGGCATAGCCGAGCTCGTTCTTGGAATGCGCGAGGTTTTGCTTCAGCGTATCCACCTCTGCATTCAGTGCGGCGGAGGCCAGCAGTGAAGCCTGCATACGCATATTGACTTGATTATGGTAGACCTTCCTTTTGGGGCGGCCTTCCTTTTCTTCCCTCCCACCGCTGGAGGGGGAGAGGTCTCTTCTTCCTCCTCGTCGTCTTCATGGGAGGAGTGCGCCTTGGAGTTGTCGGATGATGAATTCGACACCTCCTGGCGCCGGGCACTCTTTCGAGTCCCCGTGGCCTTCTTCTCCGGCACCACATAGGGTGCCGGAACCAACAGCTTCGCCAAGCGAGCATCCGCTGGGCCTTCGGGCAAAGGAGCCAGACAGTTGATCTGTCCGGACGTCTCCTGCCAATCCTGTCAAAGGTAAGGGAGCTTAGATCCCGCATGGAGTCAAACTATGAAAAACTAATACCCTGTAAAAGGTAAAAACAGCTTACCGCACGAGCGTGACGCTGCGTGCTGAATCCGCGATCCTCGGTAGCGGATGCGGGGGCCTCGGCACCCTTGAAAAGCACCTTCTAGGCATCTTCGTACGTCGTGTCGAAGAGCCTGCTCAGAGTTCGGTGCCGCGCTGGGTCGAACTCCCACAGGTTGAAAGCCCGTTGTTGACATGGGAGGATCCGGCGGATGAGCATAACCTGGACTACGTTGACAAGTTTGAGCTTCTTGTCCACCAGGGTTTGGACGCATGTTTGGAGTCCGGTCAGCTCTCCTTTTTACCCCACGACAGGCCCGTCTCTTTCTAGGAGGCAAGCCGTGTAGGTGGTCCGGATCGGAACTCGGGGGCCGCGACCCATTCAGGGTCGCACGGCTCGGTGATGTAAAACCACCCCGATTGCCACCCCTTTAGGGACTCCACGTAGGAGCCCTCGAGCCATAGGACGTTGGGCATCTTGCCCACCATGGCGCCTCCGCACTCCGCCTGGGTGCCGCACAACACCTTCAGCTTGACATTGAAAGTCTTGAGCCATAGGCCGAAATGGGGGCGGATGCAGAAGAAAGCCTGACACACGACGATAAATGCTGAGATGTTGAGGACAAAGTTCAGGTCCAGATCATGGAAATCCAGGCCATAGTAGAAGATGAGCCCCTGGACAAATGGGTGGAGAGGGAAACCCAGTCCGCGGAGGAAATGGGGGAGGAACACCACCCTCTCATGGGGCCTAGGGGTGGGGATGAGTTGCCCCTCTTCGGGAAGCCGGTGCGCAATGTCGTTAGACAAGTATCCGGCCTTCCTCAGTTTTTTGATGTGTCCCTCCGTGACGGAGGAGACCATCCACTTGCCTCCCGCTCCGGACATGGCTGGAGAAGGTTGAGGTGGGGTGTGCGGACTTGGGCGCTGGAGCTCGAGTGCGTGGAAATGGATAGGCAAAGGAGGAAGAAGGCGTGGATGAAAAGGTGGATCCTTATCCCCTTATATGGGCGGACGCGACTATGTGTCCCCACCAGCCTGGTAAAACTCGCTTATCTCCCAAGCGCCATAATCAATGGTGCGGTTGGGTTACCCACGCCCGTATTGATGAGAATCCCGAAATAAGGGGACACGATCTCTGCTTTGACAAGACGTGCCAAGGAAACTGCCTCGATAACACGCTGAGGTGGCACAGTAAAACGATTCGAATAAAGACTTGGTCGTGGTGTGATGTCACGCTACAGAATACGTCAGCAGATTAGATTTGTGTAAATATTATTCTCTCTATGGCAATATGTGGAAACTTATTTTGCAGAGCCGGACACTACCTTTGTGTTCAAAATCTTCTATGAAGTACTTGGAGGAGGAACCCGCCTTGCAATGCCGAAGACAATTTGCGCGCCGGACTCGTCGTCGTTGAAGCCTGGTTCAAGGGCTACTGAGGGAGTCTTGGATTAGGGGGTGTCCGGATAGCCGGACTATACCTTCGGCCGGACTCATGGACTATGAAGATACAAGATTGAAGACTTCGTCCCATGTCCGGAAGGGACTTTCCTTGGCGTGGAAGGGAAGCTTGGCGATACGGATATGTAGATCTCCTACCATTGTAACTGACTCTGTGTAACCCTAGCCCTCTCCGGTGTCTATATAAACCGAAGGGTTTTAGTCCGTAGGGCGAACAACAATCATACCATAGGCTAGCTTCTAGGGTTTAGCCTCCTTGATCTCGTGCTAGATCTACTCTTGTAATACCCATATCATCAATATCAATCAAGCAGGACGTAGGGTTTTACCTCCATCAAGAGGGCCCGAACCTGGGTAAAAACATCGTGTCCCTTGTCTCCTGTTACCATCTGCCTAGACGCGCAGTTCGGGACCCCCTACCCGAGATCCGCCGGTTTTGACACCGATAGGTAGTAAGGATACAAAGACCAAAGACTCTCCCCGTGTCCGGATTGGACTCTCCTGGGCGTGAAAGGCAAGCTTGGCGACCAACTATGAAGATTCCTTTCTCTGTAACCGACCTTGTGTAACCCTAGATCCCTCCCATGTCTATATAAACCGGAGGGCTAGGTTCGTAGATAGGCCGAATCCTCATAGTCATAGCCAGACTAGACTTTTAGGGTTTAGTCATTACGATCTCATGGTAGATCAACTCTTGTAATACTCATATTCATCAAGATCAATCAAGCAGGAAGTAGGGTATTGCCTCCATAGAGAGGCCCCGAACCTGGGTAAACATTGTGTCCCCCGTCTCTTGTTACCATCAATCCTAGACGCATAGTTCGGGACCCCCTACCCGAGATCCGCCGGTTTTGACACCGATAGGGGTCCTTCCCACACGACCCAGAAATCGTCAGGGATAGGTGTATGATGACCCACAAGTATAGGGGATCTATCGTAGTCCTTTCGGTAAGTAAGAGTGTCGAACCCAATGAGGAGCAGAAGGAAATGATAAGCGGTTTTCAGCAAGGTATTCTCTGCAAGTAATGAAATAAGTGGTAACAGATAGTTTTGTGATAGGATAAATTGTAACGAGCAACAAGTAACAAAAGTAAATAAAGTGCAGAAAGGTCGCCCAATCCTTTTGTAGCAAAGGACAAGCCGGAACAAACTCTTATAATAGGAAAAGCGCTCCCGAGGACACATGGGAATATCGTCAAGCTAGTTTTCATCACGCTCATATGATTCGCGTTCGATACTTTGATAATTTGATATGTGGGTGGACCGGTGCTTGGGTGCTGTTCTTACTTGAACAAGCATCCCACTTATGATTAACCTCTATTGCAAGCATCCACAACTACAACAAAAGTATTAAGGTAAACCTAACCATAGCATGAAACATGTGGATCCAAATCAGCCCCTTACGAAGCAACGCATAAACTAGGGTTTAAGCTTCTGTCACTCTAACAACCCATCATCTACTTAGTACTTCCCAATGCCTTCCTCTAGGCCAAAATAATGGTGAATTGTTTTGTAGTCGACATTCACATAACACCACTAGAGGCTAGACAGCATACATCTTATCAAAATATCAAACGAATATCAAATTCACATGACTACTCATAGCAAGACTTCTCCCTTGTCCTCAGGAACGAACGTAATTACTCACAAAGCATATTCATGTTCATAATCAGAGGGGTAATAATATGCATATAGGATCTAAACATATGATCTTCCACCAATTAAACAAACTAGCATCAACTACAAGGAGTAATCAACACTACTAGCAACCTACTAGCACCAATCCCAGACTTTGAGACAAGAATTGGATACAAGAGATGAACTAGGGTTTGGAGATGAGATGGTGCTGGTGAATATGTTGATGGAGATTGCCCTCTCTCGATGAGAGGAGCGTTGGTGATGACAATGGTGATGATTTCCCCCTCCGGGAGGGAAGTATCCCCAGCAGAATAGCTCTGTCGGAGCTCTAGATTGGATCCGCCAAGGTTCTGCCTCGTGGTGGCGGAGTCTCGTCCTGAAAAGTTCCTTCCTATTTTTTCATTGAAAGACCTCATATAGGAGAAGATGTGCATCAGACAGCCACCAGGGGGCCCACGAGGTAGGGGGCGCGCCCTAGGGGGGCACCCCCACCCTCGTGAGCAGGGTGTGGGTCCCCTGGCCTTCATCTTTGGCGTGGATTTTTCTTTATTTCTTTTAAGATGTTCCGTGGAGTTTCAGGTCTTTTGGAGTTGCGTAGAATAGGTCTCTAATATTTGCTCCTTTTCCAGACCAGAATTCCAGCTGCTGGCATTCTCCCTCCTTGTGTAAACCTTGTAAAATAAGATAGAATAGCCATAAGTATTATGACATAAAGTGAAATAACAGTCAATAATGCGATAAATATCGATATAAAAGCATGATGCAAATGGACGTATCAACTCCCCCAAGCTTAGACCTCGCTTGTCCTCAAGCGAAAAGCCGATAACAATAAATATGTCCTCATGTTTAGAGGTAGAGGCGTCGATAAAAATAAAATACAGACTTGAAGGCATCATGATTATTCTTATAACAGCAACATATATAGATTTTGTCATATGATTACTTATGTTCAAGTGATGATCTATTCACAAAGCAAAAGTATAAATCGTAAACCTTATTGGGCTCCAACAAACTATAATCTCAGTCATTGAAGCAATTGCAATTTACCATAAAATCAGAAAGAGTCTATGTCAGAGCTAAAAAGCAAGTCCACATACTCAACTATCATTTAGTCCTCCATAATTGCTAACACTCACGCAATACTTGTGGTTACAGAGTTTTAATCGGACACGGAGAAAGATAGGGGCTTATAGTTTTGCCCCACAACCTTTTACCTCAAGGGTAATGTCAACAATAATGGTTCATGCTCCCCTACATCCAATTAGATATA
>NC_041390.1:209751359-209961820 GCF_002162155.2 Triticum dicoccoides | reverse complement strand
ATATATATATATATATATATATATATATATATATATATATATATATATATATATATATATCATGTTCTTTCCAACATGCTGAGCTTGCCAAAGGATAAAATGAAAAAATAAAAGGTGAAGATCACCGTGACTCTTGAATAAGGTAGAAGATAATAATAAAGGATAGGCCCTTCGCAGAGGGAAGCAGAGGTTGCCATGCGCTTTTATGGTTGGATATATAAAATCTCAATGCGAAAGAACATCACTTTATATTGCCACTTGTGATATGAACCTTTATTATGCAGTCCGTCGCTTTTATTACTTCCACATCACAAGATCGTATAAAGCTTATTTCTCCCACACCAATCAATCATATATATTTAGAGCAATTTTTATTGCTTTGCACCGATGACAACTTACTTGAAGGATCTTACTCAATCCATAGGTAGATATGGTGGACTCTCATGGCAAAACTGGTTTAGGGATATTTGGAAGCACAAGTAGTATTTCTACTTGGTGCTGAGAATTTGGCTAGCATGAGGGGGCAAGGCAAGCTCAAGAAGTTAGAGGGACCATGACAACATACTTTATCTCAGATATAAGAAAGACATAACTCATTACGTTGTCTTCCTTGTCCAACATCAACTCTTTAGCATGTCATATTTTAATGAGTGCTCCCAATCATAAAAGATGTCAATGATAATATATCTATATGTGAAAACCTCTCTTTCCTTATTACTTCCTATTAATTGCAACAATGACCAAAGCTATATCTGCCAACTCCCAACAACTTTTAATCATCATACTCTTTCTATGTGAAGTCATTACTCTCAATAAGATCAATATGAACTTTTTGTTTCTTTTTATTCTTTTTTTCTTTTCTTTTATTCACCCAAGATCATGGCATAATAATTAAGCCCTTGACTCAACACTAATCTTTATTATATATAGCTCACTGACTCGATTACATAGAGAGATCATAAAGCAAAACTCAAAACTAGATCATGTCATAACTTTATTCTAATAGATCAAGATACTACTAGTAGGATCGAACTAAGAAAAAACGGTAAAGATAGGAGTTGCGATTGTGATACGATACCGGGGCACCTCCCCCAAGCTTGGCAGTTGCCAAGGGGAGTGCCCATACCCATGTGATCATGTCTCCTTCTTTGTTGTTGGTGTAATATTCTTGGCGATTATTATTCTTAGGATACAATTCTCCTCCTCGAGCTTATTGACTTGCTGCTTGAGGTCCATTATTTCCTTATGAAGCTTTCCTATGACAGCTAAAGCTCCTTGAACCCAAGGGTGTTGCATAGCTTCGGGGGAACAAGTGACACCGTGGCGACCCGACCCGAATGGATCAAGCCTACTGTGCTCGGGTGTCATCCCTGGATCAGTAATGCTGACACCACACAGTACATCGAAGGATTTATAGCAGAGTGGCAATCACACACTTATTACATTGTTGTCTCAAAGAGAACTTATTACAATAAATATGGCTTAAGGCCATCTAATGTCGATAACAGCGGAAGACTCGGAAGATAAATGGGTCCATCAACTCCAACGGCATCACTAAGTATAGAACCACGACCTAAAAGCACCTTACTCGTCGTCTGAAAAGTCTCGAACATGAGAAGTTGCAGCCCGAAAACAGGTCAGCACATGGAATATGCTGGCAATGTAACACATAGAGAGAAATGGAATGAAACAGCTATACTACATGCATATATGGCTGGTGGAAAGCTCTATGGTTACAGTTTTGCGTAAAGCCAGTTTTTCCCTACTACAAAGGAATAAATTTATTTAACTACCATGGTGGTTGTGAAACATCGAGAATGGTTGACAGCATTCCAATCCCAATTAAGTGAACAATTAAAACCCAACAACATTAATTAGAAGTAACATGATGAGATTCACATGATATTCAAGTACTAGATACTCAAGATGTCCATAACCGGGGACACGGCTAATCATGATTAGTTTGTACACTCTGCAGAGGTTTGCGCACTTTTCCCCACAAGACTTGATCGCCTCCGTTTGGTTTCTCGCACTACATGGTGTTTGAGAAGACAGATGACCGAGACATAGTCTTTCAGAAGCGCTAGCACCTTACGATCGGGTAGACCGGTACACCTACATCCCCTACATCTGCTAGTGTACCACTGTAAGAGTTCGCACAACTTAGTCAACTATGCCAGAGCCCATAATGGCTTGTGGCTGCACACGGAAGTTACTAGCATGAAAGATCTTATGATCCCTTTGAGCCTGGGTGGCGGTCCAAAAAAACAGGCAAGTCCTGATAGACATCAGGTGCCTCAATCCACCCAGATGTGTGTTTAAGTTGCCACCTTAGGTAAACCATTAAATTATCAATCTCACATCTGTCATGGATATCACTCACCCAATCCACGTCTACTAGCATAGCATGGCATAATAAGCAAACGTAGAAGTAACTCCCAAAGGTTTCATAATAATACAGGTGATAGGTACTACCTCATCTACTTCCCATCCCACAGTTTAATTAGATCCTAATCATGCAATGTGAGAGGATTGATCGAATGCAATAAAATTGGGTTGTAGAAAAGGTATGATCAAAGTGTTACTTGCCTTGCTGATGATCCGCGAGACCTAGGGTTTCGAAGTAACAAGCGGCGCAATCCGGGTGATCTATCGCAGACAAACAACAAGCATACAATAAGTACTCATCTAATGCACAGGTAAAACTCGAACAAGAGAACGAACCAGAAAGTTCAACTTAAGAACTCCGGTTGCAAAGAAAGAACAAACCGAACAAAGAAACGGAAAACAAACGGCGGAAGAAAACAACTCGGTTCTAGCAAGTTGAAACTAGGTCAAATTTTACCGGGGCAAAAACTTGTTTAAGTTGATTAGACGGAACGGCGGTTTCAAAACGAAACTCCAGGCGTTTGAATCACCTGATTCCGATAAACGAGCGAGAAGAAAGACTAGAACGAAGATCGGATCTGAGATCGCGATCGCGGAAAAGACGCGGAATAAAACCGACGAGAAAGAAAACGAAGAACGGTTAAACGAACGGATGTCGTTAACCGGGAACAATCTGTGATCACTTTCGTTGAGACGAACGGTCCGAAAGAAGAACGAAAAACCGATCTAGGGTTTTCGGAAAAGAAACCGAAAAAGAAACGAAAAACCGATCTAGGGTTTCGGAAGAAAACCGAAACAAAAACCGGAAGAAAAGAAAAGAATCGGAGAGAAAACGGAACGGTTCTTTTAGGAAAAACCGGACCGGGGAAGAAAAAGAGAGGCACGGCTACCTCGGGAGGCGGGCTCCGGGCGGCGGCGGCTAAGGGCGGCGGCGGCTAAGGGCGGCGGCGGCGGCTAGGCGGCGGCGGCTAAGGGCGGCGGCGGCTTGGGGTTGCACGCTGCTGCTTGCTGCGGCTTAGGAGGAGAGAGGCTTGGGTTTTTGATGTGAGGAGAGGGGGGGTAGAGGGGTATTTATATCGGTGAGGGGAGGGGGTTTCTTGGGGTAGGGGACAAGAAATAGAGTAGGAATAGGAAAGAAAAAGAGGAAACGGAGTAGGACTAAAGTCCTACTAGGACTCCAAAAGGGGCGGCGGCGGCGGCCTCCTGGCGCCTGGCGCACGTGGCGCGGGCGATGGCTTGGCCGGCCGGCTGCTGGCTGGGCCTTGGCCAGGGCGCTGCAAGATTTTTTTTAATCGGTTTCGCGCGCAGAAAAACACAGAAAAGAAAATCTAAACGAACTCAAAAAAAATCTAAAGTAAATTTTCCCCGACTCCTAAAAATGAGTCGAACAAAATGAACTTTTCTCCGGGCCTAAAATGCAATTTTTGAAAACACACATTTTTCCCTATCCAAATAAAATGCAAATAAACTCCGGCAAACAAAATTTGATTTATTCATTAAATCTTCATTTTTCCTCAATTTTGGGAAAGTCATATTATTCCCTCTCTTATATTTTTGATATCGGAAAAATAATTGAAGATGAAATAAATAAATCAAATGATTCCTCTTTTCAAATTTGAGAAAACTCTCAAATATGAAAATAACGAAATCTCCAACTCTCTCCGGAGGTCCTTGAGTTGCGTGAAATTTCTAGGATCAACCAAAATGCATGAAAATATGCTATGCATGATGATCTAGTGTATAACATTCCAAATTGAAAATTTGGGATGTTACAAACCTACCCCCCTTAAGATGAATCTCGCCCTCGAGATTCGGGTTGGCTAGAAAATAGGTGAGGGTGGTCCTTGAGCAAATCTTCTTCTCTTTCCCAGGTGGCTTCATCCTCTGAGCGGTGGTTCCACTGAACTTTGCAAAATTTGATAACCTTGCTGCGAGTAACTCTGCTGGCATAATCGAGAATCTTGACTAGCTTCTCCTCATACGTTAAGTCGTCTGTCAACTGAATGGCTTCGAGTGGCACGGTATCTCTTAGCGGTACCTCCGCCATCTCGGCATGACATTTCTTTAGCTGAGAAACATGGAATACGTCATGAACTCCTGACAGTCCCTCTGGTAATTCCAACTTATAAGCGACTTCTCCCATACGTTGCAAGATCTTATATGGTCCAACGAAACGCGGTGCTAATTTTCCCTTAACTCCAAAGTGCTTAACTCCTCGAAGTGGGGATACTCGAAGATAAACTCTGTCTCCGGTTTCGTAAACTGTCTCCTTGCGTTTAAAATCTGCGTAGCTCTTCTGCCTGGACTGGGCTACCTTGAGCCTATCGCGAATCAACTTAACTTTCCGTTCAGACTCCTTAATCAAATCTGGTCCAAAGAATTGACGGTCTCCAACTTCGTCCCATGACAACGGTGTCCTGCACCTCCTTCCGTATAAAGCTTCGAAAGGTGCCATCTTCAAACTAGTTTGGTAACTGTTGTTATAAGAAAACTCCGCATACGGCAAGTTATCGTCCCAACTAGATCCATAATCTAGTGCACAAGCTCTCAGCATATCTTCCAAAATCTGATTAACACTCTTAGTCTGTCCATCTGTCTATGGATGAAAAGCTGTGCTGAACTCTAGTCTGGTTCCTAAAGTTTCATGCAACTGATTCCAAAACTTTGAGGTAAATTGGGTTCCTCTATTTGATACGATACTCCTCATAACTCCATGCAAACAAATGATCCTAGTCATGTATATCTTCGCCAACTTAGCACTGGTGTAAGTGGTCTTAACTGGAATGAAATGTGCTACCTTCGTCAAACAATCAACTACTACCCATATCGAGTTATAGCCTGATTTTGTCATGTGTAGTCCTATGATAAAATCCATGCCTATCTTATCCCACTTCCATTCGGGTATCGGCAATGGTTGTAACAATCCTTCTGGCTTCTGATGCTCTGCCTTTACTCTCTGACATACGTCACAAACTGCTACCTATGATGCAATATCCTTCTTCATTCCGGTCCACCAGAATGTTTCCTTCAAATCCAAATACATCTTGGTATTCCCTGGATGAATCGAATATGGTGAATCATGTGCCTCTTGCAAAATCAACTTCCTGATCTCTGGGTCATTGGGCACATAAACACGGTCCTCAAACCATAAGGTATCGTGCTCATCCTCACGAAATCCCTTTGCTTTTCCTTTACTCAATTTCTCTTTTATAGAAGCAATTTCCTTGTCAGATTTCTAAGCTTCTCTGATCTTATCCATCAATGTTGACTGAATCTCGAATGCTGCTACATAGCCTCTCGGAACTATTTCCAAACATAGCTCACGAAGGTTTTCTGCTAACTCCTTTGGTACTTCTCCCGTCATTAAAGTATTGACATGGCTCTTACGGCTCAATGCGTCAGCTACTACATTAGCTTTTCCGGGATGGTAATGCAATCTCATATCATAATCCTTGATGAGCTCCAACCATCTCCTCTGTCTGAGGTTCAACTCCTTATGCGTGAAAATGTACTTCAAACTCTTATGATCCGTGTACACCTCACAATGATTCCCAATGAGGAAATGTCTCCATGTCTTCAATGCATGCACTACGGCTGCTAACTCCAAATAATGCGTGGCATAATTCAACTCATGAGGCTTCAGTTGTCGTGAAGCATACGAAACAACTCTTCCTTCCTGCATAAGCACTGCTCCAAGTCCTCGACGTGAAGCGTCGCAATACACCTCATAATACTTGGTCTGATCTGGCAAAATCAATACTGGTGAGGTAACCAAACGTTTCTTCAACTCCTGGAAACTAGCCTCACACTCCTCGGTCCATTTGAACTTAGTATCCTTCTTCAACAACTCCGTCATAGGCTTCACAATCTTTGAGAAATTCTCAATAAATCTCCGGTAGTATCCTGCGAGTCCAAGAAAACTCCGGATCTCTCCAACTGTTGTTGGTGCTTCCCATTCGGTTACTGTCTCAACCTTAGTGGGGTCAACTGCTATACCTTCTCCGGATATAACGTGTCCGAGGAATCCAACTTCCTTCAACCAAAACTCACATTTGCTGAATTTGGCGTATAACTGATGTTCCCTTAGTTTCTCCAAAACCAAACGCAAATGTTCCTTATGCTCCTCTTCATTCTTTGAATAAAGCAGGATGTCATCAATGAACACTACGACGAACTTATCCAAAAACTCCATAAACACTTTGTTCATCAGGTTCATAAAGTAGGCAGGTGCGTTAGTCAATCCAAATGACATAACGGTATATACTCATACAGTCCATATCTCGTGGTGAATGCTGTCTTAGGTATGTCCTGCTCCCGAATCTTCAATTGATGGTACCCTGATCGCAAATCGATCTTGGAAAACACTTTAGCTCCTTGCAAACGATAAAACGGGTCATTGATCATTGGCAGTGGGTACTTGTTCTTGATGGTTACTTCATTCAATCCCCGATAATCTACAACCATCCTTAATGATCCATCCTTCTTTTCCACTAGAAGTACGGGTGATCCCCAAGGTGAAGAACTTGGACGAATGTAACCTTTATCCAATAACTCCTTAATCTGGTTCTTAATTTCCACCAAATCCTTTGCTGGCATCCGGTACGGTCGCTTCGATATTGGGCCTGCACCTGGCAATAACTCAATCAAAAACTCAAGGTCTCTATCCGGTGGCATGCCTGGCAATTCCTCAGGAAATACATCAGGAAAATCCTTTACCACTGGTACTTCCTCCTGCACAACTCCTGTTAAGGAATTTACTTGTGTCCTGTTTGGCACATGCCGGGATACATACTTGATCCTTCTTCCTTCTGGTGTGGTAAGCAAAATTGTCTTACTGGCGCAATCGATGTTTCCTCCATACATCGACAGCCAATCCATACCAAGAATCACATCCAGACCTTGGGATTCCAGAATAATTAAATCCGTTGGGAAAACATGCCTTCCTATACTTAATGGCACTTGGAAACATCCTTGTCTGGCCATGTACTCTGCTCCTGGTGAGCTTACTAGCACTGGTGTCCTAAGAGCTTGGGTTGGAGGCATCTGAGGGTTTAGAAGAGACGAGATTTAAGAATAGAGTGAGGTCTAAAGGGAAAACACTACCCCAATGCACATGAGCAAATGCACTCAAATCACTTCATTCAATCAAACAAGGGCTTACAAACGGTCTAACTATCGCAAAAGTGCTCGAACTAATGTTTACATGGGGGAAATACTACTATTATCTGGTGGTCATCTAGAAATTTGAACCGGTGGAAGACTCCATGATATCTGCTCCAGCTTCGTCTTCAAAGTCGGGTTCACTTGGATCCGAATCGGTGTCGTCGATGATGATGTAGTTGTCCGGACATGCGACGTACTTGTCTTCCTCCATGGATGCTAACTTCCTCTTGAGTTCTTCAATCTCCTGCTTAAGATCGCCATTGTGCCTTGCTAGAGCTACGATCTCGTCCATGTAGTCCTTGCGTGTAGACTTCAGTTCTCCTTCTAGCTCGATGATCCTTGCCTTTGCATTCTTCAACTCTATCATGTCATTGCACATCTGGTTCTCGTGGCGTCGAATGTGTTGGTTTAACTCCTGGATGAAAGATGCAATGGACCTATCCTTCTTGGTGCTGACTAACTCCCATTGTTCATCTCGGCGTCCGCAAATCTGGTAGATACTGTCCTTGAGGTCTTCTTGATAAACTTCTCCAATGCGTCCCATGGTGATATGAGCTGCCATGCTCCTTCCCAGACTCTAGGTTGGTGCATTGAAAACACTATCTATAGGCTTCGTGATTGGCGCGAATGTCCTTCCCGGAATGTGAGCTTGAATCTTCCAGCGCTCCTCTTCAGGCAGAGTGGCGTTGAAGGTTCCCGTGAAGCTTGGTAATCCAATGTTCAGGTACTTGGTGACTTCCTTCAGGTGAAATCCAAAAGGTGTGGCTTCATCCGGTTGGGCGTACTTAATCTTCGCGTGCGTCATCCTAAAAGGGTAGAAAAGATGAGGAGTTAGAAAATGAGAAGAGAATGGTAATCTATGGCTTTAACTTAGTGGTCGTGTCCTACAGTCAGCGTGTGCTCTGATACCATTCTCTGTGGCGACCCGACCCGAATGGATCAAGCCTACTGTGCTCGGGTGTCATCCCTGGATCAGTAATGCTGACACCACACAGTACATCAAAGGATTTATAGCAGAGTGGCAATCACACACTTATTACATCGTTGTCTCAAAGAGAACTTATTACATTAAATATGGCTTAAGGCCATCTAATGTCGATAGCAGTGGAAGACTCGGAAGATAAATGGGTCCATCAACTCCAACGGCATCACTAAGTATAGAACCACGACCTAAAAGCACCTTACTCGTCGTCTGAAAAGTCTGGAACATTAGAAGTTGCAGCCCGAAAATGGGTCAGCACATGGAATATGCTGGCAATGTAACACATAGAGAGAAATGGAATGAAACAGCTATACTACATGCATATATGGCTGGTGGAAAGCTCTATGGTTACAGTTTTGCGTAAAGCCAGTTTTTCCCTACTACAAAGGAATAAATTTATTTAACTACCATGGTGGTTGTGAAACATCGAGAATGGTTGACAGCATTCCAATCCCAATTAAGTGAACAATTAAAACCCAACAACATTAATTAGAAGTAACATGATGAGATTCACATGATATTCAAGTACTAGATACTCAAGATGTCCATAACCGGGGACACGGCTAATCATGATTAGTTTGTACACTCTGCAGAGGTTTGCGCACTTTTCCCCACAAGACTTGATCGCCTCCGTTTGGTTTCTCGCACTACATGGTGTTTGAGAAGACAGATGACCGAGACATAGTCTTTCAGAAGCGCTAGCACCTTACGATCGGGTAGACCGGTACACCTACATCCCCTACATCTGCTAGTCTACCACTGTAAGAGTTCGCACAACTTAGTCAACTATGCCAGAGCCCATAATGGCTTGTGGCTGCACACGGAAGTTACTAGCATGAAAGATCTTATGATCCCTTTAAGCCTGGGTGGCGGTCCAAAAAAACAGGCAATTCCTGATAGACATCAGGTGCCTCAATCCACCCAGATGTGTGTTTAAGTTGCCACCTTAGGTAAACCATTAAATTATCAATCTCACATCTGTCATGGATATCACTCACCCAATCCACGTCTACTAGCATAGCATGGCATAATAAGCAAATGTAGAAGTAACTCCCAAAGGTTTCATAATAATACAGGTGATAGGTACTACCTCATCTACTTCCCATCCCACAGTTTAATTAGATCCTAATCATGCAATGTGAGAGGATTGATCTAATGCAATAAAACTGGGTTGTAGAAAAGGTATGATCAAAGTGTTACTTGCCTTGCTGATGATCCGCGAGACCTAGGGTTTCGAAGTAACAAGCGGCGCAATCCGGGTGATCTATCGCAGACAAACAACAAGCATACAATAAGTACTCATCTAATGCACAGGTAAAACTTGAACAAGAGAATGAACCAGAAAGTTCAACTTAAGAACTCCGGTTGCAAAGAAAGAACGAACCGAACAAAGAAACGGAAAACAAACGGCGGAAGAAAAAAACTCAGTTCTAGCAAGTTGAAACTAGGTCAAATTTTACCGGGGCAAAAACTTGTATAAGTTGATTAGACAGAACGGCGGTTTCGAAACGAAACTCCAGGCATTTGAATCACCTGATTCCGATAGACGAGCGAGAAGAAAGACTAGAACGAAGATCGGATCTGAGATCGTGATCGCGGAAAAGACGCGGAATAAAACCGACGAGAAAGAAAATGAAGAACGGTTAAACGAACGGACGTCGTTAACCGGGAACAATTGGTGATCATGTTCGTTGAGACGAACGGTCCGAAAGAAGAACGAAAAATCGATCTAGGGTTTTCGGAAAAGAAACCGAAAAAGAAACGGAAAACCGATCTAGGGTTTCGGAAGAAAACCGAAACAAAAACCGGAAGAAAAGAAAAGAATGGGAGAGAAAACGGAACGGTTCTTTTAGGAAAAACCGGACCGGGGAAGAAAAAGAGAGGCGCGGCTACCTCGGGAGGCGGGCTCCGGGCGGCGGCGGCTAAGGGCGGCGGCGGCGGCGGCGGCTTGGGGCTGCGTGCTGCTGCTTGCTGTGGCTTAGGAGGTGAGAGGCTTGGGTTTTTGATGTGAGGAGAGGGGGGGTAGAGGGGTATTTATATTGGTGAGGGGAGGGGGGTTTCTTGGGGTAGGGGACAAGAAATAGAGTAGGAATAGGAAAGAAAAAGAGGAAACGGAGTAGGACTAAAGTCCTACTAGGACTCCAAAAGGGGCGGCGGCGGCGGCCTCTTGGCGCCTGGCGCGCGCGGCGCGGGCGATGGCCTGGCCGGACGGCTGCTGGCTGGGCCTTGGCCCAGGGCGCTGCAAGATTTTTTTTAATCGGTTTCGCGCGCAGAAAAACACAGAAAATAAAATCTAAACGAACTCAAAAAAAAATCTAAAGTAAATTTTCCCCGACTCCTAAAAATGAGTCGAACAAAATGAACTTTTCTCCAGGCCTAAAATGCAATTTTTGAAAACACGCATTTTTCCCTATCCAAATAAAATGCAAATAAACTCCGGCAAACAAAATTTGATTTATTCATTAAATCTTCATTTTTCCTCAATTTTGGGAAAGTCATATTATTCCCTCTCTTATATTTTTGATATCGTAAAAATAATTGAAGATGAAATAAATAAATCAAATGATTCCTCTTTTCACATTTGAGAAAACTCTCAAATATGAAAATAACGAAATCTCCAACTCTCTCCAGAGGTCCTTGAGTTGCGTGAAATTTCTAGGATCAACCAAAATGCATGAAAATATGCTATGCATGATGATCTAGTGTATAACATTCCAAATTGAAAATTTGGGATGTTACAGACACTCCTCTTCATATTTTCATAAGTAAGAAATCTAACACTAGAAGGGATAACCGAGTTTGGAATACCTGAGCTATGTAGTTCCCCCATCGTGAACCCAGCTCGGAGGCGAGAGGTGACTTCTTGATCCTCCATAGCATCTACTCTCATCAAGTCAGCCTCCATCTCCTCCTCCGTTGCTGGCCCAAAGTGGTCAGCGTCGCTGTTTGCCCTTGGTTCCAGTGCCGGATTAGATACCCGGCTCTCCCCGATTGACTCTTGAGAAGACATCTTGCTCTAATCTGCAGCAGCAACAGCTCAAAAACAAAAACAGAGGAAATTTGCGTGATATGAGAGTCAAAACCTCTGGGAGATTATATAATGAATTTTTACCGACCAAAATATGTAACGTGCAAGAAAACGGAGTCCGGAGGGCACACGAGGCACTCACGAGGTAAGGGGGCGCGCCCAGGGGGTAGGGCACGCCCACCACCCTCGTGGAGCCCTCGTGTCCTTCCCGAACTGCTACTTATTTTTCTATTATTCTAAATTTTCCAAAACGGAGAAATATTGCCCTAAAAATTGTTTTGGAGTCGGTTTACTTACCGTACCACATACCTATTCCTTTTCGGAGTCTGAAACGTTCCAGAAAGTGTCCCTTATGTATTCCTCCGGGGTTATGGTTTCAATAATATTGGTTTCAACATTTATGGGATTACCTGAGATATAATGTCTAATTCTTTGACCATTTACCACCTTCAGATTTGTGCCCTCGAAGTTGTTGATTTTTATGGCACCAGAACGAGAGACCTCTTCGATAACGTAGGGACCTTCCCATTTAGAGAGTAGTTTTCCTGCAAAAAATCTTAAAGAGAGTTGTATAGCAATACATAATCACCTACATTAAACTCGCGCTTTTTATCCTTTTGTCATGCCATCTTTTAACTTTTTCTTTAAACAACTTGGCATTTTCATAAGCTTGGGTTCTCCATTCATCAAGTGAGCTAATATCAAATAACCTCTTTTCACCGGCAAGTTTAAAATCATAGTTAAGCTCTTTAATAGCCCAATATGCCTTATGTTCTAGTTCGAGAGGTAAGTGATATGCTTTTCCATAAACCATTTTATACGGAGACATACCCATAGGATTTTTATATGCAGTTCTATAAGCCCATAATGCATCATCAAGTTTCTTAGACCAATTCTTTCTAGACCTATTAACAATATTTTGCAAAATTAATTTGAGCTCTCTATTGCTCAATTCTACTTGACCACTAGACTGTGGGTGATAAGGAGATGCAATTCTATGATTAACATCATATTTAGCAAGCATTTTACGGAAGGCACCATGAATAAAGTGTGAACCGCCACCAGTCATTAAATATCTGGGGACTCCAAACCTCGGGAAAATAACTTCCTTAAGCATTTTAATAGAAGTGTTATGATCAGCACTACTTGTTGGAATAGCTTCTACCCACTTAGCAACATAATCAACAGCAACTAGAATATGTGTGTATCCATTAGAGGCAGGAAAAGGTCCCATATAATCAAAGCCCCAAACATCAAATGGTTCAATAACAAGTGAATAATTCATAGGCATTTCTTGACGTCTACTAATATTACCAATTCTTTGACATTCATCACAAGACAAGACAAACTTACGAGCACCCTTGAAGAGAGTAGGCCAATAAAAACCGGATTGCAATACCTTATGTGCAGTTCTATCTCCAGCGTGGTGTCCTCCATAAGACTCGGAATGACACTTGCGTAGGATATGTTCCTGTTCATGCTCAGGTACACAATGTCTAATAACACCATCTACTCCTTCCTTATAAAGATGTGGGTCATCCCAAAAGTAATGTCTTAATCATAGAAAAACTTTTTCTTTTGCTGGTATGTGAAGCTAGGTGGTATAAACTTAGCAACAATATAATTAGCATAATCAGCATACCATGGAGTACTACGAGAAGTACTTATAACATTTAATTGTTCATCAGGGAAGTCATCATTAATAGGTAGTGGGTCATCAAGAATATTTTCTAACCTGGATAAGTTGTCTGCAACGGGGTCTTAGCTCCCTTTCTATCAACAATATTCAAATCAAATTCTTGTAGCAAGAGAACCAATCTATTAAGTCTAGGTTTAGCATCCTTCTTTTCCATAAGATATTTAATAGCAGCATGATCAGTGTGAATAGTTACTTTAGAATCAACAATATAAGATCTGAACTTATCACAAGCAAATACAACTACTAAAAGCTCTTTTTCAGTAGTAGCATAATTTCTTTGAGCATTGTCTTGAGTCTTACTAGCATAATGGATAACATTTAATTTCTTATCAACTCTTTGCCCTAGAACAGCGGCTACAGCATAATCACTAGCATCACACATAATTTCAAAGGGTAAATTCCAATCAGGTGGCTGAATAATAGGTGCAGAGACTAATGCTTTCTTAAGTATTTCAAATGCTTCTACACAATCATCATCAAAGACAAATGGTATATCTTTTTGCAATAAATTAGTCAGAGGCCAAGAAATTTTTGAGAAGTCCTTAATGAACCTCCTGTAAAATCCAGCGTGACCATGGAAACTTCTTATACCTTTGATGTCCTTGGGACATGGCATCTTTTCAATAGCATCAACCTTGGCTTTATCAACTTCAATAACTCTTTCGGAAACTTTATGCCCCAAGACAATACCTTCATTAACCATAAAGTGGGACTTTTCCCAATTCAAGACAAGATTAGTTTCTTCACATCTCTGCAAAACTCGATCAAGATTGCTGAAGCAATCGTCAAAAGAGGAACCATAGACGGAAAAGTCGTCCATGAAAACCTCACAAATCTTTTCACAAAAGTCAGAGAATATAGCCATCATGCATCTTTGAAAGGTAGCAGGTGCATTACATAAACCAAAAGGCATATGTCTATAAGCAAAAGTACCAAAAGGGCATGTAAAAGTAGTCTTTGATTGATCTTTAGCCGACACAGGTATTTGAGAGAAACCAGAATAACCATCTAGAAAGCAATAGTGTGTATGTTTGCATAATCTTTCTAGCATTTGATCAATAAAAGGTAAGGGGTAATGATCTTTCTTAATAGCTTTATTTAATTTGCGGAAATCAATTACCATTCTATAACCTGTGATAATTCTTTGTGGAATCAATTCATCTTTATCATTAGGAACAACAGTAATACCTCCCTTCTTAGGGACACAATTGACAGGACTTACCTACTCACTATCAGCAATGGGATAGATTATACCTGCCTCCAGAAGCTTTAGTATTTCTTTTCTTACCACTTCTTTCATTTTAGGATTCAGACGTCGTTGAGGATCACGAACTGGTTTGGCATCTGCTTCCAAATTTATTTTATGTTGACATAGAGTGGGACTAATGCCCTTAAGATCATCAAGCGTATATCCAATAGCAGCACGATGCTTCTTCAGAGTTTTCAATAATCTTTGTCCTTCATGCTCTGAAAGGTTAGCACTAATAATAATAGGATATATCTTCTTTTCATCAAGATAAGCATATTTAAGATTATCAGGCAAAGCTTTAAGCTCAAACACGGGATCACCCTTGGGTGGTGGAGGATCCCCTAAAATTTCAACAGGCAAATTGTGTTTCAGAATAGGTTCCTGTTTAAAGAATACTTCATCTATTTCCCTTCTTTCATTCATGAACATATCATTTTCATGGTCTAGCAAATAGTGTTCTAAAGGATCACTAGGAGGTACGGCAATAGAAGCAAGACAAATAATCTCATCCTTACTAGGTAATTCTTCCTCAAGATGTTGCTTACTAAATTTAGAGAAATTAAACTCATGAACCATATCATCCAAGCCAACAGTAACAACATTCTTTTTGCAGTCTATGGTAGCATTGACAGTATTTAAGAAGGGTCTACCAAATATAATGGGACAAAAGCTATCTTGCGGAGAAGTAAGAACAAGAAAATCAGCAGGATATTTAGTTTTCCCACACAAGACTTCAACATCTCTAACAATTCCCATTGCTGAAATAGTATCTCTATTGGCAAGTTTAATTGTGACATCAATATCTTCTAACTCAGCAGGTGCAATTTCATTCTTATTTTCTTCATATAAAGTATGCGGTATAACACTAGCACTAGCACCGATATCACATAAGCCATGATAACAATGATCTCCTATTTTAACAGAAATAACAGGCACGCCTACCATAGGTCTATGTTTATCTTTAGCACAAGGCTTAGCAATTCTAGCAGTTTCACCTTCGAACTAAATAACATGCCCATCAATATTATCAGACAAGAGATATTTAACAATAGCAATATTAGGTTCTACTTTAACTTGCTCAAGAGGTGTATAAGTTCTAATATTGCTTTTACGAACAACAGTTAAAGCTTTAGCATGATCCTTTATTCTAACAGGGAAAGATGGTTTCTCAATATAAGTAGGAACAATAGGATCATTATAAGTGACAGTCTTTTCTTCAACTTTAATAGGTGCAGCTACTTTTACTTCTATGGGAGGATGATATGTAAACCACTTCTCCTTAGGGAGATCAACATAAGTAGCAAAAGGTTCACGGAAAGAAGCTACTATCTCAGAGTCAAGTCCATATTTAGTGCTAAACTTACGAAAAATATCGGTATCCATAAAAGATTTAACACAATCAAACTTAGGTGTCATACTTGACTCCTTACCTTAGTCGAGGTCCCAATCTTCAGAGTTGCATTTAATTCTATCCAATAAATTCCATCTGAATTCAATAATCTTCATCATAAAAGAGCCAGCACAAGAAGTGTCGAGCATGTTGCGATTGTTTTCAGAAAGCCAAGCATAAAAACTTTGCATAATTATTTCTCTCTGGAGCTCATGATTGGGGCATGAATATAACATTGATTTGAGCCTCCCCCAAGCTTGAGCGATGCTTTCTCCTTCGCGAGGCCAAAAATTATATATATAATTGCGATCACGATGAACAAGATGCATAGGGTAATACTTTTGATGAAATTCCAACTTCAATCTTTTATAGTCCCATGATCTCATATCATCACATTGCCTATACCATACCAATGCGTCTCCCTTCAAAGAAAAAGGGAAGACCTTCTTCTTAGCAACATCATCGGGTATACCTACAAGCTTAAATAATCCACAAACTTCATCGACATATATTAAGTGCTCATCAGGATGCTTTGTTCCATCTCCTATAAAAGGACCAGCTAGCAGTTTTTCTATCATACCCGAAGGATACTTATAAGGAATTTCATTTTCAATAGGTTCAGTAGGTTGACGAGCAACTCTTTGCTCTACTGGACGGGGTGAAGATACCCCGAACAAATCCCTCAGAGAATTACTTTCCATAATAACAAATGACAGTAAATTTCAACACACTATATAAATTTTTCCTTACCAAATTCCACCTACCAAAGGCGCTACACTCCCCGGCAACGGCGCCAGAAAAGAGTCTTGATGACCCACAAATATAGGGGGTCTATCGTAGTCCTTTCGATAAGTAAGAGTGTCGAACCCAACGAGGAGCAGAAGGAAATGATAGGCGGTTTTCAGCAAGGTATTCTCTGCAAGTACTGAAATAAGTGGTAACAGATAGTTTTTTGAGAGGATAAATTGTAACGAGCAACAAGTAACAAAAGTAAATAAAGTGCAGCAAGGTGGCCCAATCCTTTTGTAGCAAAGGACAAGCCGGAAAAAACTCTTATAATAGGAAAAGCGCTCCCGAGGACACATGGGAATATTGTCAAGCTAGTTTTCATCATGCTCATATGATTCGCGTTATGTACTTTGATAATTTGATATGTGGGTGGACCAGTGCTTGGGTGCTATTCTTACTTGAAAAAGCATCCCACTTATGATTAACCTCTATTGCAAGCATCCGCAACTACAACAAAAGTATTAAGGTAAACCTAACCATAGCATGAATCATGTGGATCCAAATCAGCCCCTTACGAAGCAACGCATAAACTAGGGTTTAAGCTTCTGTCACTCTAGCGACCCATCATCTACTTATTACTTCCCAATGCCTTCCTATAGGCCCAAAGAATGGTGAAGTGTTATGTAGTTGACGTTCACATAACACCAGTAGAGGCTAGACAACATACATCTTATCAAAATATCAAACGAATACCAAATTCACATGACTACTCATAGCAAGACTTCTCCCTTGTCCTCAGGAACGAACGTAATTACTCACAAAGAATATTCATGTTCATAATCAGAGGGGTAATAATATGCATATAGGATCTGAACATATGATCTTCCACCAATTAAACCAACTAGCATCAACTACAAAGAGTAATCAACACTACTAGCAACCTACTAGCACCAATCCCGAACTTTGAGACAAGAATTGGATACAAGAGATGAACTAGGGTTTGGAGATGAGGTGGTGCTCGTGAAGATGTTGATGGAGATTGCCCTCTCCCGATGAGAAGATCTTTGGTGATGACGATGGTGATGATTTCCCCCTCCGGGAGGGAAGTATCCCCGGCAGAACATCTCTGCCGGAGCTCTAGATTGGATCCGCCAAGGTTCCGCCTCGTGGCGGCGGAGTCTCGTCCCAAAAAGTTCCTTCCTATTTTTTTTCATCGAAAGACCTCATATAGGAGAAGATGGGCATCGGAGAGCCACCAGGGGGCCCACGAGGTAGGGGGCGCGCCCCCACCCTTGTGAGCAGGGTGTGGGCCCCCTGGCCTTCATCTTTGGTGTGGATTTTTCTTTATTTCTTTTAAGATATTCTGTGGAGTTTCAGGACTTTTGGAGTTGCGCAGAATAGTTCTCTAATATTTGCTCCTTTTCAAGACCAGAATTCCAGCTGCCGGCATTGTCCCTCCTTGTGTAAACCTTGTAAAATAAGAGAGAATAGCCATAAGTATTGTGACATAAAGTGAAATAACAGTCCATAATGCGATAAATATCGATATAAAAGCATGATGCAAAATGGACGTATCAGTGTAACGCCCCAAGACCGTTGCGCCAGGTGTCTTCCAGTTATTCGCTATTGTTGCCTTGTCATTTGTTTGCGTGTCGTCCATTTCATATCATGTCATCATGTGCATCTCATTTGCATACGTGTTCATCTCATGCATCCGAGCATTTTCCCCGTTGTCCGTTTTGCAATCCGGCGCTCCTATGTCCTCCGGCGCCTCCTTTTGCCTCTTTTTGTGTGCGGGTGTTAAACGTTCTCGGATTACACCGAGATTTGCCAAGCGGCCTTGGTACACTGCCGGTAGACCGCCTGTCAAGTTTCGTGCCTTTTGGACATCGTTTGATACTCCAACGGTTAACCGAGGAACCGTAAAGGCCTTGTGTGTGTTGAAGCCCAACATCTCTCCAAAGTGGCCCCAAAACCCATCCAAACCCCCTCCATCCTCTCGGTCGTTCGATCACGATCGCGTGGCAGAAAACCGCACTCCATTTGGAGCCTCCTAGCTCTCTCTACCTATAAATATGTGTCTCCTCCGAAATTTTCATGCAGATCAAACCCTAGCCTTCTTCTCCCTCGTGTTGCCGGACAATTTTCCCGCCGACGGACATGTCCTCCGTCACCCTCCGACCACTCAGGGGCCGCCACATTTATCGCCGGAGGCCTCCAGCCGCCGCGGCCCGCGGAGCCCGTCGCGGGCCCGCGCGGGCCCAGATCCCGTCGCCGCCCGGCGCACCTCGCCGCCCAATGCACCTCGCCGCGCCTCCCGCCGGCCACCTGGACTTCGCCGGAGGCCGCGACCCCGCCACCTCGTCGCCAGAACCCGTCACCTCCGCCACCATGCCGCGCGCTCGCCTCCGCCGCCGCCTCCACCGCGCTGCCTCGCCATCACCGGCGAACTCCACTGACCGGACCTGCTCCACCACCCGCCGGCCTCCTCATCTTGTGACGCTCGCCGGAATCCACCCCGTCGCCAGATCCAGAGAAGACGGATCAGATCCACCACCTCACCGATCCAAACACGGTGCCCCAATCCCGGATCTCTTCGTACCGCTTCTCTCCGTCCCGCGTTGACTTTCGCAGAGGTAAAATTCCACTAAGTCCCGAGGATCTCAGTAATTTTATGCCCTTGTTCATCGCATCATAACTTCATCACCGTTGCTCCGATTCGTGTGTGTAGCATATCAAATTGTTCATCTGGATGTCATCTTCATTTCATTCCATTGCACCATGTTCATTTGAGTCCATCTTGATACCTAAATGCTGTTGCAAGAGTGCTATGTAATGTTAGGTGCTGATTCTTATCAGATTATGGACATTTGTCATTTTTGGCCATGATTAATGCGTGCTGCATATGACTATGAGCTCTACATGTGTTTTGTTATATGCCATGCCATCTTTACAGGGGTGTATGCCATGTATTTTCTTGATCAATGTGGTGACTAGCACAAGCATGCAAAGTAGCTCTCGTGATGTTGCTGATTTCAGGGACTTAGAATTCTTCCAAGTCATTTCCCTGATGTTATTTTTATGCCATGTATTCATGTTGCTACAGAGTAATCCATGCCTCTTTTGAGCATGTTCAGTAAGGATGATTTTGATATATTGTTATGCTCTATCCATCCATGTCTTTGTTTTCAATTATGGAGTACCATAGCATGACTCAATCTTGCTCTACTTTTGCTATAAAATGTTCCTGGCAGATTGTTTACGTCTTAATAAATTTTGCCGAGGTTGTTGTAGTTGATCCATGCATGCTATGAGAGTGTTCTTGCCATGGTTAGCTTATTGATCATGTCTTCTTGATGGGTGTGTGCTTAGTTTGTCATGCAATGCCTTGTGGTGAGTGCATCGAGCTCGCAAACATGCCTACGTAACTCTGTTTTTACCATGTCCAGTTTTCTGCTAAGTCTGAATCTCTTAACGAAACTTGCTATGTTTACATGGGTGCCATTATATTTTCTGATCCCTTTTGGCTTATGGTCAGTAAGGGACTTTTGTTATATGCTTTGAGTAGTTTCATGCCATTCCTTGCTTTTCCTTGATATGTTCCTGTAGCATGTCGATAACTTGCTCTAAACGTTGCTTCTTGATGTTAAATCCTGACATGTTATTTTCACTAAGTCTGTGAACCTGATATCTTTTGCACTTTTGCCATGCTTGTTTGAACCTGATATCTTTTGCACTTTTGCCATGCTTGTTTGAACCTGCTATTTTGTGATTTAGCCATAGCTCAGTGTTCATCCTTTGTCAAGCATCTTGAGTGGATCACTACCATGTGCTTTGTTGCTATGTTAGAGTGCAATAGCTTAGTTTCTTGATGCATTTTAGATGGCATCGTGTTGTTAATCGCAGCTTTGTGCCATTATTGTTTTGCTTGCCATTTGCAAACCGTGCATCCGATTCCGGTGATCTTTATATCGATTTCGACCGAAATCAACTCCTCTTTCCAGCGGCGCTCTTGGTTTGCCAAGTTGAGGCCTGGTTCAATCTTTCCTTTCTGAAGCACGCATATGCATTGCATATCACATCCCACACATCATGCCATATTCTGCATCATGTTGCTTGCGCATTGCACCGTGGTTGATCATGGTTCCTTTTTCTGTGTTCTTGCTTTGGGTAGAGCCGGGAGACGAGTACGTGATCGAGGAACCCATTGAGTACGCTTACGAGGATCAAGCTTACGTCAACTCGGAGAACTTTGCAGGCAAGATGACCATACCCTCAAAATCACTTATATCTTTGCTTGCTAGTTGCTCGCTCTATTGCTATGCCTATGCCACGATACCTACCACATGATTTATCATGCCTCCCATATTGCTAAGCCAAGCCTCTAACCCACCTTTTCTAGCAAACTGTTGTTTGGCTATGTTACCGCTTTGCTCAGCCCCTCTTATAGCATTGTTAGTTGCAGGTGAAGTTGGAGTTTGTTCCTTGTTTGAACTTGGATATTTTATTGGGACATCATTATTATATCTTGTTTACTTTAATGCATCTATATACTTGGTAAAGGGTGGAAGGCTCGGCCTTATGCCTGGTGTTTTGTTCCACTCTTGCCGCCCTAGTTTCCATCATACCAGTGTTATGTTACTTGATTTTTGTGTTCCTTACACGGTTGGGTGTTATGGGAACCCCTTGACAGTTTGCTTTGAATAAAACTCCTCCATGAAGGCCCAACCTTGGGTTTACATTTGCCTAACAACCTATTGCCCTTCCCTTGGGTTGGCAAACCCAAGGGTCATCTTTATTTTACCCCCCCCCCTCCGGGGCCAGTGCTTGTCTAAGTGTTGGTCCGAACCGGGCCACCTCGGGGCAACTTGAGGGCTGGTTTTACTCATAGCTTGACCTATCTGGTGTGTCCTGAGAACGAGATACGTGCGACTCCTATCGGGATTGTCGACACATCCGGCAGCTTTGCTGGTCTTGTTTTACCATTGTCGAAATGTCTTGTAACCGGGATTCTGAGTCTGATCGGGTCTTCCTGGGAGAAGGAATATCCTTCGTTGACCATGAGAGCTTGTGATGGGCTAAGTTGGAACGCCCCTGCAGGGTTTTGAACTTTCGAAAGTCGTGCCCGTGGTTATGGGCAGATGGGAATTTGTTAATGTCCGGTTGTAGAAAACTTGACACGTAATCTTAATTACAATGCATCAACCGCGTGTGTAGCCGTGATGGTCTCTTTCCGGCGGAGTCCGGGAAGTGAACACGGTTTTGGAGTTATGTTTGAACGTAAGTAGTTTAAGGATCACTTCTTGATCACTTCTAGTTCACGACCGTGCTTTGCTCCTCTTCTCGCTCTCATTTGCGTAAGTTAGCCACCATATATGCTAGTGCTTGCTGCATCTCCACCTCACTACCCCTTTTTCCTACCCATAAGCTTAAATAGTCTTGATCGCGAGGGTGTGAGATTGCTGAGTCCCCGTGACTCACAGATACTTACAAAACCAGTTGCAGGTGTTGATGATACCATGCAGGTGACGCAACCGATCTCAAGGAGGAGCTCAATGAAGATTGTGTTCGTTGTGTTGTTTCGTTTCCAGTTGATCAGTAGTGGAGCCTAGTCGGGGCGATCGGGGATCTTTTGCATTAGGGGTTGTCTTTATTTTGGTTCCGTAGTCGGACCTTGATTGTATCTGGATGATGTAATGCTATATTTATGTATTGTATGAAGTGGCGATTGTAAGCCAACCCTCTATCCCTTTCTTGTTCAGTACATGGGATGTGTAAAGATTACCCCTCTTGCGACATGCCTACTATGCGGTTATGCCTCTAAGTCGTGCTCCGACACGTGGGAGATATAGCCGCATCGTGGGTGTTACAATAGGCCCTCCGGCCACACAGGCGGTGGCAAAATAATCTCGTGTGCGATCAGGCGAGGCATCAGAACCCAATCATTTCCGTTCATATGTACATCCCACATAGTGAATCCTAGAAAAACATTTCCGTTCGTATGTATATCACACACAGTTTTTTGTGTGGAGAAGTTTGTGCAAGGTGGCCTAACGCCAATAGTTCTCTGCCGGAAGCCGTGTGTGATTGTTAGTTGATCCAACAGGACTACTTTCTAGAAACCATGTGGGTTATTTGAGTTCATCACCCACGGTGTTGTCTGAGTAACCATCTGCAATAGAAAACCCCAATAGGCAGGGTAATTATCCTATTATTGATAATCCATGTACTAATGAAATTGACATTTCTTATAAAACACACCAGATATTTCATATCCGTATAATGGCAACCAGGATTTGATAATCGAATTACATCATATAGCTTCAGCACTCAGTTACGCCATTACACAACAACACCAAGTTTCACATGAAACATCAAAAACCTTTGGAAAGTAGCATCATACATCATAAATAGACAGATGAATCTCATCTGGGAAACCTCAAAAGCGGAAGGCAAATATTGAGCCTTCAGTGATGTTGAATGTCATTGCAACTTTAGGCCAGTGGCTATGGATAATTGCCCATTGCCCAACCTTCGTCCTCTTCAGGAAGACTTCAATATTATACCGTGGATGTTGAATGAATATATTCCTCGCCTCTTGACCATGCAGGTGGTTTGAGAGGTAATCATCGGTGAACTGCTTTGAAAAGTACTGAAAACAAAGATATGCATAAATCGTTGTGATAAATCTTGAAATGGCGCAAGGGGTAAAAATAAGGTAAAAGAGTTAGTACCATCCTATAGTTGACTGATGTCTTCTTCATTGTGCAAACAAAGATCTTGTTGTTATTTGTCGCAAGTTTCTTCATCCTAATAATCTTTCTGAGTTTCTTGACTTGACTGATATTCATGGACATCTCATTTCCCCATATGCAAAATGGGTCAAACAGTGGGTCTAAGCCTTTGACAGCAGGACCTACATGTGCAAGACCAAATTGTAAGAAACCTAAATATTAGAATGATTCCTGCAAATGCACAATAATGTGCTATTAGCGAAAGGACCATGCATGAGAAAACCTCGATGGTAAACTGCAGTGTCTCCCGTTGTTTCCCTGCAACACATATAAGGAAGATCTTGATCGGGTTAACTGAGAGTTGCCATACTATCAGTAGAATATGTATTGAGTACAGCCAAATTCTATTTATTTCTCACATGCATAACAATACAAAATTGTACCCACAAGAAATGAAAATCAAATTGCAGAATTGAACGAAACAGTTAAATGGATAACAGACCAAATGAACCAAAACAGTTAACTGAGCATGACATTGCAAAATAGAAACATGTACTAGAAGATAAGACAATTAACAAAACAAAGAATGCTTGAGAACAGTACTATGAAATGTAGCAATTATTGGACCAAACTGTTAACTGAACATTACATTTCAGAGGACCAAACTTTTAACTGAACATCAGATTGCATATTAACATTATAGAGGATAAATCACTAGAAGGCACTGGCTGTGGCCTCGAGAAAACAACATGAACTATATTTTAAAGTCGACAACCACGTGGCGGTGTCGAGGTGGCCTCGAAGACGAGGTGCTCCTCCAAGATCTGGCGGTCAGCATGCATGGCAGCCATAACAACCTTGTGCGCGCGTGCGGCCATGATTTGCTTCTCCGTTGCTACTAAGTTGCATGTTATACTCCGTGCAAAATGGCTGTGGGTGGCGCTTAATTGGAGGACGGGGCTAGTGATTTCGGCGGAAGGTATCGCGCCATTTGCAGGGGCATGTGGGACGGGGAAGGAGGAGGATGGTGTGGGTGGGGTGTGGATTACCTGACCATATTGACAAGGCCGCGTAGCAAGAGGAAGGGTCGGCGGCGAGGAGGTCACGCAGCAAGAAGAAGGGTCGGTGGCGAGGAGGCGACGCTTCAAGAAGAAGGGTCGTCGGCGAGGAGGCGGCGATGCAAGAAGTAGGGTCGTTGTCGAGGAGGCGGCGCTGCAAGAAGAAGGGTCGCCGGCGAGGAGGCTGAGCTGGCAGTAAGCAGTAGTCAAGGTTTGAACTTGGAAAGCAAGGAGGAACAATGGAAATGTGGCTTTTCGTGGGAGCCAGGGGGCGGGGAGATAGATATTTCCTTAGTGGCAGAAAAAAATCGTTTGGCGACGCAAGAAACTAGCGCGCAAATGTGGTTCAAGCGCGGGCGGTTGATGCGGCTTGAACTACGTCGGTATTTCCCCAAAGAGGAAGGGATGATGCAGCACAGCTACGGTATGTATTTCCCTCAGTGATGAGACCAAGGTTATCGAACCAGTAGGAGAACCATGCAACACTATGTAAACGGAACCAGCACACAAAGAACAAATACTTGCAACCCGACGTAAAAGAGGGGTTGTCAATCCCTCCCGGGTAAAAACATAGATAAAATTGTAGTAGATTGGATAAATAGATCTCGCGGGAACACGAGATAAAATAAATAAATAAAAATTGCAGCAAGGTGTTTTTGGGGTTTTGGAATATTGGGGTATTTATAGAGCAAAGAGGTGGTGCGGGAGGCCACCGAGGTGGGCACAACCCACCAGGGGCGCCCCGGTGGTTTGTGCCCCCCATGGGGCACCCCTGTGGTACTTCTTTGGCCCATCCTGTGTGTTCTGGCCTAGAAAAATTCTCCTAAACGTTTCGCTGCGTTTGGACTCCGTTTGGTATTGATTTTCTGTGAAGTAAAAAAACAAGCAAAAATAAGTAACTGGCACTAGGCACTATGTCAATAGGTTAGTCCCAAAAAATGATATAAAGTTGCTATAAAATGATTGTAAAACATCCAAGAATGATAATATAACAGCATGTAACAATCAAAAATTATAGATACGTTGAAGACGTATCAGGATCCCCAAGCTTAATTCCTGCTCGTCCACGAGTAGGTAAATGATAAAAATAGAATTTTTGATGTAGAATGCTGCCTATCATGTTCATCACATATTCTTTTCTTTTGTAGCATGGGCATTTGGACTTTTTATATGATTCAAAGCAATAGTATAATTTTGACATGAAGATTTCAATACTCAAGCATATCAACAAGCAACCATGTCTTTCAAAATGTCAACACTAAAGCAAGTTATCCCTAGCCCATTATGCTCAATCATTGATCCATTCATGAAACACACTCGCATATTAACAACACCCAATGCTCAAGTATGATCATAGTGCCCCTTAGTTGGTGCTTTATAAGAGAAGATGGAGACTCAAATAAAAAATAAAAATTGCATAAAGTAAATAGAAAGGCCCTTTGCAAAGGGAAGTAGGGATTTGTAGAGGTGCCAGAGCTCAAAGCGGAAAAAGATAGAAATAAAACATTTTGGGTGGCATGCCTTTCCTGTCAACGAAAACGGTCAAGTAGTTCCCAATACTTTCCATGCTATATATATCATAGGCGGTTCCCAAACATAAAATGAAGTTTATTCTTTTTTCCACCATACTTTCACATTCCACGGCTAACGGAATCCACGGGTACCGTCCATACCAATACTTTCCAAGGAATTTATTATTTGACAACATAAAGTAAATTCATTTTCCATTTCGGGACTGGGCATCCCTAATACCTTTGCAGTACTCTCGTGCAATGACAAGAGAATAAACACTCATCCTGAGAATAACACATCTAGAATGGAAAAATATCGGCCACCCCTACCATTTCATGAGCGGTACGAGCACACAAAAAGGAAATGTATTTTGAAAATTAGAGATGGCACATACAAATTTGCTTAGAACGGCACTGAAATACCGCATATATGTAGGTATAGTGGACTCATATGGCAAACTGGGTTTAAGGATTTTGGATGCACAAGTAGAAATCCCACTTAGTGCAAGGAAAGGCTAGCAAAGAATTGAGAAGCAACCAACCAAGAAATGAAAATTCTCATAAACGAGCATTAAGCATAACTAACACCGAATAATGCACCACAAGTAGAATGTAATTTCATTGCATTACTATTGACTCATACTTGCATAGGGAATCACAAACCTTAACATCAATATTCTTACCAAACCATAATTACTCATCAACATGACTCACATATTATATCATCATATCGCAAAACTATTACAAAGAATCAAGATCTTCATGAAAGTTTTTATTATATCCGTCTTGAATGTCTATCACTTTGAGACTAAATTCATATGTTGCTTTTAATAGCTCAAACAATCTAAGTGAAGAACATGAGCATAAAATATTTTCTTCTCTCAAAATAATATAAGTGAAGTATGAGAGAATTTCTAAAAAAATTACTAAGTCACAAATAAATCTAAGTGAAGCATGAGAATTTCTTCAAAAATAATAAAGCACTCTGTGCTAAAGAGATATAAGTGAAGCCCTAGATCAATTCCATAGCTCAAAAATATTTAAGTGAAGCATAGAGAGCAATTCTAACAAGTCATAACATAATTTTTCCTCTCTAAAATAGGTGTGTCCAGCAAGGATACTTGACTTAAACAATGGTCATTAGAAGAAAGAGGGGATGCCCAAGCAACTAAGCTTGGGGATGACCGAGAGGCATCCACAAGCTTAGTTGCTTGCTTCTCTTTTAGATAATAGCTTGGGATACCCTGGGGCATCCCCAAGCTTAGGCTCTTCTTACTCCTTATTCCTTCATCCATCGTGATCTCAACCAAAACTTGAAAACTTCAATCACACAAAACTCAACAAAACCTTCGTGAGATCGTTCATATTTTATTCTTGCATTATATCTACTGTATTCCAACTTTCTATGGCTCATACCCCTCGATAGAGTCCATAGATTCATCAAAATAGGCACACAACGCAAAGAAAACAGAATCTGTCAAAAACAGAACAGTTTGTAGTAATCCAAAAAATTCAAAAACTTGTGTAAGTCCAACAATTCTGAAAAATTGGGAAAACATGGGCAATTTGTATATCTATCTTTTGTAGAAAATTCAGGATTTTATCGTGTTTCTGTTAAAAATTGAAATTGTTTTGATGGACGCAAAAGTTTCTGTTTTTCAACAAGATCAAATCAACTATCACCCAACATGGTCCCAAAGGCTTTGCTTGGCACAAACACTAATTAAAACATAAAAACACAATCATAACAGTAGAATAATTGTGCAAACACTCAAGAACATAAATAAAAAGACAAAAATAAAATTTATTCGTTGGGTTGCCTCCCAACAAGCGCTATCATTTTATGCCCCTAGCCAGGCATAATGCAAAGATCTAACTGTTGTCATCTTTATTTCCCAATTCCTCAATCAAACACTTAGAATTCTTAAAGGATTTAACATACAAATTTTCAACAATAATACTCCTAGAAACAAGTTTGAAGAATTCATTCTTGCACGTAGGGTCTCTTATAACTTCAACAAAATCCGGGTGAATACTAATCATCTTAAGATATTCTTTGTTAGCATTGGAAGTTGCACTATTGTTTTTAGTGACTTGAGTAATCTTGCCAATTTTTACCAGGGTTTTTTCAATAGTTTTAGCGGAGGAAAAAGCCGTGCTTAGATTACTAAAAATTTCTTCTAACTTATCAATTCTAGCGGGGCTCTCCTCTATTCTTTCGTTGAATGCGGGTTCTTTTTCTTTTAGCACTTTAAGAGCGTCTCCCGCTTTTGACCCGATTCTATTAGCAAGATTGTGCATCCTATTATCTAATTTTTCAATATTTCCTTCAGTGAGCATTTTCTTTTCAATAGCATCTAGCCTTCCATAACATAATTCAGAGTTAAAGTTGTTTCATTAACCATAAGAGGTGGTGAACCCACTAGATTTCCCATGGCATCAAAAGCATCTAAAGAAGGACACATCAAGATATTCCCACCGGTAATCGTATCAAGGATGAATCTATACCAAGTGGTGATGCCCACATAAAAACAACAAAGAAGAACAATGGTAGATTGCTTATGAATAGATCTATTATGAGCATTGCAAATCCTATACCAAGCATCTTTTAAATTCTCCCCTCCCATTTGTTTTAAGTTGAGAACCTCGTTCTCGGGAGTGCATGCAATAAAAGAAGAACTATCCATAATGACAAAAAGTGACAAACAAGATTACACACAAAAACAAATCTGACGAGAGAACAGCGAACAAAAAAGGGGCCGAATAAAACGCAAATTTTTGTGAAGTGGGGGAAACGAGAGGCAAAGGTAAAATAATATAAATTGCAAGGATATGAGATTTGTGATTAGGAACCTGATAGATGTTGATGATGTGTCCCGGCAATGGCGCCAAAAATTCCTTTTGATGCGGCTTGAACTACATCGGTATTTCCCCAAAGAGGAAGGGATGATGCAGCATAGCTACGGTAGGTATTTCCCTCAGTGATGAGATGAAGGTTATTGAACCAGTAGGAGAACCACGCAACACTATGTAAACGGTACCTGCACACAAAGAACAAATACTTGCAACCCGACGTAAAAGAGGGGTAGTCAATCCCTCCCGGGTAAAAAGATAGATAAAACTGTAGTAGATTGGATAAATAGATCTCGCGGGAACGCGAGATAAAATAAATAAATAAAAACTACAGGAAGGTATTTTTGGATTATTGGGGTATTTATATATCAAAGAGGCGGCGCACGAGGCCACCGAGGTGGGCACAACCCACCAAGGCGTGCTTGGGCCCCGAGGCGCGCCCAGGTGGGTTGTGTCCCCCTCGGGGCACCCCTCCGGTACTTCTTTGGCCCATCATGTGTCTTCTAGCTCAAAAAAATCTCCAAAAAAGTTTTTCTGCGTTTGGACTCCATTTGGTATTGATTTTCTGTGATGTAAAAAACAAGCAAAAAAAGCAACGGGCACTGGGCACTATGTCAATAGGTTGTTCCCAAAAAATGATATAAGGTTGCTAAAAATGATTGTAAAACATCCAAGAATGATAATATAACAGCATGGAACAATCAAAAATTATAGATACGTTGGAGACGTATCAGCGGTGGACTACAAATGACGAAGCTTCATGCGTAAGCCAGAAAAGACGGTGTGCCAAGATATTTTATGTCGCATCCCACACGATTCTTGATAGTAAACTGTTTGTGGTATACCTGATTTTTTCATTAAGTTTTGAAAGATAAAATGGTGTTATAGAGGGAAAGGATGGTGTTTGAATTGCTAGAACATTTATGTCCAGTGAACATGCAACTACATGAGTGTCGTGTTTAAATTTGGAATTATTCCAGGTTCATTTGGCATTTTTATGCATTAATTGAGTTTCTAGGCATTTAATGTGCATAATTCAAATTTGAACTACAAGCACATGCTCCAGTGCACCAAAGTTTGTTGAAAAATCACATGTGTGTCTTTGGGTGAATTTATAGGTCCCATGCAAGAATGGGAATGGAATTCAAACATCTAGGCGTCGTGGCTCGGACGGGAACATTAAGAAACTTGGTTTTTAAATTCTTGTAAATTCAAAACTCGCCTGAAAATCATGAAACTTGGCATGGTGTTATTTCATGGCACAAACATGTTGTGGTAAAAAATTTGCCACATTTGGAAAAGTTTTGGTATAAGCTTCTTGCAAACCGAGCTTCTCTCGAGAAGACTCGTGGTTCCCGAGAGGGGACGTGTCACCTTTGTGTGTGAAACGATATATGCTACCTCCTCCCCTTGATTTTTTTACAGAGGCAACATGGAACTATATGAGTGCCATTTTAAAATTTGGAATTATCCCGGGTTCGTTTGGCCTTTTTTATCTATTAGTTGAACTAGCACAAATGCCCGTGTGTTGCAACGGGAGAAAACATTGATCATGAGAAACTGTGTCGTGGGACAATGGACGCTCATGAGAAAAAAGATGGATCATTTGAGAATTGTGCATGAGCTCATGACATGGGGCCGGTATTACTCCGAGTAAATTTATGTTTCTGAACCAGAAAAATTAGCAATATCAATAATCTTAAGTAATAGTAGTAGCAAACAAACCAACCTAGAATAACAATTGCAGCAGCAAGCAATTCCAAACATCATTTTGGTCCATTTAGCAGACGATGAGAGCGTTGTGGGTGGAGAGGGATGAATGTCCTGAGGAATTCGATCGGTGCCTTCCACTTTGCAGCATATTCTTTGAGAGTTTAGTAACTGCTACTTCTAAATGGTGCATCATTGTAACCTTTACAAAATTATTACATGTCACTAAGGTGATGGACGAAAGGTTTATACATGTGCACTTTGTGAACCTCCACTCATTTAATCAGATTGGTAAATTCACGTGTAGTCGATGTGCAGAGTTTATCCCAATCACTACAAATAACCAGCATCCGTCCCAAAGCAGAGGAATATTCTAAATCTGAAGGTACCGATAGTTAAGTTCTATTTTTTGGTAGAAATCTAAAACTCAAATTGTTGACCGTACTGGTTTACAGCCAACGAAACCTCGGATACATGTCTAAAGTTCATTAGGGCTGCCAGCCAACACACGAAAGCTCCTTTTTCTGAACATCACACATGTCATGTTCACTTGTTTAGAGGAAATGTAAGTTTTCTCCATCAAGTAAATCAACCTTGACAAAAGAATAAAGTTACCAGATGTCCTCACACGATCATTTTGCACAAACATACGACACCTATACTGGAGAACAAAGTTGTCCGGCAACCCACAAAATGTTCAGATTACTGTATAAAGACTGTCAGTTTTTATTATGATGAAACCTTTAAAATTGTGTACCAAAGGTTCGGATCAAAGGAAATGTAGGATCCTCATTCATACAATGGAATTTTCCAAGAGGTGCCACATCTGGAGTCTGTGTGAACCATACACGATACTCTCTCTGGTAAAACCACCCTAAATATGGGTCATTTGACATATATCAGTTTTACTTTGGTTTTTCTAGATATGACTTACTAATTGTAGGACACCAACATGCATGTTGTCTTAATTTTCTTTTGCAATCTCAGGAAGAAAGCTGCAGATGTTCAGTTTTTTTTCTAATGTGAGTTGTAATTTGGGTAACATAATCTTCAAAATGACTATACAGATGACTCTTCCATGATCTACTTTTCTCAGTAAGATATTTACATATAAAGTATGCAATCCTTTGATGTTTAAGTACTTCTCAGGAGCTGAATATACGTCCTATGAAAATTTCTTACCAGATTCTGGAAGAATTTTCATATCAACAGAGGCCGCTCAGCTGTCATACTCAACGACCCAATGTACAGACTCTACTAAAATTGACAGGTGGTGCCTTCTTAGTGTGATATGAAAAATGGTTACAATTTGCAGAGAACTATAGATTCACCGGAAAGCGAAGTAAAAGATTTACAAAGAGGGACATTCTTTTCGTTAAACAACAGAAAGCGAAATTATTGGCAAACAAAATAAAATACCAATAAATTCATTTGCTGGTTGTACTGATCCACAAATTATCTGAACTAATAGAATTTGCTGGTAGTATAGATCCACAAATTATCAGATAACTTTCCTGGCACCATTGATTAACAAATTCATTTGCTGACCAACCCCCACGGGCAAGCTCATGGAAGCATCTTCAGATACGTTGGTCTCATTCGTATCATGCAATGCCATGTTCTACTAAATGATTATAGCTAGAAAAATATTCTCCAATAGTTCCTTGGGCACACAAATGGCATGCAATTAATGGTAATTTGAGATAAACGCAAGAGATGAGCTATCAGATCAATTTCATCTATGGAAAGGACGATCAAGGATCAATACAGGGCTTAAGCTGCTCATATCACAAAGAAGTCACCATACTCAAGTATAGAAATAATTTTTATAGCAAAATAATTTGTAATTTTGGCCACCATATGGTACAACATCACGCCACATCTCTCTCTCTCTCTCTTATAGGATACATGACTTACACATCTATCGTCTTCCAACAGCGGTTGGAAACTTACATACAAATATTAGAAGTCCGTGCATCATACCTTTTCTCAACCGTGGAAACATAATTATTCCTACAGGTACAGGTCCCAACTAAAGGCGACGCAGACCACCACATATTGCTCTTCTCTGCTCCCTACAACACAATCGGCAAGAGCAATGCAAAAATATTAATTTACAAAACCGAATTTTCTAGATGATATATTACAGTACAAACCAATCTATTTAGTGTTTTTGATAAATCCAGCATGGTATAGAAATAGAATATAGTAGGGATTTGGCTCTCAAAAAAATATAGTAGGGATTTCAGCATACAGGATAATTTCTTATAGCAATTACACAGAGTACAGGCATGGGTAGAGGGAATTGACATGATTTTTGTAGCAATTACACATAGAGCAGTTCATTCATTTAACCTGCTTTGGTTGGACATGGTTCAGGCGTGCACATGCAACATCAGGGTCGTCTTTTCCCATCTCCCTCAGGTTGCTAACGTTGCCACGCGCCTTGCAAACCAAAGATAACACAGAAGAGAAGAATCTATCTGGGTTGCCGCTCCTGCCGCATATAATTAAGGAATACATATAAAATCCAAGGCCCTCAATCGGTGATGGCTGCGTCTTACAGACCAGACTGATCGCCGCTGCTGCCCGGCCTGACCGTCGTTGGCCCTCAATAGACGACATCTACTATGGTCCTCATGGCCGAACTGCTAGATAGACAACGTACGCGTCGGCCAGGGCCGCTGCGCGAGCTCTGGAGCAGGGGGGTCTGCAGGAGGAAGAAGAGGAGAAGCGGCAGCCGGCAATGGAAGGAGAAGATGATGTTCTCATGGGCGACGTCGCTGCACCCCACGCTCTAGGTCGTCCGAGTTTGAGCCAGGCCATGACATCGTTGGGCCGCAGATCCGACCTGCCATCATGGAACGCTCTAGGCGAATACCAAAGAGGAGGTGGAGGCGGAGTTGGAGGCGCGTTCGGAAGATGAGATTGGGCGAGCGACAGGGACAAGAGCCACATGAGGGAATAAACGAAGAACTGGGTTGGGCCGAATTTATTGGGCCACAACGCACGGTCGGTTTCAGTTGGCCTGGCTCAGATCGGTCGAACGATACTTGACGGACGAAACGTGTCTCACAAAAAATAGGGAAATATTAGTACCACCTCGCGTATATGTTTTAAATTCAAACTGAAAACGTAAATTCATGGAAAGAAGCGTATTGTGATGGTGAACCCACGGAGTCAATCCATGCTTTATTATTAGCTAGAGATTTCTGGGCATTTAACATGCATAATTCAAATTTGAACTAAAAGCACATCCTCCGGTGCACCAAAATTGGTTGAAAAATCACATATGTGTCCTTGGGTGAATTTCTAGGTCCCATGCAAGAAATGGAAATGAAATTCAAACATCTAGGCGTCGTGGCTCGGCCGGAAATATTGCGAAACTTGGTTTTTTAGTTCCTGTAAATCCAAAACACGCCTGAAAATCATGAAACTTGGCATGTTGTCATGACATGGCACCAACATGCTTTGGTAAAAAATTTGGACGATTTGGAACAAGCTTTGGTATAAGCTTCTTGCAAACCGGAGCTTCTGGGCATTTAACATGCATAATTCAAATTCGAACTACAAGCACATGCTCCAGTGCACCAAAGTTGGTTGAAAAATCACATGGGTGTCCTTGGGTGAATTTCTAGGTCCCAATGAAAGAAATGAGAATGGAATTCAAACATCTAGGCATCGTGGCTCGGCCGAAAATATTGAGGAACTTGGTTTTTTAATTCCTGTAAATCCAAAACACGCCTGAAAATCATGAAACTTGGCATGGTGTCATGACATGGCACCAACATGTTGTGATAAATTTTTTGGCCGAATTGGGACAAACTTTGGTATAAGCTTCTTGCAAAGCGGAGCTTCTCTCAAGAAGGCCCGTGGTTTCGAGAGGGAACGTGTCACCTCCGTGTGCGAAATGAAATAAACTACCGTGTCCCGCCTTAATTTTTTTACACATTCAACTTAGACCAAATAGGAGTTTCGTGCTAAATTTTGAAATTATTCCGGATTCGTTTGGCCTTTTTCTACATTAATTGAATTTCTAGACATTTAATGTGCATAATTCAAATTTGAAATACAAGCACTTGCTCCAGTGCATCAAAGTTGGTTGAAAAATCACATTTGTGTCCTTGGGTGAATTTGTAGGTCCCATGCAAGAAATGGGAATGGAATTCAAACATCTGGGCGTCGTTGCTCGGCCGGAAATATTGAGAAACTTGGTTTTTTAATTCCTGTAAATCCAAAACACGCCTAAAAATCATTAAACTTGGCATGGTGTCATGACATGGCACCAACAAGTTGTGGTAATTTTTTCTGAATTGGAACAAGCTTTGGTATAAGCTTCTTGCAAACTGGAGCTTCTGTCAAGAAGGCTCGTGGTTCCGAGAGGGAACGTGTCACCTCCGTGTGCGAAATGACATACACTTCCTTCTCCCGCCTTGATTTTTTTACGCACGTAGCTTAGACCAAATAGGAGTTTTGTGCTTAATTTTTGAATTATTTCGGGTTCGTTGGCCTTTTTTATACATTAATTGATTTTCCAGGCATTTAATGCACATAATTCAAATTTGAAGTACAAGTGCATGCTCCGATGCGCAAAAGTTAGTTGGAAAATCATTTATGTGTACTTGGGCGAATTTCTAGGTCCCATGGAAGAAGTGGGAATGGAATTCAAACATCTGGGCGTATTGGCTCGGCCGGAAACATCAAGAGAATTGGTTTTAAAATTCTTGTAAATCTAAAATTCACCTGAGAGTCATGAAACTTGGCATGGTGTCATAACATGGCACCAACATGCTGCGGTAAATTTTTTGTCTGATTTGTGAAGGCGCACACATTAACAATCAACAAAGTCATTTTGGAACAAGTATTGTCACATTACAAATCGGAAACACAAGTATTATTGGAATCATGGGCGTTCTACTTACCGTTTACGTGCCGCCACACGTCCCCTTTTTTATTGTCTAGGAGGTGCCATGAGGGGTAGCTATTTGAGTACGGGAGGCGTGCGATCAGACCCCTGCGCGTGCTCATCAGGAGGAAAACCCTTTGACCTCTATCTGCCGCCCACCTCCCTCCCAACGTCTCCATTAATGGCGCCTGAGCCCCTGTTTCATGGCGTGGCTGTCTTAGTCGACTGAGATTTAAGAGAGAAAAAAGAAAATCCGACAAGAAAGTTTTGCACGGATCTTGATGTAAGATCCGATGGACCTATATGACATCGACTATGACTTATAGCAAGACTGATTAATATAAGGACGATGACAGTGGATAATAATTGTCTTCCATATTTAGGAAGATAATTAAAAAAGCCACATGTGGAAACGCCCGAAATACACAAGGGCAAAAGAAGAAGGAAGACAACGATCTGGCTCGCTGATCTCTACTTTCTTGATGCGTTGCTGCAGGCCACGGGAACTAGTCTACATGATGAGCGGCGATCAGCTCTTTCGTGGCCTCAAGACGCCGCTTGAGAGCATCCCCAGATTCTACCACTAGCCTTTGGTGCTCGATGCAGAGCATGGCATTCTTGTCCATAAGTTTCTTGACGATGACGCTGGTCCTCTTCAACAAGGCAGTGGTCTACTCCTGCTAGTCCACACTTTCGACAATCTTTGCCCTCAGCAGGTCACGCTTGGTTCGGAGCTTCGCATTGCCCTCCCTTAGTTGCCAGATGATGCTGGTAGCCTATTCAAATGAGGCTTTCATGTCGTCCTACAAACCTCGCCCAGAAGGAGATCTGATCCATCTGGCTATGGATGATCGCATGCATGCGCCTGTCAGAGTCCTCACCTGCCTACAAGACATTTTCCAAGGCCGCCGCGGCGCAGGAGGACATCTCTGCTGCATTCGTGGCGCGGCGGGACATCTCTGCTGCTTCTGCGGCATGGTCGGACCAGTCTTCTGCATCGACGGCGCGGCGGGACCTCCGTGTTGCTTCGGCAGCGCGGCGGGACCTCCGTGCTGCTTCGGCGGCGCGGCAGGACCTCCATGCTGCTTCGGCGGCGCGGCGGGACCTCTCTGCTACTACGGCCGTGCGGCGGGACATGTCGGCTGTTTTGCGGCGAGGCGGAGCATCTCTCGTGCTTCCGCTTCCATGCTTGCCTCTTCTTGGTAGTAATCTCTCGACCCAGAACTCATGTAGGCCATGGCAGACGACAGACACAAGGGAACGACGATGAATGACTTTTTTGTTTTTGTGGATGAGGAGTTGAGGAGGAATGTGCAGTAATCTTGGAGTAGGTAGTATTTATAACCGAGTACTAATACGCTCCTAAGTGGGAAATCGTTTATGTTTTGATCGATGTGAACATGTTTTGATCAGCGTGAATAGTAATTGTGAATGTCAAGGGAAGCAAGTTCAAAATTTATTGACGGTTCATATTTCGAAGTGCGGTACAATTCCCGAAAGGCGTAAAGTGAGCACACGTTCTCGGCCGCGTACATGGCGTTTGCACCATAGGGTGCACCGCAATAGGCGATGTCAGCACACGTCTTGTTCCAACAACCGTGCACACTCGTTATTACCATCGCACACGCTCCTTTTAATTAGAATGTGTGCCCGTCTAGCGCACACATGTTGATCTCTCTAACTGTTTCCATTTGTTGTGGCTAATCACAAATAGTTCATCCATGTGAAGTGTATGCCGTCAATCGCAGACACCTCGATCTGGCTAACCATTTCTGTTGTGTTGCCTAATCACAAACAGTTCATCTGTCTGAAGTGTATGTCGTCAATCACATACACCTTGATCTAGCTAACCATTTCTGTTCTGTTGCCTAATCACAAGCAGTTAATCCGAGTGAAATGTATGTCGTATATCACACACACCTTCATCCGGCTGCCCGTTTCTGTTCTTCTGCCTCACTACAAATAGTTCATTGAGCTGAACTGTATGCCCCGCATCACACATACAACTAAAATCCAAACCTTGTTTGATGTATCCGCCATCGGAAATGTTTTGCATCTTTTGACGGGTTTTTTATATCACCCTTTGCGACTAATGCATCACACACATTTTCGTCGAAGGTTCTCTAATCATAGTGTCGCGTTAGCAGCATCCTGCAGTAGTGCTTCGGTCCCAACGCTTATAAGAGCCTTGATGTTAACTCTTTCAGTTTGGTCATTGTTGACGACTTTTAAAGATTTACGTGGGTATTCTTTCTTGATGACAAATTGCACGTCCAAAAGATCTTCAAGAACTTCGCCAAGAAGGCTCGAAACCAATTTGAAGTGAAGATCAAGAAGGTTCAAAGTGATAACGGAACGGAGTTCAAGAACGCCAATGTGGATACCTTTATTGACGAAGAAGGGATTTCGCATGACTTCTCGGCTACATAGACGCCTCAACAAATTGGAGTTGTTGATAGGAAGAACTGGACATTTATCGAGATGGCAAGAATGATGCTTGATGAATGCAAGACACTAAGAAATTTTTGGGCGGAAGCTGTTGAGACAACTTGGCATGCTACAAATCGACTATATCTTCACAAGCTTCTTGGCAAAATGGCATATAAGCTACTCACCGGTAACAAACCCCAAGTTGGATACTTTCGAGTATTTGGCTCAAAGTGCTAACTTCTTGACAAGAACCGTCTCTCGAAATTTGCTCCTAAATCTCATGAAGGTTTTCTACTCGGTTACGGCTCAAACTATTACACTTACCATGTCTAACAATTTCACCCGAAAGGTTGAAAATACGGTAGATGTGAAGCTTGATGAATCTAACGGCTCGCAAGTAGAGCAATTACCAATTGATGTTGGAGACAGATATCCATCAGAAGCAATCCAAGATTTGTCCATTAGCAAAATTCATCCAACAGAGGTGAAGGAGAGTACTTCATCCATTCAAGTGGAAGCCTCAACTTCACATCAAGGTGAACCACAAGTTGACTTGGAGGCATCCATAAGTGGAACACATCAAGACGAAGGAAATGAAGAAGTACAACCAGATGAACCACCTTGACCTCCTTCTCCACCTCCACAAGCGAACGACAATGCCACCAAAAATGGAGAAGAAGATGATGAGGATGATGAGGATGTTCCACCCCAACCCAAGTAAAAGCTCTCACAAGTTAGAGCAAGAGTCTCAAGAGATCATGTCGTCGAACAAATCTTCGATGACATTCAAACTGGGAGAATCACTCGCTCTAAAACTCGTTTGGCTAACTTTTGTGAACACTACTCATTCATTTCTAGTGTTGAACCTATGAAGGTAGAAGAAGCCCTTGAGGACCCGGATTGGATAAATGCTATGCATGAAGAGTTACACAACTTCTAGAGGAATCAAGTTTGGGCATTAGTTGAAAAGCCCAACAATGATCATAATGTCATCTGAACCAAATGGGTGTTTCGGAATAAGCAAGATGGAGATGGACAAGTTGTATGAAACAAGGCCCGTCTCGTCGCTCAAGGCTACACTCAAGTCGAAGGTATGGACTATGGTGAGATGATACGTCTCCAACATATCTATAATTTTGATTGTTCCATGTTGTTATATTATCAATCTTGGATGTTTTATAATCATTTTATAGTCATTCTACATCATTTTTTGGGTACTAACCTATTGACATAGTGCCAAGTGCCAGTTCCTGTTTTTTCCGTGTTTTTACATCGCAGAAAATCAATATCAGACGGAGTCCAAATGCCACGAAACTTTATGGGGAATTTTTATGGGTAAGAAGGAACACAACGGGCCCTGGCTGCGCCTGGGGGTGCCCCGAGGGGGGCACAACCCACCAGGACGCGCCAGGAGGCCCAGGCGCGCCCTGGTGGGTTGTGCCCACCTCGGGTGCCCCCGGACTGCATCTTTGCTCTATAAATACCGCAAAAATCCCAGAACCCTAGGGGAGTCGATGAAATATTCATCCAGCCACCGCAGAGTCCAGAACCACCAGATCCAATCTAGACACCATCTCGGATGGGGTTCACCACCTCCATTGGCGCCTCTCCGATGATGCGTGAGTAGTTCTTTTTAGACCTTCGGGTCCGTAGTTAGTAGCTAGATGACTTCATCTCTTTCTCTTGATCCTCAATACAATGGTCTCTTGGAGATCCATATGATGTAACTCTTTTGTGGTGTGTTTGTTGGGATCGATGAACTTTGAGTTTATGATCAGATCTATCTTTTTATATCCATGAAAGTTATTTGAGTTTATTTGATCTCTTATATGCATGATTGCTTATAGCCTCGTATTTCTTCGCTGATATTTGGGTTATGTTAGGCCAACTTGATCTATTTATCTTGCAATGGGAAGAGGTGCTTTGTAGTGGGTTCGATCTTACGGTGCTTGATCCCAGTGAAAAAAAGGGAAACGACATGTATGTATCGTTGGTTGTCAGGGGAAACGACACCTATGGATCACGAGGAATCTCTTTTTGCTATGGTTGGCGGGAGCGGGGCTATGGAAAGAGCGGGATTGAGAGATTAGCGCGGGGGGATTATCCAGGTTCGGGCCGCAAGTGATGCATAATACCCTACTCCTGCTGGTTCCTATTTATCTGCTATTCTTGGACTAGCTACAAGGCGTGCAGGGTCCAAAAAATCCGAATCCTCCCTCACTACGCCGCGGGCCTCCTTTTATAGTCAAAGGGGCTACCAAAGTGGCACATAGGAGGTGGAAAGCTATACAGTAGTCGAGTCTATCTCTTGGCACCGTAGGACAAATGCATTTAACGCATTGCCGACGTGCCCTTCTTTCTTTATCAGGGACAGCAAGGAAGCTCGTCCCAGATGTCGCCACTTCGCCTGGCTTCGACGCGCGTCCAAACTGACGAGGCGTGTAGCGCCACACTGGCTGGCTGCTGAGTTGGTGCGGTGGCAGAGTCTTCACGAAGATCTGCATGCCACCATGCAGGTGTTTGCCGAGTCGTCCTAGAGGCCGCACGTCGCCATGCAGGTGCCTGCCTAGCTGGTGGGCTGGTAGCTGCATGGTAATGGCGGTGGAGTCTTGGCAGATGTGCGTCTGGCTGCGGCCCCGCGGATATTTTCGGCAAGAGTCTTGTCGGGGCCCCCGGAAAGGATCTTGCCGTGGCGTCGTGGTCGTCCCCGGCAAGGGTCTTGCCAGGGGTCTCGTGGGTATCTTTGGCAAGGATCTTGCCGAGGATCGTCGTCTTTTGGTTATCATCTAGGCTTCTGTGCTTCTGGTCTCCACAAAGATCTGCATGCCACCATGGAGGTGCCTCCCGAGCCTCAATTCCAAAGTGGTTGATGGTGTTGGAACTCTTGGGCTCAAGGGTGGCGGCTCTGCTGGTGTTGGGCAAGTTGCCCCGGCAAGGTTCTTGCCAGGGCTGTGGAGGCCACCCCGGCAAGGGCCTTGCCGGGGGGCTCACCTCACCCTTCTGCTCTTCGTGTTTCTGGCTTGGCGTTGCTCTGGTGGTCTTGTGGCTTTGCTTCTTTCCTCTACCCCGCTAGGTGTGGCCGCAAGTGCGGCTCCAATTGCCCGCGCACAGGTAAAGGGGTACAAAATAGGACCCCCTCCTTTTGTGCACCGATAGGAGCCCCCGGGCCTAGGCCATACATAAGTGTGACGCATTGTTGGGCTAGGCCCAAAATGGTGCGCGGGCATGCGGGGCCGAGTTGTACTGTTGTAACTCCCTCGCCCATCGCACTTCCCCATGACCCACGTTGAATGCGAGACGTGGGGGTCGTGCGTGACGTGGGGGTCAGGCGTGGGGCGGTTGCTGCCCTCATTCTTCACATCATGGTAAATGGTAAAGAGGCAGCCCGCGCCTTCCCCATAAAAAAGGAAAAACCGCAGGCGAGCTGCTCATTTACCCTCTGCGCCTCTTCCAATCTTGGAACCGCCGTCCCTCTCTTCTTCCTCAGGCGAAATATTCGAAGTTCTCACCTCCGCTCACTGCCGCTACACCCCCATTGCTCTTGATCCTTCGCCCCCTCCCAGCTGCCATGGCGCCCAAAACTAGCAGGGGCTAGGGAGCGGCCGAGGATGCTGGGGAGAAAGAGGCGCCGGAGAGCGAGTCAGCGGCGCGGCGGACGTAGCTCACCTACTTCCCATCGACGGTTGATGCGGTTCACCTCAAGAACTTCTTCTTGCCCCTATGGGGAAGGAAGACGATGGGGCACCCTGCCACGTGCGTCGTCCCCGCCAATTTTGCCGAGGAGGGCCCAAATCGGTACCCCTTCTTCGTCGATTTCTTCTCTTGTGGTCTCTGCCCCCCTTTCTCTGACTTCTTCAATGTTGTCATGCACACCTACAGGTTCCATCTTTTGGATCTCATGCCGAATGCAGTGGCGTGCATGGCTCTCTTCACCCACCTCTGCGAGGGATTTGCCGGGGTGCTTGATACATCTCCGTCGTATCTATAATTTTTGATTGTTCCATGCCAATATTATTCAACTTTTATATACTTTTTGGCAACTTTTTATACTATTTTTGGGACTAACATATTGATCCAGGCCCAGTGCCAGTTCCTGTCTGTTGCATGTTTTTGGTTTCGCAGAATATCCATATCAAACGGAGTCCAAACGGGATAAAAACGGACGAAGCTTATTTTTGGAAAATATGGAAAATTCGGAAGGAAAATCAACGCGAACCAGTGCCTGAGGTGGTCACGGGGCAGGGGTGCGCCCCCCCCTTAGGGTGCGCCCCCTACCCTCGTGAGCCCACCGTAAGGCAGTTGATGCTCTTCTTTTGCCGCAAGAAAGCTAATATTCGGGAAAAAATCACGGCGAAGGTTTCAGGCCAATCGGAGTTACGGATCTCCATATATACACGAAACGGTGAAACAGAGCCAGGGGAGAACGCAGAACCAGAGAGAAACAGAGAGATAGATCCAATCTCGGAGGGGCTCTCGCCCCTCCCACGCCATGGGAGCCAAGGACCAGAGGGGAAACCCTTCTCCCATCTAGGTAGGAGGTCAAGGAAGAAGAAGAAGAAGGGGGGCCCTCTTCCCCCTTGCTTCCGGTGGCGCTGGAGCGATGTCGGGGCCATCATCATCACTGCCATCTTCACCAACAACTTCACCGCCATCATCACCAACTCTTCGCCCCTCTATGAAGCTGTGTAACCTCTCTCTTACCCATTGTAATCTCTACTTAAACATGGTGCTCAACGCTATATATTATTTCCCAATGATGTATGGCTATCCTATGGTGTTTGAGTAGATCTGTTTTGTCCTAATGGCTATTTGATGATCAAGATTGGTTTGAGTTGTATGTTTTATTATTGGTGCTGCCATATGGTGCTCTCCGTGTCGCGCAAGCGTGAGGGATTCCCGCTGTAGGGTTTGCAATATGCTTATGATTTGCTTATGGTGGGTGGCGTGAGTGACAGAAGCACAGACCCGAGTAAGTAGGTTGTTTGCATATGGGATAAAGGGGACTTGATACTTTAATGCTATGGTTGGGTTTTACCTTAATCAATCTTTAGGAGTTGCGGATGCTTGCTAGAGTTCCAATCATAAGTGCATATGATCCAAGTAGAGAAAGTATGTTAGCTTATGCCTCTCCCTCAAATAAAATTGCAATAATGATTACCGGTCTAGTTATCGATTGCCTAGGGACAAATAACTTTCTTGTTGACAAAAGCTCTCTATTAAAACTAATTTAGTTGTGTCTTTATCTAAGCAGCCCCTAGTTTTATTTATGTGCTCTTTACTTTCTTGCAAGCTTATCCAAAAACACCTACAAAGTACTTCTAGTTTCATACTTGTTTCCGGTAAAGCGAACATCAAGCGTGCGTAGAGTTGTATCGGTGGTCGATAGAACTTGAGGGAATATTTGTTCTACCTTTAGCTACTCGTTGTGTTCGACACTCTTACTTATCAAAACAGGCTACAATTGATCCCCTATACTTGTGGGTTATCAAGACCTTTTTCTGGCGCCGTTGCGGGGGAGCAATAGCGTGGGGTGAATATTCTCGTGTGTGCTTGTTTGCTTTATCACTAAGTAATTTTTATTTGCTGTTCTTAGTTGTTTCCTATCTTTAGTTATGGGTAGGAAACGCAAAATACCAAAAAAATTAGTTGTACCTACTGAACTAATGGTTGAAGAACCAATCAAAATCTATCACACTGCTGAAGCTTATTACTTGGATCATCTTCGATCCCTATGTGCTCATGCTGAAACCCCAACTAGCTTAGTTGAGGGCAAATCTTTAGATGAGCATGCTTGTTATGTGCGACACCGTATATCTCAAAAAGGGAAAATTTTACAGCATCAAATTAATACTATGCAATGCTATGCTTGGAATTTATGCTATTATTATGATTTTACTTGTTGTTCTGAAAACCCTAAGAAACACCTTCCCTACCAATGTGAGTTTAGTGATAATGGAATCGTATCTTTCTATGCTAAAGGTGCTTATAGTTACTATGATGTTCAACAAATTGAAGAATTTGTTGCTTTTAAGGGTGCTTTTGAAATTGCTTCTTTGATTGAAAAGTATGATGCTACTCTTTACAAATCTGAATTTTTTGCCATACTTGAATATTGTTATGAGAATTATGCTTCTAATGCCTATGTTAAACAATATATTGAGGAGTACTCTACTGCCCAAGAAGAAACTAATATTTTGCAGGAGTCTATGGAAGAAGAAATTGATGAAACTGTGAGCTCATTGGATGAAAAAGATGATGAGGAGAGCGAAGAACAAAAGGAGGAAGAGCGGATTAGCTACCCGTGCCCACCTTCTAATGAGAGTAACTCTTCAACTCATACATTATTTAAATTCCCTTCGTGCTTACCGAAGGATGATTGCTATGATGACTGTTATGATCTCGTTGATTCTTTTGAAATATCCCTTTTTGATGATGCTTGCTATGCTTGTGGCCAAGATGCCAATATGAATTATGCTTATGGAGATGAACTTGCTATAGTTCCTTATGTTAAACATGAAATTGTTGCTATTGCACCCACGCATGATAGTCCTATTATCTTTTTAAATTCTCCCAACTACACTATATCAGAGAAGTTTGTACTTATTAAGGATTATATTGATGGGTTGCTTTTTACCGTTGCACATGATGATTTTGATAGATATAATATGCATGTGCTTGCTGCTCCTACTTGCAATTATTATGAGAGAGGAACTATATCTCCACCTCTCTATGTTTCCAATACTATAAAATTGCAAGAAACTGTTTATACTATACATTGGCCTTTACTGGGTGTGCATGAATTGTTCTTTTATGACATGCCGATGCATAGAAAGAGAGTTAGAATTCTCCATTGCTTGATATATGTTGCTTTGTGCTCACTACTAAATGCCAAATCATTGCTAATTAAAATTGGCTTTGATATACCTTGGGATCCGGGTGGATTCACTACTTGAGCACTATATGCCTAGCTTAACGGCTTTAAAGAAAGCGTTGACAGGGAGACAACCCAGAAGTTTTAGAGAGTCATTTATTTCTGTTGAGTGCTTTTATATAGTATAAAAACAATAAAAATAAAGAGGGGAACCGAAAGCTTTTTCAAAAAGAAAAGTGAAAGTGAGAAAGACAAGCATTGTTGAAGTGGGAGCTAGCCTTGAATTTTGTTCATGCTCATGGAAACTTTGTGAATCTTGATTACAGAAAATTTTCAATAAAAATAATTATTCCCTTGTACAATTCCATTGTATTATAAAAATAATGTGCCAAGGTTTGCCTTTAGGATGTTTACGATGCTTGTTGGTTTGTGCGGTGCAGGACAGAAACTTTGGCTGTAGTGCATGATTTTTCATTTTTTACTGGAACGTCAAATGGTTTTGATTCTTTTTGCGCTGTCTTTCTGTACAAATGGTTTATTTTTCCTAATTTTGGAAGAATTTTTCAAGTATCAGAAGTATGGTGAATGTTCAGATTGCTACAGACTGTTCTGTTTTAGACAGATTCTGTTTTGATGCATAGTTTGCTTGTTTTGATGAAACTATCAATTTATATCAGCGGATTAAGCCATCGAAAAGTTATATTAAAGTAGACACAATGCAAAAAAAATATGAATTGGTTTGCAATAGTACTAGAGTAGTGGTTTGCTTTATTATACTAACGGATCTTACCGAGTTTTCTGTTGAAGTTTTGTGTGGATGAAGTGTTTGATGATTGAGAAGGTCTGGATGTGAGAAGAAAGAAGAGAGGAAAGAGTTCAAACTTGGGGATGCCCGAGGCAACCCAAGTAAATATTCAAGGAGACTCAAGCGTCTAAGCTTGGGGATGTTGGGGAGGCATCCCCTCTTTCTTTAACAAATATCGTATGTTTTTGGATTCGTTTCGTTCATGCGATATGTGCAAGTCTTGGAGCGTCTTTCGCATTTAGGTTTTTATTTTTCTTTTTATGCACCATGCTGGTATGAGATAGTCCTTGGTTGATTTATAGAATGCTCTTTGCACTTCACTTATATTTTTTGAGTATGGCTTTATAGAATGCTTCATGTGCTTCACTTATATCATTTGAAGTTTGGATTGTCTGTTTCTCTTTACTTAGACAACCGCCATTTGCAGAATGCTCTTTGGCTTCACTTATATTTGTTAGAGCACGGGCATATCTTTTGTAGAAAGAATTAAACTCTCTTGCTTCACTTATATCTATTTAGAGAGATGATAGGAACTGGTCATTCACACGGTTAGTCATAAAATCCTACATAAACTTGTAGATCACTGAATATGACATGTTTGATTCCTTGCAATAGTTTTGCGATATAAAAATGGTGATACTAGAGTAGTGCTAGTTGAGTAATTGTGAAATTGATAAATAATTGTGTTGAGGTTTGCAAGTCCCGTAGCATGCACGTATGGTGAACCGTTATGTAACGAAGTCGGAGCATGACGTGTTTATTGATTGTCTTCCTTATGAGTGGCGGTCGGGGACGAGCGATGGTCTTTTCCTACCAATCTATCCCCCTAGGAGCATGCACGTAGTACTTTGTTTCGATGACTAATAGATTTTTGCAATAAGTATGTGAGTTCTTTATGACTAATGTTGAGTCCATGGATTATACGCACTCTCACCCTTCCATCATTGCTAGCCTCTTCGATACTGTGCATTGCCCTTTCTCACCTCGAGAGTTGGTGCAAACTTCGCCGGTGCATCCAAACCCCATGGTATGATACGCTCTATCACACATAAACCTCCTTATATCTTCGTCAAAACAGCCACCATACCTACCTATCATGGCATTTCCATAGCCATTCCGAGATATATTGCCATGCAACTTCCATCATCATCATATACATGACTTGAGCATTTATTGTCATATCGCTTTGCATGATCGTAAGATAGCTAGCATGATGTTTTCATGGCTTGTCCATTTTTTGATGTCATTGCTATGCTAGATCATTGCACATCCCGGTACACTGCCGGAGGCATTCATATAGAGTCATATCTTTGTTCTAGTATCGAGTTGTAATATTGAGTTGTAAGTAAATAAAAGTGTGATGATCATCATTATTAGAGCATTGCCCCAGTAAGGAAAGGATGATGGAGACTATGATTCCCCCACAAGTCGGGATGAGACTCCGGAAAAAAAGAGAAAGGCCAAAAGAAAAAAAGAGAAGGCCCAAAATAAAAGAAAAAAACAAAAAAAATGAGAGAAAAAGAGAGAAGGGGCAATGTTACTATCCTTTTACCACACTTGTGCTTCAAAGTAGCACCATGTTCTTCATATAGAGAGTCTCTTGAGTTATCACTTTCATATACTAGTGGGAATTTTCATTATAGAACTTGGCTTGTATATTCCAACGATGGGCTTCCTCAAATGCCCTAGGTCTTCATGAGCAAGCAAGTTGGATGCACACCCACTTAGTTTCAGTTTGAGCTTTCATATACTTATAGCTCTAGTGCATCCGTTGCATGGCAATCCCTACTCCTCACATTGATATCTATTAATGGGCATCTCCATAGCCCGTTGATATGCCTAGTTAATGTGAGGCTTTCTTCCTTTTTTGTCTTCTCCACATAACCCCCATCATCATATTCTATTCCACCTATAGTGCTATGTCCATGGCTCATGCTCATGTATTGTGTGAAAGTTGAAAAGGTTCGAGAAACGTCAAAGTATGAAACAATTGATTGGCTTGTCATCGGGGTTGTGCATGATGTGAATGCTTTGTGTGGTGAAGATGGAGCATAGCCAGACTATATGATTTTGTAGGGATGGGATTTCTTTGGCTATGTTATTTCAATAAGACATAATTGCTTGGTTGGTATGCTTGAAATATTATTGTATTTATGTCAAAGGATAGATTATTGCTTTGAATCACTCGTGTCTTAATATTCATGCCATGATTAGACATATGATCAAGATTATGCTAGGTAGCATTCCACATCAAAAATTATCTTTTTTATCATTTACCTACTCGAGGACGAGCAGGAATTAAGCTTGGGGATGCTGATACATCTCCGTCGTATCTATAATTTTTGATTGTTCCATGCTAATATTATTCAACTTTCATATACTTTTTGGCAACTTTTTATACTATTTTTGGGACTAACATATTGATCCAGTGCCCAGTGCCAGTTCCTGTCTGTTGCATGTTTTTGGTTTCGCAGAATATCCATATCAAACGGAGTCCAAACAGGATAAAAACGGACAGAGCTTATTTTTCGAAAATATGGAAAATTCGGAAGGAAAATCAACGCGAACCAGTGCCCGAGGTGGTCACGAGGCAGGGGGGCGCCCCCCCCCCCTTACGGCGTGCCCCCTACCCTCGTGAGCCCACCGTAAGGCAGTTGACGCTCTTCTTTTCCGCAAGAAAGCTAATATTCGGAAAAAAATCATGGCGAAGGTTTCAGGCCAATCGGAGTTACGGATCTCCATATATACACGAAACGGTGAAACGGAGCCAGGGAGAACGCAGAACCAGAGAGAGACAGAGAGATAGATCCAATCTCAGAGGGGCTCTCGCTCCTCCCACGCCATGGGAGCATTGGACCAGAGGGGAAACCCTTCTCCCATCTAGGGAGGAGGTCAAGGAAGAAGAAGAAGAAGGGGGGCCCTCTTCCCCCTTGCTTCCGGTGGCGCCGGAGCGCTGCCGGAGCCATCATCATCACTGCCATCTTCACCAACAACTTCACCGCCATCATCACCAACTCTTCCCCCCTCTATGCAGCGGTGTAACCTCTCTCTTACCCATTGTAATCTCTACTTAAACATGGTGCTCAACGCTATATATTATTTCCCAATGATGTATGGCTATCCTATGATGTTTGAGTAGATCTGTTTTGTCCTAATGGCTATTTGATGATCAAGATTGGTTTGAGTTGTATGTTTTATTATTGGTGCTGTCCTACGGTGCTCTCCGTGTCGCACAAGCGTGAGGGATTCCCGCTGTAGGGTTTGCAATATGCTTATGATTTGCTTATGGTGGGTGGCGTGAGTGACAGAAGCACAAACCCGAGTAAGTAGGTTGTTTGCGTATGGGATAAAGGGGACTTGATACTTTAATGCTATGGTTGGGTTTTACCTTAATGAATCTTTAGTAGTTGCGGATGCTTTCTAGAGTTCCAATCATAAGTGCATATGATCCAAGTAGAGAAAGTATGTTAGCTTATGCCTGTCCCTCAAATAAAATTGCAATAATGATTACCGGTCTAGTTATCGATTGCCTAGGGACAAATAACTTTCTTGTTGACAAAAGCTCTCTATTAAAACTAATTTAGTTGTGTCTTTATCTAAGCAGCCCCTAGTTTTATTTACGTGCTCTTTACTTTCTTGCAAGCTTATCCAAAAACACCTACAAAGTACTTCTAGTTTCATACTTGTTTCCGGTAAAGCGAACGTCAAGCGTGCGTAGAGTTGTATCGGTGGTCGATAGAACTTGAGGGAATATTTGTTCTACCTTGAGCTCCTCGTTGGGTTGGACACTCTTACTTATCGAAAGAGGCTACAATTGATCCCCTATACTTGTGGGTTATCAGTGCTCCCTTGCACGGCGCTCTTCCGCCACTACTTCTCTCCTTGCCTCCAACCAGGGGGCGCCATCTCCGGGAGCATCGCTTGGATCGAGGACCTAGGAGAAAGGCACGTATCCGGAGGGTGCCCAGAAGGAGAGGTGGGACGAGTGGCGGAGCCGGTGGTGCTGGATCGAGGAGGAGGACCCGCATGAGTTTTGTCCGGTTCGTCAGAGCCCGCCGACCCGTCGCGCAGATTGGAGCGACCTCGACGCCAATGACAAGAAGCTCTCGGCCGCCACCACCTGGATCCATCGCCTCACTGCGGTCGGGCTCACCCTTGAGATGATTGGGGTGGACTTCATCCGTCGCCAAACAACAACGGGAGGCCAGCCTAGGACTTCAGGAATGCGGCCGACGTCATGAGGCTCTGCCCTGGCCTGAAGCACAACTTCACACTGATGGGGCATGCCCATTTCTGTCAAAGGCTCTTTCAGCTCGATGTGGGCAACGACGGCAGGGCTGAGAGGACCGACAGGGTCGCGAAGGCCGGCAAGGCCGTCAAGGGGCCGCTGTTTGGGTAGCCGATGGGAGTGGTCCCGCTGAGCAACAACTGTCGCTAGTCCGACATCATTGCGATGATGCCAGACATCAACGCACAAGGCCTTGACCCGGCCTAGGCCGAGCCGCCAATGGAGAGGGTGCAGGAGTTCTTCAACACCTTGTTGGAGGCTTATGTCCACGACGAGCCGCTGCTCATCCAGGACACCACCAAGGCAGAGCTGGACTACATTGCTGCTAGGGCGGGCGGAGGCGGCACTCCCGAGGGAGGCCGGCAGCACTGGTGGCGTGGAGGATGAGGCCGATGCGGCCGTGGAGGAGAGGGAGCTCGCCCAGTGGGCGGAGTCTTCCGGGAAGGCCAGTGGCGCCGGCGATGAGGCTCCCCTCGTGGAAGACGTGGGCGATGAGTCGTCCGAAAAGGAGGTCGAGGTGAACGATCCCCGGCCATGGGGAGGCAGCGCATCCTGCGGAGGGCTTCCTCTGGCGAGCCAGTCCGGCCCAGCAGGATCACGCAGCGGCAGCCGGCCTAGGGACAGCCCGTGCGAGAGACGAGGGCCATGAAGGCCGTGGCAGCAAAGAAGGCGATGAAGGCCACAGTGGCGAAGAGGACAACAACTGCTTCTTCCTCGTCCAAGCGGCAGCGGACCGCGTCCCCTTCTCCTCCTCCTTCGGACGGCACCCTGGAGGTCGAGTTCGACCTCGGGTCCTTCAGCCCGGCAAGGAAGAGGAAGCTGGCGGAGGAGGAGGTGGAGGATGAGTAAGTATTCTGCCCCCATCACTTCCTGACCTTACGCCTATGTTATGTTCCTTTGATTTGGTGTCATCTTCACAGGGACACGGAGACGCTGGTGCAGAGAGTGGCGAAGAGGGCCAAGGCCTCAGCGGGCGACAAGCCCCCGGCAGGTACCCCGCATACGCCTCTGTTGGTGGAGAGAAGCCCGGGCAGCAGCCCTCAACGCAGCCCTCGCTTCAGCCCCCAACGTGAGTCCGCCACTCACTCCTTCACTGATGAGCGTTGCGGTGTGAATCTTTGATGCTGACCTTGCCGGGTTTGCAGGAGGAGCCGCCGAGGGCCACCCCAAACACGCTGCCCCCCTCAACTACGCTGACCAAAGAGGCGTCCCCGCTAAGGGCATCGACCACCGAGCCCATACATATGGAGGAGGAGGAAGCGAGCTTGGGTGCCGGTGGTTCTGTCCTGGCAACGAATGTTGGCGGGGAAGGCGCCACTTCTTCCCAGCCCAGTGCGGGTAAGTGGTTTGCTTCTCATCCTTGTTCCTTCTCCTTCTTTTTGAATCTTGGTCTTGGCTCTGTCTCATTCACCTTCTTGGTATCCAGACCCTTTCTCGGCGGCCCAGGAGGATATCGACACCGTCATCGAGGAGGTCACCAGGGACACCGAGGACGAGGCCAACAAGATTGCCGCCGAGGAGGCCGCCAAGACCGCCACTGAAGAGGCCGCCAAGGGGCCAGCCGGGGAGGCCGGCAAGGGGCCTGCCGGGGAGGGGTTGGTCGACAATCAACCTTCATCCTCGGCTGCCTCTGGCTCGAGCAAGTATATGAAGGTGGGCGATGACCTGTTCATCCACCGCGGGGCTTGAGGTTGTTGACGAACCGAGCACCGATGGCGGTGGTTCCCAAGAGGAGCAGCTCCTCCGGGCCATGAGCGTCAACTTTCAGAAGCTCCAGGCGCTTCACCGTGCCCGCCTAGACAAGGCGAAGTCCGGGATGGCGGCAGTGGAAAAAGCGGAGGTGGACCTCGAGGAGCGCGTCGCTGAGACGCAGGCCTGGTTCCGCCAGGCCCATGATGAACTGAAGGTCGCTCATGATCTATTGGCTGAGCACAGATAGGAGCTCATCCTGAAGCAGGCTGACGTCGAGAAAGCCCAGGAGGCGGCAAGGGAACAGGCCGCCCAGCACCAGCACCAGGCCGAGGTGAACTCCCAGGAGGAGGACCTTGCCGCTCGTGAGGAGGTGCTCGCCGCCACACTCCGTGGCAAGGACGAGGAGGTCGAGAAGCACGACGCACAGCAGAACCAGGAGCTGGAGCAGAGGCACAAGGAGGCACTCAATGCTCAAGCCCTGGTCCATGCCGGCAGGGTGGCGGAGCTAGAGGTGGAGCGGGATGGGCTAAAGGAATGGGTCCTTAAGCTAACGGAGGAGAAGGATGTGGCCAACGGCGCTCTGGCGGAGGCACATGCCATAGTCCTTGGCAAGGCGAGCTGCTGTCCAAGGCCAACGACACCATCAATGACCTGAAGCTGAAGCTGGAGGGCCTTGAGGGGATGCTTTCAAAGGTCAGGGCCCGGGAAGAGACCCTGACCAAGGGCCTGTAGGAGGAGAGGCAGATGCGGAGGGATGATGCCACCAAACACAAGGAGTATGTGGACAGCATAAACCGTTGGGTCAGCCGCCTCGCCGACGTCGCCGGCAGGATCACCACGAAGCTGGCTGCCATGGGGATGCCAAATGTGAGGTACCTCCCGGAGCCAAACGTGAGTCCCAACGCTAGATTGACCCTATTCTTCGAGGGTGTTCTTGGAGCCCTGGAGCAGCTCCGCTCCAACCGGGCAACTTATCTGGCGAGCGAGTCCCGAAGGCTCTGCCGGGGCGTCCTGACCAAGGTACTCACCAAGGTGGCGTTCTAGAACCCCTTCATCAACTTTGCCGGCGCGTTGGAGAGCTTGCCGGAGGAGGCGGACCTCGCAGTGCTCAAGGAGCGTATCAGGCCCATCATCAGCTGCGTCGATGGAGTTGAGAGGGTGGAGGGCCAGCGCCGGGACTAGGCACCTCATTTCTGGTTGGCGCTGCGAGTTCAAGAACAAGACAGTTTTATCTTAAGTTAGAACCGTAGTGATTATTTGATGTAATATAACTCTACAGTACTTCAATATCATGCATGCTATCTTCCCGTTAGATCTTTCTTTGTATGTTTGCACCCTACACTTGGTGAGATAAGGCTGCCAGCGCGTAAACCCATGCCGTGGTGCTTTGAGGACGGATCCTTAGCACCCTGCCAGGAGGGCGCTTGCTGCCGGGCAAACCACCTTGCCGCTCCCAGTGTGGTCGCTTGAATTGTCGAGCGGACTCGAAACAGGACAAGAGCACGACTGGTAGCGGGTAGGCCACCTTGCCGTTCTCAGCGCGGCCGCAAAAACTGTCGAGCGGACTCGAGATAGAGACAAGGGCATTGCTAAAAGCGGAAGGGTCTCATTGCGCGCATGTTTCCCATACAAGCAAAGAGATCTTTCAAGGAGGACAGACTCATATAAATGAAATTAGCCAAAATTTTGCATGACTTATCTTTTCGGGGTCACACGGATGACTGTCGAAGCTGCGGACGGCACCAGAGGGCGCCCGATCGACGTCGCCTTCTCCCTTCGAGCCATCCCCATGAAAGAGTCGTCGCATCGGCTCCAAAACCAGATTTCCACGGCTTGCGCCCCCTACCTGGCGCGCCAAAGATGTCGGGGGAAACGACACCTACGGGATCACGAGGAATCCTATTTTGCTACGGTTGGCGGGCGCGGGGTTGTGGAAAGAGCGGGATTGAGGGATTATCTAGGTTCGGGCTACAAGTGACGCGTAATACCCTACTCCTATTGGTTCCTGTTTATCTGGTGTTCTTGGACTAGCTACAAGGCGTGCAGGGTCCAAAAAATCCGAATCCTCCCTCAGTACGTCGCGGGCCTCCTTTTATAGTCAAAGGGGCTGCCAAAGTGGCACACAGGAGGTGGAAAGCTATACAGTAGTCGAGTCTATCTCTTGCACCGTAGGACAAACGCAATTAATGTGCTACTGATGTGCCCTTCTTGTTTTATCGGGGACAGCAAAGGAAGCTCGTCCCAGATGTCGCCGCTTCACCTGGCTTTGACGCGCGTCTGAATTGACGAGGCGTGTAGTGCCATGCTGGCTGGCTGCTGAGTTGGTGCGGTGGCAGAGTCTTCACGAAGATCTGCATGCCACCACGCAGGTGTTTGCTGAGTCGGCCTAGAGGCTTCACGTCGCCACGCAGGTGCCTGCCTAGCTTGTGGGCTGGCAGCTGCATGGGAACAGCAGTGGAGTCTTGGCAGATGTGGGTCTGGCTGCGGCCCCGCGGATGTTTTCGGCAAGAGTCTTGCCGGGCCCCCCGGAAAGGGTCTTGCCGTGGCGTCGTGGTCGTCCCCAGCAAGGGTATTTCCGGGGTCTCGTGGGTATCTTTGGCAAGGATCTTGCCGAGGATCGTCGTCTTCTGGTTGTCATCTAGTCTTGTCTGCTTCTGGTCTCCACAAAGATCTGCATGCCACCATGGAGGTGCCTCCCGAGCCTCGTTCCAAAGTGGTTGATGGTGTTGGAACTCTTGGGCTCAAGGGTGGTGGCTCTGCTGGTGTTGGGCAAGTTGCCCCGGAAAGGTTCTTGCCGGGGCTGTGGAGGCCGCCCCGGCAAGGGCCTTGCCGGGGGGGGGGGGAGCTCACGTCGCCCTTCTGATCTTCATGTTTCTGGCTTGGCATTGCTCTGGTGGTCTTGTGGCTTTGCTTCCTTCCTTTGCCCCGCTAGGTGTGGCTGCACGCGTGGCTCCAACTGCCTGCGCACAGGTAAAGGGGTACAAAATAGGACCCCTCCTTTTGTGCACCGACATTGCTACTAAGGATAAAATGATGGGGTCTATCTCTACATAGATAGATCTTGTCTACATCATGCCATCGTTCTTATTGCATTACTCCGTTTCTCCATGAACTTAATACACTAGATGTATGCTGGATAGCGGTCGATGTGTGGAGTAATAGTAGTAGATGCAGGCAGGAGTCAGCCTACTAATCTTGGACGTGATGCCTATATAATGATCATTGCCTGGATATATTCATGAGTATTTGAAGTTTTGTCAATTGCCCAACAGTAATTTGTTCACCCACCGCTTTGCTATTTTTCTTGAGAGAAGCCACTAGTGAAACGTACGCCCCCCCCGGGTCTTCTTTCTCATATATTTGCCTTTGCGATATACTTTTCCCTTGCATTTATTTTCAGATCTATTAATGCAAAAACCCTAAAATACTTTGCTGCACTTTATTTTATTTGCGAACTATTTATTCAGTCTATTACAACTTTCCCCCGTCACATACCAATTTCTGGCACCATTACCAAAAGGGATTGACAACCCCTTTAACACGTCTGGTTGCGAGGATTTGTTATCTGTGTGCAGGGGTTGTTTACGTTGTGTTGCTTGGTTCTCCTACTAGTTCAATAACCTTGGTTTCATATCTAAGGGAAATACCTACCGCTGCTATGCTGCATCATCCCTTCCTCTTTGGGGAAATACCGACATAGCTTCAAGTGACATCACGAGACATATGCCCCCATTGGTAGACTTGAGTCCATTCGCATTTTACTTGCTTATGCCAATCATCATGATATCACTTTATACCAAATGAACATTAAAAGTGCTTTTATAAAGGGTCGAATTGAGGAGGAATTTTATGTTACAATCTCCCAGCTTTGTTAATCCCAAGAAACCTAATCATGTCTACAAACTTCACAAAGCTCTTTATGGTCTTAAACAAGCTCCTAGAGCTTGGTATAAATGCTTGACTAAGTTTCTTGTTGAAAAGGCTTTGAAATTGGGAAAAATTATTCTACACTGTTTACGAAAAGGGTTAATGGTGAATTAGTTGTGTGCCAAATTTATGTGGATGATATCATATTTGGTTCTACTAACCCCCATATCAGTGAAAAGTTTGGAAGGCTAATGTCAAAGAAGTTTGAGATGTCTATGATGAGTGAACTCAAATCTTTCCTTGGGTTGCAAATCAAGCAAACTAAGGAAGGTACATTTTTCTCACAAACAAAGTATACCAAAGATCTTTTCAAGAAGTTCAACATACAATAAAGCAAAGGTATGAAAGCACCCATGCCTAATAGTGGACATCTTGACTTGACTAAGGAAGGCAAACCGGTTGACCAAAAGGTTTACCGTTCTATGATTGGTTCATTGTTATATCTATGTGCCTCCCGTCCCGATATTATGCTAAGTATGTGCATGTGTGCACGATATCAAGCGGCTCCTAAAGAGTGTCATCTTAAGGCCGTGAAAAGGATAGTGGGATATTCAATTCATACACCAAACTTTGGCATATGGTATCCTAAGAGGTCATCTTTCGATCTTGTTGGCTATTCCGACTCGGACTATGCCAGTGACAATGTTGATAGGACGTCCACTTCGGGTACTTGTCAATTTCTTGGTAGATCCCTTGTCTCCTAGATCTCCAAGAAACAAAACTCGGTGTCCTTATCCACCGCAGAAGCAGAATACATTGCCGCTGGATCAAGTTGTGCTCAATTACTTTAGATGACCCAAACTCTTAAACATTATGGGATACATGTGAAACATGTCCCATTGCTTTGTGACAATGAGAGTGCTGTTAATATTGCTCACAATTTCGTGCAACATTCCCAAACTAAGCATATTGAAGTTTTTCATCATTTCATTCGTGATCATGTTGCTGAAGGAGACATCAATCTTAAGCATGTTCGTGCTGATAAGCAATTAGCAGATATATTCACCAAACCTCTTGATGAAAACATATTTTGCCGTTTGAGAGGAGAATTGAATATCATCGATGCCTCAAACTTGGAATAGATATTCCATTTGGATACATGCAAGGCATGAGCCTTTGTGACTAATCATTGAGGTTTCTCTTATGATGATGGTCATTTGTCTTGGATATATACTTGCACCCTTGCATGTTATCTAACCCATGTAGGTACTTGCATAAGGCTCAAACTAGGATATTGCAAGTCACTCACATCTTGAGCAATTTCTATATCACCAAGAGTCTATGGTTTGGATGTTGGATTCAAGGAAGCATAAACTCACTCAACATATACTTTGACTATTTTAATATGTCACATTTCATGATTGTCAATTTGGATACACAAGTGCTATTCCTTGCAAGACTAACCCATGTAGGAAGATAAACTTCAACCTCAAAGGGTGCTCCCAACTCTAGATGATCTACACCAACCTTGAGCATCCAACATAAGTTCAACTACATGATCAAGATCAACACCACAACCCAAGGTATGTCATTCCATCTTAGAGAAGCTTTGCTCCAAGTCATGAGTTAAAACAACTCAACAAGATGTGAATACATCAAAATGCTTACAAGAAAAATGGTAACCCCATTTTGAGCTTGAACGATGAGTATGACATATGATCAAGTGATCTCACTTGACTCCTAAGTCAATATACTCTAACATAGGTGACTTTGTCGCCGACCATCTCTAAATGAAGTTCTCTAATGTTGTTTGTATTTTGTATTTCCATTTCATGTTTTCTTGCCATTGTGTTTCCCTTCTAATTCAAAAAAAACTTCATCTAGATCTCTTTTGTCCTCTGTTTTAATTTATCTTTTTATAGAGTTAATTCATTCCAAATCCTTATGAAAATTCCCTGAAAATCTTTGTTAAATTTCATTTGTCAAGTGAGCTGAGTTGACAAATTTTTCCTCTGTGTTGAACTCGGTCTCACCAATCCAAGCCCATCGGCTAGACCAAAACACAGGGTTTCCTTGTACACAGTTCATCGGTACAACCGGTAAGGACAAACTCGGTCTTACCAATGAGCACCTTCAGTGGCTCTGCTATCTCGGAGTCACCGATTGAAATAGATCGGTATAACCGATTTGACTGTTGAGAAAACATTTTTCCATTTCAAATTGCCTATCTCTTTCAGCTCCACTCAATGATTATTTTCCTCTGCCAGCATCTTAAGCTATATACTGCTTTGTAGTGTCTCGCAAGGACCACATATACGTGGCTCATGTTCCTGAAGTTTCCCTTCTTGGAAATTGATTTCAAAGGGGGAGAGAGAGCACATCAAAGCTTATCAGATCAAACCTATAAGGAGAAAGAGAGCACATCTAAGATCTTCTAAAGATGCATGTTAACAAGGGGAGAGAAGTCACATATCTTTAAGAGGGGAAAGACATGTTAGTATAATTGATTTGGTTTTCACTTTGTTTTAATTGATTTATCTTTTGATATGATTTTATATCACCCTACCTTCTCCCATTATCCAATATAGATTCAGGGGGAGGAAGAGTTTAAGCTTAAGGAGAGAAAAATCCTTGGGACTTATTGCAAATATTTAAATATTTGGGGACATGTCTATATCTAAGTGAAGTACTAACTTGTAGTACTCACCTATTACATGTCATCCCAGTCTTGGTAATCCTGTGGATCTTGAAATTATCTTGTTTGGAGTTTTCTTCTGTTATCTAACCCTGTTTTCTCAAGTTTACTTCTTCAGAAGTCAACTCAAGAACCACAAGGTAAGTATATGCATCACACTCATGTGCATGATGATCCCTTGCTTGTGTACATATTGTTTGCAAGAGGGATTGATAAGCATGAAGGTACATCTTTCAACCATATTGTTTGCTCTGATGCATATAGCCAACATACATGTAACTCATTACCTACTCTGTCATGCAATGCATTCACATGTTCTTCTATCTTATCTTTACATGACTACATACATGTAGGGGGAGCTTATTCATGTTACATGTTCTTCCGAAGCTTTACTTACTACCCTTCATATCATTTACTCGAAGCTTTGATATATGCTGTCAGAAATTACCAAAATGGGGGAGATTGAAAGCACAACTGCTCCCTGGGTGATTTTGGTAACTAATGTTAACATATCTTTTGTTGGACTAATAGTTTTATCTAGTATATTTCAGATAAATTCAATAGTGGAGTGGCAAGTAGAAGAGGATGTGGAACCCTTCAAAATGCTAAGGACAAAGATTGGCAAAATCTCAAGACTCTTCATCTTTATTTTAGTGATCCAAGATCACATTGAGTCCATAGGAAAGCCAATACTATTAAGAGGGGATGAGGTGTTCTTTAATGGTTTACTTGCTCAAGTGCTTAGTGATATTTCTCCAAACCCTCAGCCACTTTATCCAACCAAACATGTCAAAACCCTAAACTCCAACTTGGCCCCACAAATTCTTCCTATCTAGAGCCACCAAGTTCATATGACATAGCCACTGCCAGAAACCCTAACAGTTCGGTCTCACCGATACGGATCTTGATCTCATCGAGATGGCCTTGCAAGCACTATGTGACTTGTTGCATTTATTTGATTTCACCGAGTTATGCAATCAGTTTCTCGGAGTTGGCTTGATAGATTCTCTGTTGCTTATTGCTTCACTTTGGTCTCACCGAGTTGATGCAATCGGCGCCTCCGAGATGATGTTTTCCCTAAGCCCTAGCACATCGGTCTCACCGATTTGTTCCATTCGATCCCACCGAGATTCCTAACGTTGACATTTTTCAACTAATAGATGCCAGCGAGTTTAACCATTCGACCCCACCGAGATGAGCCAAATGTGTGTAATGGTTGGATTTTGTGTGGAGGCTATATATACCCCTCCACCCCCTTCTCCATTTGTGAGAGAGCCATCAGAATGTGCCTACACTTCCACCATACATTTTCTGAGAAAGAACCACCTACTCATGTGTTGAGATCAAGAGATTCGAATCCTACCATTTGAATCTTGATTTCTAGCTTTCCCAAGTTGCTTTCCACTCGAATCCCTCTTCCACCATAGCCAAATCTGAGAGAGAGAGAGAGAGAGTTGAGTGTTGGGGAGACTATCATTGGAATCACAAGAGCAAGGAGTTCATCATCACACTATCTATTACCTTTTGGAGAGTGGTCTCTCCTAGATTGTTTAGGTGTCGCTTGGTAGACTCTCTCATGATGTGGAGTTGAACCAAGAAGTTTGTAAGGGCAAGGAGATCGCCTACTTCATGAAGATCTACCCGAGTGAGGCAAGTCCTTCGTGGGTGATGGCCATGGTGGGATAGACAAGGTTGCTTCTTCATGGACCCTTCGTGGGTGGAGCCCTCCGTGGACTCGCGCAATTGTTACCCTTCATGGGTTGAAATCTCCATCAACATGGATGTACGATAGCACCACCTATCGAAACCATGCCAAAAATATCCATGTCTCCATTGCGTTTGCAAACTCCAATCCCATCCCTTTACTTTCTTTCAACTTGCATGCTTTATTCTTTCTGCTGCATATACTCTTGTCATGCATGCTTGAAATGTATTGGGAGTGCTTTAACATATGCTTAACTCAACCTTAACTAGAAGAAATTGAAAACTGCCACTTTTGCTTGTTAAGGGTCTAATCACCGATTCCGCAAAAAAGGGTCTAATCACCCCCCTCTAGACCCCTCTTCTCGATCCTTTCAAATGCCTATAGCGAACGGTGATAACATTTATGGGTCAGCAATCATAACACATGCGAAAACTACCATCCCTCGTCGGCACAAGTATAACCAGAACGACACAAGGACTTAAGCTTTCACATACATGCCCATTGTCAATGAGGTGTTGTACTTGCCTATGTATTTCCTTGGTTTCTTAGGGGTTGATGCGATAGGGTGCCTTGTTCGGTAAAGGTGCACTAGGGATGTGGTCGATGCGGTGTACAATGTCTGGTAGTGGTGGTAGACCCAGAGGTAGCTCATCGAGGAATACATATGCGAACTCCTGCAATAGATTAGACAACATTAAAGGTAGATGGTGAGAGGTGTTAGTTCTTGCCGTTTCGTCTTTGCACACTAGGACATAGTGTATAACACTTGAGGGTTCTCACACCCACTTCTCTCATCTCTCTTTTGGTAGCTAAAAGCACTAAGTTTTTCTTGTCGCTCATCGTGGAGGCACTCATCTTTGGCTTGTGGCGCTCACTCATTTTTGGCGGCTCACTCTCTCACTATTCTCTCCATGATGGGTGGTTGCTTGCTTGTTGGCAATCACTTAACTTGGTGACATAGATCGTAGCACGTACTCCTTACCTTCATATTGAAGCTATAGTGATTGGTTCGCCCATTGTGGATGACGCCGCGGTCGAATTTACAAGGTCGTCCAAGAAGGAGGTGGCAAACAGACATGGGAACCACATCATATTCCAAGGTGTCTTTGTATGCGCCAATCTTGAAGGAGACTTGAATGGTGTGCTCCACTTCAATGGTGCCTAACTCCCCTGGTCATTGGACCTTGTAGGGACGAGGATGCTTCATCTTGACCAATTGTAGCTTGGAACATAGCTCTTCACTTGCCAAATTGTGGCAACTTCCTCCATCGATGATGACCTTCACGGAACATCCATTGATGGCCGCTTTGGTGTGGAAGATGTGGCAAATGTTGGTCTTTATCTTGTTGGCGTTGAAGTGTCAAAACCTTGGAGACAACAGGAGCAGGGATCAATTCATTGTCACAAAAGACTTGATCGTCTTCATCTTCATTCACTCGCCGATGCATGGCCACGTGCTCAAGTGCTTCCATTTATTCCTCACTCATTGAGTCATAGGTGTCGTCGTCATTGGTGATCATGGTGCGCCGAGTGGAGCACTCAAATGTTTGTGGCCTCGGCCTTGACATGTGAAGCATCTGATGGAACTCGTCTTGACAGTCTCATCTAGTGGAGTTGTTGATGATGAATCTCTCGGCTTGAAGTTGCTTGTAGTAGGAGGACGACTTGAAGATGTCAAAGTTTTCTTGTAACTTGACTTTTCGCCATTGCTTGGTGTAGGTTTCGTCGAGGTAGAAGGAGTTGTAGTCGTTGAAGCTTGATTGTATGAACCATAGGTCTTGGAAGAGTACTTGGCGTATTTGTATTCATATTGTGCTTGTGGCTCCGCCTTGGTAGCTTGGTGCACTAGCTCGAGGAGGTTCGAGTACGGTTGGAAATCCACAATCTTCTTGATAGGATGGTTGAGGCAATTCAAGAATCATGCCATAGTTTGCTCCTCGTCTTCTATGACATTGGCTCAAATCATGTCAATCTCCATTTCCTTGTAATACTCTTCAACGGACTTGGTGCCTTGCTTGAGGAGTTGCAATTTCTTGAAGAGGTCGTGAATATAGTATGTGTACATGGGTACAAAATGCGCTTGCATGAAATCCTTCATTTGATTCCATGTTGTGATTGGTGGGTCACCTTTTGCTTCTCGCCTCTCAATGACTTGCTCCCACAAAATGAGTATATAGTCTTGGAACTCAAGCGATGTCATGGCAATTTTCTACTCTTCTTCATAGTTGTGTAAGCGAAAGATCTTGTTGACCTTCAATGCCCATGAAAGGTTGTCTTCGGGACCATTGCTTCTGGAGAACTTAGGCATGGTGAACTTGAGCTTATCGTAGTGTTGCTCTTCATTATGTTGTTGTCGAAGGGATGACGCTCTTGCCATGGTGGAGGGTCTTGAGCCGCTTGCTCCTCGTGCTCCACTTGATTAGCTTGAGGTTGAGGTCGTGGAATTCTTGCGCGGTTCCTCATTTCTTGGCGCTCCTCATGGCGGGTGGATTCTTCTTGTCGCTCTCAAGGGAGGGCATCTTCTTGTTCGCGCACACAACGGTTTCGTTCATTGACCAACCTGCGTGGATTCGTGTAGGGCACATTGAGCTTCTAGCGCTTGTTCTTCGCAGTGTTGCTGCTCTTATTGAAGGGCGTCACCATCTTGGTTTACTTGATGATCTTGGCGTACTGGAGCTTGCTCTTGGACCATAGGATCATTAGCTTGTCGACGATGTCGTTCATGTTCCCAGAGACGGTCTTGTAAACCATTGCCATGAAATGGGTTTTGTGGAGCTTGATGATCGTCATGATCTTCATGATCTTAACGCCGATGCGAATAGGGTCTTGAGTGACTTGAACCCAAAGATGTGTCTGAATAGTGTCAGCGTGAGTGTCGCTGTCTTGATGACGAGGACGTTGTAGAATAGCGGTTGACCATCATGGCTCGGATATCGTCCTTGAGAGTTGATATTGACGTGTCGAAGTAGTCTCTTGTTCGTTCTTCGGATTATCTCAAGTCGGTGGTGAGTTGATCGATGCGGTCGCCCAATGCTTGGTGCAAAGATCTATGCACTCCGAATAGTTGAGTATTGGTGTCATAGTTGCCGGGCTCCTCTTCTTGCTCGATGAAGAGTGGGTTGGTAGAATTACTTGGACTATCCATCATCTCAAGCAAAATATGTGAGTGGAAGAAAGGAAAGAACTAGACCAATGTACCTTATCCAGTGTTGAAGATGGATCAATGATCACTCAATGTAGTAATATGGAAGTAGCACAATTGGTATCGGATCTTATCGATTCTCACACCTACACAAGTAAAACTTTTGGAGTAGCTTAGTGAGTACGGTGGCACAAAATTTATGCAATTTTTAATAAGATTCAACAATGTTGAAAGGGATTTGCAAATTCGCAAGTGTAACAAGTATACCAAAGCAATATGCGGCACACGGAAACACACACACGGATAGATAAATGGGGTCATGCAAACAAGGAATGAGCTCAAAATGTGGAATCCATGGAAAATGCTCTTGTTGCACAACACTAGAGAGATGCTAGCATGATTACGCAATAGGCGAATACGATACTTGTGCACAACCTACAAAGCAAAAATGCAACAACTTCTATCCCAAGTATGCTATATGTATGATGTTCCAGTGAGTTTTCTCACAATGATCCAAGATGATCGAGCATGGCAATTTATATGCAATATGATATGATGCCATGGCACTTGCTTAAAATCTCTTTGCTTATCCTTTCTTTTGCTTAAAAGCTTTTCTTGCTCTTTTGATATTTTTCTTTGGCCACTTATGCAAAATGCTCGAGCCAAGATAGCTATTGTGTATATGCGGGAACACTCTTGTGACACAAGAGATGATGTGATGATACCAATATAAGGTATGTATGCAATGGAATCGATGATCACTCATGTGCACACGTAACATTGCCGGACAATACTCAAATGGCTAGTCTCGATAGGAAAGTGACACAAAATGGGCTCGGGGTTAACAATGCAATGGCAAGGGGAAGTATCCAAAGATGTCATCGAGGTTACCGTCCTTTCTTACGCTTGATGGTTATATGAAGGTGAAGTGCTTGTGTCGATGACGAGTCCATGGCGAAGATGAGTGGCAGTGATGTCGATAACGAACTGTCCCTGAGTAGCCGAAATACGTTAGGAAACGGAAGCCGCAACTCAAGATCTCAAAGCAAATGTCAAATGGTGGTAATGGAAAGCGGTGGTGTGACTAGGTATGTCAACATGTGTGAGAAGTGGAATGGTGGTGGTCGAAGATGGGTCTACGAAAATATGATGATGGCTGAAAAAATTTCAGGGAAAAATGCAGTTTGATCAGTGGAACCCGGATGATCTGGGAGTGGATTCGGCTGATCCGGGCTGGTCCGGATGATCCGAGTTCAGAGCCGGATGATCCGGACAGGTCAACTGCCTCGGGCTAGGGCATAGAATGAACTCAAAAAACATGGGGGAAAAGAAAATTTTGTGGATTTGGGGTGGATTTCATGGTGGAGATGGTAGGAGATAGGTAGATCCACTAGTAACACAACGAATCCACAGATCAAATTCCACAAAACTTCACCAAACCAACAAATCACAAAAAGATTGGTATGGCTATTTTTGTGGGGATTTTCGAAATTGGACAAAAGCACACCATATTAGGCTAGAAAGTGGGGGTAGGTGTCAGTGTCAAAGCCGACGGATCTCAGGTAGGGGGTCCCGAACTGTGGATCTTAGATAGAGGGGGAACAAGGGACACGGGACACGATATTTACCCATGTTAGGGTCCTCTCTAAGAGGTAATACCCTACGTCCTGCTTGATTATATTGCTTGTGTATATGGGGATTACAGAGTTGATCTACCACGAGATCAGAGGAACTAAACCCTAAACTAGTAGGATGGTGATTGTTCTGTTAGCCTCTACGGACTAAACCCTCTAGTTTATATAGACACCAGGGGTGCTAGGGTTTATACATAGTTGGTTACATCAAGGGGACACTGGATCTTCCATATTGACTTGGAGTACACACCAAGACACAAAAGGTCTTCGGTCCGGATATGGTGCGGCCCAACAGTCCAGCCCACGTGAGATGGGCCGACACTCCGAGGACCCCCTCATCCAGGACTCCCTCAGTAGCCCCCGAACTAGCCTTCGATACCAGAGCTTCAACTGTCGCTCACTCCATGCTTCCCAAAGTCTTAGGCTTGCGAGGCGAGTTCTTCATCTTCCTAAGGTTCAGGTGTCCCTACCAATTTGGCTACCGACGACTACCCATCTTGTCAAACTGTCAATGGGCCCCTGCCATTAATTTGGTCAAGGGCGACCCTCGATTTCCGAGCGTACGCCAGAAGATGAATAGCCTTGCATTTTTTACAATAACACCCTCCCAAGATCAGAGATCATGCTTATTAAATAAGCCATAGGCGCATCGAATGACCCATTCATCCCCCAGATAGAAATCCAATCCTACCCAAAGAACACTCAAGGCTCATGGCTGGCGCCCTGAAACGTCCATTTTGCATCATGCTTTTATATCGATATTTATTGCATTATGGGCTGTTATTACACATTATGTCACAATACTTATGCCTATTCTCTCTTATTTTACAAGGTTTACATAAAGAGGGAGAATGCCGGCAGCTGGAATTCTGGGCTGGAAAAGGAGCAAATATTAGAGACCTATTCTGCACAGCTCCAAAAGTCCTGAAACTTCACGGAAGTTATTTCCAGAATACATAAAAATACTGAGTGCAAGAAGTACCAGAGGGGGCCACCCACCAGCCACGTGGGTGGGGGCGCGCCCTACCCCCCTGGGCGCGCCCCCTGCCTCGTGGGCCCCCTGGTGGCCTCCGATGCCCATATTTTGCTATATGGAGTCTTTCGTCGAGGAAAATATCATAAGGAAGATTTCAGGACGAGACTCCGCCGCCACGAGGCGGAACCTTGGTGGAACCAATCTAGGGCTCCAGTAGAGTTGTTCTCCGGGGACACTTCCCTCCGGGAGGGGGAAATCATCACCATCATCATCACCAACCATCCTCTCATCTGGAGGGGGTCAATCTCCATCAACATCTTCACCAGCACCATCTCATCTCAAACCCTAGTTCATCTCTTGTATCCAATCTTTGTATCCAAACCTCAGATTGGTACCTGTGGGTTGCTAGTAGTGTTGATTACTCCTTGTAGTTGATGCTAGTTGGTTTACTTGGTGGAAGATCATATGTTCAGATCCATTATGCATATTAATACTCCTCTGATTATGAACATGAATATGCTTTGTGAGTAGTTACGTTTGTTCCTGAGGACATGGGAGAAGTCTTGATATTAGTAGTCATGTGAATTTGGTATTCGTTCGATATTTTGATGAGATGTATGTTTTCATCCCTCTAGTGGTGTCATGTGAACGTCGACTACATGACACATCACCATTGTTTGGGCCTAGAGGGAGGCATTGGGAAGTAATAAGTAGATGATGGGTTGCTAGAGTGACAGAAGCTTAAACCCTAGTTTATGCGTTGCTTCATAAGGGGCTGATTTGGATCCATATGTTTCATGCTATGGTTAGGTTTACCTTAATACTTCTATTGTAGTTGCGGATGCTTGCAATTGGGGTTAATCATAAGTGGGATTCTTGTCCAAGTAAGGACAACACCCAAGCACCGGTCCACCCACATATCATATTATCAAAGTACCGAATGCGAATCATATGAACATGATGAAAACTAGCTTTACAATAATTCCCATGTGTCCTCGGGAGCGCTTTTCTCTATATAAGAAATTGTCCAGGCTTGTCCTTTGCTACAAAAAGAACTGGGACATCTTGTTGCACTTTATTTACACTTGTTACTTGTTACTCGTTACCAATTACCTTATCACAAAACTATCTGTTACCGATAATTTCAGTGCTTGCAGAGAATACCTTGTTGAAAACCGCTTATCATTTCCTTCTGCTCCTTGTTGGGTTCGACACTCTTACTTATCAAAAGGACTACGATAGATCCCATATACTTGTGGGTCATTAGGCCCCAGGCTCATCTTCGTGCTCTCACGACCAAATTCCAGGCGACAGATCTCATATTTCGTGGCTCCAGCTATGCGACCTCTAGCGGCAAGGGTACCTTCCTGCCACAGATCTCATATTCGTTCATGCTAGATCGACCTCGGCAAACAGGGAGTCCTTTGAAAAGAACTTTCCCACTCCAAACAAAGCTGAGAGGGTATGTTTTGTATCCTTCCTTCTAAGAGGTTTGGGATTCCCTATTCACTCCTTCCTGACGGGCATATTAGAGTTTTATGGAATCCAACTCCACCACCTCACCCCTGGATCAATCTTGCATATCTCTAGCTTCGTCACTCTCTATGAGATGTTTCTAGGCTGCGAGGCCCATTTTGAATTATAGAGGAAGTACTTCTGCCTTGTCCCCATGGGGGGTCGATTTTTGAAGTGAGGTGAGCCGAAGTGTGCGGTATAGCTGGCACTGGATATCCTGTTGGAACTCCAAAGAAAGATGTCGAAGAATGGTCTTCGGAGTGGTTTTATACCAAAGATGTCCCCCTGTTGGAACCTGCCCGGAGAGGTTTGCCCGAGTATTCGGACACTCCACTAAAGAAGCGTCTTAACTGGCGGCCCCGAATCCCTTCTCAAGGAGAGTCTTCCGAGGTGCGGTGCCTAGTTGCAAAGGTAAGGGTGCTGACTCACAGTGGGCTGACCATGATTGACGTAATGGCCACAACAATCGATCGATGCGTGCAACTCCTTCAGCAAAGGGTACACCCTCTGTGGTGCTACAACGGGAGGAGCGATGCATCCCGCTATAAGCGGCAAGGGCCAGATATCTCAAAAGCAATGTCCACCATATTGGCGGATTTATTCAAAGGTGAGGAAGAAGAGTTTGCCTGCCCAACAAACTGGAGAGGATACTCGGGCTATAACCCCATCAAATGGGTAAGTTTAAATTTGCATACCTGGATATTACATCGGAATACTGACCGACTCAACCATTTTCCCAATCAGAGTTCGAGATGCCAAGTAGAAGACAACAACTGCCTCTCTCCCCAGCCAGTTGACCATTCTCGCGATGACAACCTGGGATTCCACAAGGATCCGGAGGTGTCCATCAATTTTGAGGATGGGGTTTTCTTTCAGGAAAGCCTTGATGGCTCCAAGGTGTCTATCATAGCCGATCACCTCGGGCTCCTCCCCTCCTCCGTCGTAAGTAGCAAGAAGGCATCCTCTCAAACAGGGTGTTCGCCTTGCGCTGCTTTGGTTATGCTAACTTCTGCTCCCAAGGGTCGTCGTACCTCGCGCCGAACACCATTGGGGGTGACGTCAATTCCGCCCAAGAAAGGAACCCTCAAAAGAAAAGCGCCCATGGGAGTTCCACCAAACATGTCTGGGGGAAAAAGGTAGTGTATTTAAAAATTGCCATAAACTTGTTAGTGTCCTCATTGCTGCTGGGCTCTGTTGACATTCAATCTGTGTTTGTAAGAAAAAGGTACCCCCCTGACCGACCGAAGATGTCAAGGGAGCGTCAGGATGCAGCCGAAGACCCTCAGTATATACAGGGGTCGTAGCGGGGTATTCTGCCGTAGACCAGCCTTCAGAGGATCATGATGATGTCTTAGTCACCAACTCGGAAGTTGAAAGCGTGATGAATCATCGGCGACGAAAAGAATCCCTGTGCCATGCCACCTTTTCCGATCAAGAGTTTAACGCCTTTAATTCAGTTGACACATACCTCGGAGCGGCTCGAACAAGCCTTGAGGGGATTGCTAACCTTCTATTGGCCAATATGCAGGTAAGGGATAGGTTCTGACAACCGAATATAAATGCTAACCAATAGCCCCCCAAGCTTTGATTCGGGCAGAACGGCCTGGTTAAGGGTCTGTGAATATAGTTATTTATAGTTTTCAGTAGGCTTCAAAGGACCAGAATAAAAGGTTGTCTGAGGACTGAGGGAGTCCTGGACTAAGGGGTCCTCGGGCATTCGGCCTATTGGACATGGGCTGGACTGATGGGCTACGAAGATACAAGACCGAAGACTCTCACCCGTGTCCGGATGGGACTCTCCTTGGAGTCGATGGCAAGCCTGGCATTCGGATATGAAGATTCCTTTCTCTGTAACCGACTTTGTACAACCCTAGTCCCCTCCGTGTCTATATAAACCGGAGGGTTTAGTCCATAGGGACAATCATAATCATATAGGCTAGACTTCTAGGATTTTGGCCATTACGGTCTCGTGGTAGATCAACTCTTGTAACCCCTATACTCATCGATATTAATCAAGCAAGACGTAGGGTTTTACCTCCATCAAGAGGGCCTGAACCTGGGTAAACATCGTGTCCCCTATCTCCTGTTACCATCAACCTTAGACGCACAGTTCGGGACCCCCTACCCGAGATCCCCGGTTTTGACACCGACATTGGTGCTTTCATTGAGAGTTCCGCTGTGTCGTCGTCAGAAGGTTCGATGGCCCCATCCATCATCTACAGCTATGCTGCCAGGGGGATGTTTTTCTCCCTAGCCAGATCTTCATATTCGGCGGCTTCGCACTGCAGGCCAACTCGGTTGGCCATCTAGAGCAGATCGAAAGCTGCGCCCCCGGCCGTGAGGTCAGGTTTGGAAGCTTGAACTACATTGCTGATATCCGCGGAGACTTGATCTTCGACGGATTTGAGCCCATGGCAGCGCTCCCTGCCACCACGATGAACATGACCTAAATCTGTCATCAAACCATACACAGGAGATTGCGCCTGTAAGCGCTCTGGCCCTGGATTCGGATCAGCTTGCGCCATCTAAAGATGGGAAGCTTAACCCCACCATGGAAGCCGCAGACTCAGTGGCGTAGGAGCCTCACACAGACCCAACTTCGAGCGAGGTCTGTGTCACCGGACCCCCGGACTCATCTCCGGTCACTGGTTCCAAACTTCATGCATCCGTGTCCGATGAGCCTTACCAGGCGCCGGTCATCGAATTTAGTTCTGTGGACATCTTCCGGCACTCACCTTTAGGCGATGTGCTAAACTCATTTAAAACCCTCTCTTTGGTAGGGGACTCAGAGCCGAATTACATCCGGTTTGAACTGGGGGCTGATGACGGGGAATTTCGCTTCCCACCCACCTCCCAGTTAATAGCCATTGTCGAAGATCTAACCGACATGCTCGACTACGACTCCGGAGACATCGACGGTATGGAAGACGATGCCAAAGAGGAGCAAGCCCAAAACCCGCCATTTACCGGGTGCTGGACGGCCACCTCCTCCTATGACGTGTACATGGTGGACACACCCAAAAAATCAACGGCGACGACAAAGAAGACCCAGTGGAAGACAAACCTCCTGAGATACAGCTGATACGTCTCCAACGTATCTATAATTTTTGATTGCTCCATGCTATATTATCTACTGTTTTGGGCAATATTGGGCTTTATTTTCCACTTTTATATTATTTTTGGGACAAACCTATTAACCGGATGCCCAACCCAGATTTGTTGTTTTATGCCTATTTCAGTGTTTCGAAGAAAAGGAATATCAAACGGAGTCGAAACAAAACGAAATCAACAGGAGAAGTTATTTTTGGAACGAAAGCCACCAGATAGACTTGGACTCCACGTCAGGAGATACGGGAGGTGCTCACGAGGGTGGGGGCGCCCCCTGCCTCGTGGGGCCCCCGTGGCTCCTCCGATGTACTTCCTGCACCCATATATATCGTCGTACCCTAAAACTTCCAGAACGCACAATAGATCAGGAGTTCCGCCGCCAGAAGCCTCCGTAGACACCTAAAACCAATCTAGACCCGTTCTGGCACCCTGCCGGAGGGGGCAATCCTTCTCCGGTGGCCATCTTCATCATCCCGGTGCTCTCCATGACGAGGAGGGAGTAGTTCTCCCTCGGGGCTGAGGGTATGTACCAGTACCTATGTGTTTGATCTCTCTCTCTCTCTCTCGTGTTCTTGATTTGGCACGATCTTGATGTATCGCGAGCTTTGCTATTATAGTTGGATCTTATGTTTCTCCTCCCCCTCTTCTCTCTTCTAATGAATTGAGTTTCCCCTTTGAAGTAATCTTATCGTATTGAGTCTTTAAAGATTTGAGAACACTTGATGTATGTCTTGCCGTGGATATCTGTTGTGACAATGGGATATCACGTGATTCACTTGATGTATGTTTTGGTGATCAACTTGCAGGTTCCGCCCATGAACCTATGCATAAGGGTTGGCACCCGTTTCGTCGTGATTCTCCGGTAGAACTTTGGGGCACTCTTTGAGGTCCTTTGTGTTGGTTGAATAGATGAATCTGAGATTGTGTGCTGCATATCATATAATCATACCCATGGATACTTGAGGTGACATTGGAGTATCTAGGTGACATTAGGGTTTTGATTGATTTGTGTCTTAAGGTGTTATTCTAGTACGAACTCTAGGGCTGTTTGTGACACTTATAGGAATAGCCCAACGGATTGATTGGAAAGAATAACTTTGAGGTGGTTTCGTACCCTACCATAATCTCTTCGTTCGTTCTCCGCTATTAGTGACTTTGGAGTGACTCTTTGTTGCATGTTGACGGATAGTTTTATGATCCAATTATGTTAGTATTGTTGAGAGGACTTACACTAGCGAAAGTATGAACCCTAGGCCTTGTTTCCACGCATTGCAATACCGTTTACGCTCACTTTTATCATTAGTTACCTTGCTGTTTTCATAATTTCAGATTACAAATACCTTTATCTACCATCCATATACCACTTGTATCACCATCTCTTCGCCGAACTAGTGCACCTATACAATTTACCATTGTATTGGGTGTGTTGGGGACACAAGAGACTCTTTGTTATTTGGTTGCAAGGTTGCTTGAGAGAGACCATCTTCATCCTACGCCTCCTACGGATTGATAAACCTTAGGTCATCCACTTGAGGGAAATTTGCTACTGTCCTACAAACCTCTGCACTTGGAGGCCCAACAACGTCTACAAGAAGAAGGTTGTGTAGTAGACATCAAGCTCTTTTCTGGCGCCGTTGCCGGGGAGGTTAGCGCTTGAAGGTATATCTTTAGATCTTGCAATCGAGTCTTTTAGTTTCTTGTTTTATCACTAGTTTAGTTTATAAAAGAAAACTATAAAAAATGGAATTGAGTTTGTCTCATACGCTTCACCTTTTTAATATCTTTCATGGGTATGATGGAAAGGATAATTGTGCTCAAGTACTAGAAGAAGAAATCTATAAAATGTTTGGCACTAAATATTTGAATGATGACCATGATTGCAATGTTGTTAGTACGAATTCTTTGAATATCCATGATACTAATGATGATTTCACTAGTTATGATGAAAATGTCTCCTATAAACATCTCAATTTTTGTGGAGTGCATTGGGTTTGTAAGTACACACCAAATAGGGAAGATAGATATTGCATGAGGCAGAATGTGCTGAAAGATCCAATATTTTTCACGCCCCTTGTGAACTTTGCAATGAACATGGTCATTTAAATCTCCAATGCAAATTGTTTCATGACCAAATCATATCCAAAAGTTGTGATAATTTGATTACCCTTGAGCATCATAAAGAGCTTAGTCTTCTTTTGGGGTATGAGGAAATGAAACGTATAACTGAGGGTATTCCAAAGTTTAATCTTGATAGATTTCTTGATTTTGATCTAGAGAAAATTTATATGTATTGTGCGGTGAATTGTATTGAAAATCCTTATATTGCCAATTACATAAGAAAAGAAAACAAATAGAAGATGAAGAGAATGCTAACGAAAGGGAAGAGACTTCCCAATATTTTCCTATTATTTCTTATGATGAATCAGGTAATGAGGAGGAGCCTCCTATTCAACCAATCCCATTAATAAGGAGCTACAAAAAGAGGATTGAACCCACACATGATGTGGTGAAGAAGAATAAAAGGAAGAGAGGTAAAAAGGTATCTCTCCCAAATAAAGTTGCTCCTATTATTGATGTGCCTTATGAAAATGAAGATGATACACTTGATGATGATCTCGTTATGCCTATTGCTTGTTGTGATGATTATGATTGGGAAGATAATGATACTTCTTATGATATTGAAAATCTTTTTGGTACTTGCTTGGAAGAATATAATAATTGCTATACTATCGGTACTATCTATAGTATTAATGATGAGAGTGATTATGCTTATGATATGAAAAGGCCCAAGCTTGGGGAAGCTATGTTTGATGAGGATGACATATTTGAGAATATATTTGCTGCAATTAATGTTTGTCCCAAGATTGGGGAAGCTATGATTAATGAAGATGATATTTTTTGTCTCCCAAGTTTTGATATGCAAGTTTATAATGATGATAGCATGCCTCCTACTTATGATGATTATTGTGATGATACTTATGCTATAAAAAGTGGTGATTATATTTATAAAACTTGTCATGGTTATGATTACCCCTTCTCTGAACATTACTCTTTTAATGTGGAAACAATTTATAGTATTCGAGTTTCCTATGATACTCCCACTATTCCGAATGAGAAGAATTTTGCTTATGTGGAGAGTAATAAAATTTCTATGCTTGTAGATCATGAAAAGAATGCTTTAGGTACTGGTTATATTGTTAAATTAATTCATGATGCTACTGAAAATTATTATGAGGGAGGAATATATGCTTGTAGGAATTGCAATAATATCAAGTTTCCTCTCTATGTGCTTAAAGTTTTGAAGTTATGCTTGTTTTGCCTTCCTATGCTAGTTGATTATTGTTCCCATAAGTTGTTTGCTCACAAAATTCCTATGCATAGGAAGTATGTTAGACTTAAATGTGCTAGTCATATTCTTCATGATGCTCTTTTTATGTTACAATTCTTATCTTTTATGTGAGCATCATTGAAATCATCATGCCTAGCTAGGGGCGTTAAACGATAGCGTTTGTTGGGAGGCAACCCAATTTTATTTTAGCTCCTTGATTTTTATTCCTGTTTAATAATAAATAAATAATTCATCCAGCCTCTGTTTATATGTGGTTTTATGTTTTTAATTAGTGTTTGTGCCAAGTAGAACCTTTGGCAAGACTTGGGGAGAGTCTTGTTGATTATGCTGTAAAAAACAGAAACTTTAGCGCTCACGAGAATTACTGACATTTTTATTTGGAGAGTGATATTTAGTTAATTATTTTTGAATATGATTAATAGATAAATTACTCAGGTCCAGAAATTTATTTGAGAATTTTATGAGTTCCAGAAGTATATGTTTGATACAGATTACTACAGACTGTTCTGTTTTTGACAGATTCTGTTTTTCGTGTGTTGTTTGCTTATTTTGATGAATCTATGAGTAGTATCGGAAGGTATGAACCATAGATAAGTTGGAATGAAGTAGGTTTAACACCGATATAAATTAAGAATGAGTTCATTATAGTACCTTGAAGTGGTGATTTATTTTCTTATACTAGCGGAGCTTACGAGTTCTCTGTTAAGTTTTGTGTTGTGAAGTTTTCAAGTTTTGGGTAAGGATTCGATGGACTATGGAATAAGGAGTGGCAAGAGCCTAAGATTGGGGATGCCCAAGGCACCGCAAGGTAATATTCAAGGATAGACAAAATCCAAATCTTGGGGATGCCCCGGAAGGCATCCCCTCTTTCATCTTCGTTCATCGGTAACTTTACTTGGAGCTATATTTTTATTTACCACATGATATGTGTTTTGCTTGGAGCGTCGATTTATTTTTTTAGGATTTGCTTGATGTTATTTAGAAAAATGTTTTGCATCTTTTATTTCAATAAAAGTGTCATTGATAGCCTTTACTATGACTATGTTACAAGTATACATGTTGCTGTTTGAAAACAGAAAGTTTACCGCTGTTGCAATAATTCCCTAGAAAAGTCAGAATGTGATAAAATGTTGAAACCTTTTGCATATTAAGCTCTGATAAATTTAATACAGTGGGAATTTTCTTTCATAATTTTTGGAGTTAGGTAAGTATGGATGTTGCAGCATTCTTTATAGACTATCCTGTTTAGGCAGATTGCTGTTATGTTTGCATTGTTTGCATATGTTTGCTTCTTCAATGATTCTATTTGAGGATAGGACTATTAAATATGCAGAGGCATTTAGTATGCAATGTTGAATAATAATTTTAGTGATTTGCTACAGTAGAGTATGATAAGGTTTTTGCAATGGTTTATACTAACTTATCTCACGAGTCCTTGTTGAGTTTTGTGTGGATGAAGCTTTTGAGATTTAGGGAGACCATGATATGAGAGGAATTAAGGAGACACAAAAGATCAAGCTTGGGGATGCCCAAGGCACCCCAAGATAATATTTCAAGAAGTCTCAAGCGTCTAAGCTTGGGGATGCCCCGGTTGGCATCCCACCTTTCTTCTTCAACAACTATCGGTTAGTATCGGTTGATCCTAAGTTTTTGCTTCTTCACATGATGTTTGCTATTCTTAGATGTCATTTTCTTTTGCTTTGCTTGCTGTTTGAATAAATTATCAAGATCTGAAATTATTAAATGAGAGAGAGTCTTCACATAGTTGCATAATTATTCAACTACTCATTGATCTTCAATTATATCTTTTGGAGTAGTTTGTTGTTGCTCTAGTGCTTCACTTATATCTTTTAGAGCACGGTCGTAGTTTTATTTTGAAGGAATAGATGAACTCTCATGATTCACTTAGATTATTTTGAGAGTATTAAATAGCATGGTAATTTGCTTAAAATCCTAATATGCTAGGTATACAAGATTAATAATAAAATTCTCTTATGAGTGTGTTGAATACTAAGAGAAGCTTGATACTTGATAATTGTTTTGAGATATGGAGATGGTGATATTAGAGTCATGCTAGTTGAGTGGTTATGAATTTGAGAAATACTTGTGTTGAAGTTTGTGATTCCCATAACATGCACGTATGGTGAACCGTTATGTGATGAAGTCGGAGCATGATTTATTTATTGATTGTCTTCCTTATGAGTGGCGGTCGGGGACGAGCGATGGTCTTTTCCTACCAATCTATCCCCCTAGGAGAATGCACGTAATACTTTGCTTTGATAACTTGTAGATTTTTGCAATAATTATATGAGTTCTTTATGACTAATGTCGAGTCCATGGATTATACACACTCTCACCCTTCCACCCTTGCTAGCCTCTCTAGTACCGCGCACCTTTCGCTGGTACCATAAACCCACCATATACCTTCCTCAAAACAGCCACCATACCTACTGTAAGTGCATCTAGTGCCACCCCTAGTTGGTTTTGGAGTATTGACGACAAACCTAGTTGAGGGACTAATGTGTTTGTGAGAATTGCAGGATAACATAGGTTTTCCTACCAGAGATGACCCCTAAAAATGTATGAAGACATTGAAGTCACAGGTGGTATGTGAAGACATTCACATTGAAGACTATGATAAGAGAAGACATCGCGTGAAGACTATGGAGCGCAAAGACTTAGCAGTTTCGTCGTTCTGTGTTTTTCTTTGTTGAGTCATAGGAACCACCGTACTGTTAAGTGGGGTCCAAGAGAACCAGTCAGAATGAATGAAGTGATGCTTAAACAAAATCCTATGTCTTCGAGTGAAGACTATGAGAGCAAATCTTGTCCAGAGTTGGATAAGTCAGCTTTGCTTGTAGTCCAAGTAAAGTTGCCGTGTGTGTTTGAAATCTGACCGTTGGAACACGTGTCAGTTCCTTAGTGACCAAGGTTCATTTCGGACAAACCAGGTCGGGTTGCCCAGTGGCTATAAATAGCCCACCCCCTACAACCATAAACGGTTGGCTGCTCAGAGTTAGAGTACGGCTTTTGTCGTTTGAGAGCAACCCACCTCAAAGCCTTTGAGAGAGAATTCCTTTCGAGGATAAAGCCCTAAACACCGAGAGCCAAAGAGTGTTGGGCATCACTTAAGTCTTCCTGTCTATGTGATCTGAAGACTTATTACACTTGAGGACTGTGAATCCTCCAGCCGGTTAGGCGTCGCGTTCTGAGCATCCAAGAGTCATTGTGGATCGCCGGTGAACGAAATCTGTGAAGGTTTGAAAGTCTACCTTGAAGACTTAACAGAGTGATTGGGCGAGGACTGGGTGTCCTTAGCTCAAGGGGAATAAGGTGAAGACGAGGTCTTCTGAGTTGAATCTCAGCCTCCCTAACTAGACATACAGTTGTCAAAGCAACTAGAACTGGTCCAACAAATCATTGTCTTCAACGAGTCACTAGTTTCATCCTTCCCTTCCCTTTACTTACCGTTGGTCCTTGTGAAGTCATTGTATGATTGCATTATCTTTTGTCTTCACTGAGTGACTGCTTGTTCTGATTGGCTTCACAATATCTTCCTACCCGATCTTTACTGCCTAGCTGCTATTAGTCATTGTGCTTTCACTTCATTGAATACTTGACTATGGTTTGCCTAGTGTAGTCTACCTTCCGCTGCATGGTAATAGGTTTATTTCTAGCGTTTGTCTTCGAAACTTCCATGTTTTGAAGACTTTCATAAAAATCGCCTATTCACCCCCCCTCTAGTCGATCACTAGCACTTTCAATTGGTATCAGACCAAGGTACTCCCTTGTTCTGTGTGATTCAGTTTAACCACTTGGAGTTTTAGCTATGTCGACTGCAGGGATAATTAAAGTCTCCGTTGCATGCCCCGTCTTTGATGGAACTGAATATCCCTACTGGAAGAATAAGATGCACATGCATCTTGAAGCCATTGATGTCGACCTATGGTATGTCATCAAGAATGGCGTTCCCAAGGCTGGTGAAGGTGTCACCGCTGATGATGTCAAGAAGTTCGTTCAACTGGACTCCACTGCTAAGAACATCATCTGTGGTCATCTGACCAAAGGACAGTATGGCCGCGTGAGTGCTTTGGAAAGATCTAAGCTAGTCTGGGACTGGCTCTCCATGGTCAATGAAGGCGTCTCTACCCAGAGAGATCAGAGAATCAGTGTCCTTCGCAACCTCTTCAACCGCTTCAAGAGAAATGACAATGAGAATGTCCAGCTCATGTTTGATCGACTCACTGACATCACAAATGAGCTTCAAGCTCTCGGCGCCACTGAGATCACCAAGCATGAAGTCGTCAAGACACTCCTGAGATCACTTGATAGCTCGTTTGACACCCTAGCCCTGATGATTCAAGAACATCCTGACTTCAAGACACTCGATCCGTCTGACATACTTGAGAGGCTCAACACACACGAGTTTCAGCTTTCTGAGAAAAGAGACATCTACGGTCCCAACTATGGGCGAACTCATGCCTTGAAGGCAAAAGCTGTCTCCTCATCTGAAGAAGAATCTGACAGCAGTTCTGATGATCCTGAAGACATTGGAAAGGAGCTTGCTATGCTTGTGAAGAAGTTCCAAAAATTCACCAAGAAGAAAGGCTTCAGAAAATCTTCACGATCAAGCTCAAGGAATGATGAAGCTTCTGCTCATGACTACAAGAAGAGAACATGCCACAAGTGCAAGAAACCTGGCCACTACATCTTTGAGTGTCCGCAGTGGGACAATGAGAACAAGAAGAAGAAGAAGAAGAAGAGCAAGGAGTATGACTCTGACAACAACAAGAAGAAGAAACACTCAAAGTCTTCTTCCAAGTCTTCCTCAAAGTCTTCATCACACAAGAAGCGCTCATCTGGCAAGGCACGTGCGTTTGTTGGCAAGGAAATGGATTCAGAGGAGGAGTCCGCTTCTGAGGAGGCGGAGGTGGAGTCTGAGGAGGAGTCCGATTCTGGCGTTGCGAGTCTGGCTACAGCATACATTGCCAAGTCCATCTTCAACACTGAAGACAATGACTTCGTCACCGACACCGATGAAAATGACAAGGACTAGTCCGCTCCTACCTACTGCTTCATGGCACGCGGTGCCAAGGTGAACACACGCACTACTCACTATCAAACATCTAGTGAAGATGACTATGATTGTGGTTCCAAACCCAGCTACAGAACACTTGCTAAAATTGCAACTGAACAACAAAAAGCTATGGTACATATTCAAAAATTGTTAGACAAAAGCGATGATCTGTTAGACGCTGAAATGACTCGATCTCAGTCCTTAATTGAAGACATAAAAAATCTTCACGTTAAGTATGAGGAACTTGAAAGTCGTCATGAAACGCTCTCAAAAACTCATGAAAAGCTTTCCTATGATTATCTTCAAAGGAAGCAAGATCTTGAGAAATTGAGAGCGGCTCATCAAGATCTTCAAAAGGAAGACAAGTCACTTCGCGCCGAACAGATCAGTTCAGCTCAGGAAGGATTTGAACCACCATGTCTTAAATGCATCGAGCGTGACAACGCTACTTCTATTGCTGGGTGTTCTACTGCTGCTACTACTGCAATATCTTCAACTATTGATGTGGTAACTAACCCCTCTACTGAGGATACCACTGCTATTGCTGATGAGAATGCTAGGTTGAAGACATTGCTTGAAACAGGGATGTACAAAAGTCTCAAAGGGCATCAGACACTATGTGATGTCCTCAAAAGGCAGATCCTCAACCGAAACCCTAGGAAAGAGGGTGTTGGGTTCGAAAGGAAAATGAATGTTGATGGCTCTTACTGGAAACCTGAGCAGTACCCCAAAACCACATGGGTTGCTGCAAAGGAACCTTCAGCGGATCCATCCACCCTATCTGGCTTCACTTGTGCTAATCCCATTGTTATTGATGAATCCTTTGATGCAAACTATAAACTGTTTAAGAATCAGAATGGTGAAGTGTTTGCCAGGTATATTGGTAGTAACTGCAGGAATGGGCCGCCTATGAAGAAAGTCTGGGTGCCGAAAAGGTGTTTGGAGAATCTTCCTGTGAATTTCGTCATGACACCATAAGTGAAGCAGACAAACCCCAGACCACATGCTTCATATGGTCCAAAGGCTTCATACAGACAGAGGACTCACCTGAGTCGCACTAACGCAAATGTTTTGCAGGGAAACCTTACTCAGGCCTATGAATATGAGCGCGTTTCATCAAACCTCCATGTTCATAAGACCGAAAACTATTCTGCTTATCCTTATGAGTACTATTGTCCACCTGCAAGACTTTTTGCTAGGGCTCCAAAGCCAAAGTTCTCAGATGCTGCACTTAGACTCATTGCTTCGAAGCCACCCTTGAAGATGTGGGTGGCTAAGAAAGCTTAACTCTCTTTTGCAGGGAAAGGTCTCCAGACAAAAACCAAAATCGTCGGAAGCTACCGCTGGGGACCTTAAACATCTTGTAGGGCGCAAGATCAAATGCCCAAATGGTCTTATTATGTATTTTGTTCCTGAGTCGCTTGCCACTTGCCCTATCATTGCTAACCTCGATCTAAGCTTTCATAATCCACTTGATCGTCAAATGTTTATGCTTCACAATTCTCTTCGTGAAGCCTATCCCCCTAACTGCACTGTAGTGTACGACACCAGCTGCTTCAGAATGGATTATTGATAGTGGGTGTACTAATCACATGACTAGCAAGTGAAGCCTTCTTATGGACTCAACCTTACGTCCATCTGACAAAAGTCACATCACATTTCCTGACACTGGTAAAAGCAAGGTATTGGGTCTAGGTAGAGTCATGCTTGTTGAATAAAGTCATGCTTGTTGAATCCCTTGGTTTCAACTTAATGTCTGTCTCCATGCTTTGCGATTTAAACATGATTGTGATGTTTGGAAAATATCGTTGCCTTGTTCTAATGGAATCTGACAAGTCTCTAGTGTTTGAAGGGTATCGGAAAGATGATTTGTACGTGGTAGATTTCTCAGCAGGACCACAACTTGCCGTATGTCTTCTAGCAAAAGCTTCTGAATGCTGGCTCTGGCATCGGAGGCTAGGGCATGCTAGCATGAGGAACCTCCACACCCTTGCAAGGAAGAAGCATGTCATAGGCATCGAGGGCGTCAAGTGCAAGAAGGATCACTTATGCGGTGCCTGTGAAGCAGGAAAGATGACGAGGGCCAAGCATCCCTCGAAGACAATCATGACAATGACTCAACCCTTCGAACTGCTCCACATGGACCTTTTCGGTCCCACTCATTACTCAACTCTTACTACTACTGCTTGTCTCTATGGCTTTGACATTGTTGATGATTATTCAAGATATACCTGGGTGCGTATAATCCTCTACAAGACTGAAGTGCAGGATGTCTTCAGACGCTTCGCCAATCGAGCCATGAACAACTATGGCGTCAAGATCAAGCACATCAGAAGTGACAATGGCACTGAATTCAAGAACACTGGTCTAGACACTTATCTTGATACTTTGGGAATTACACATGAATTCTCAGCTCCGTACACACCGCAGCAGAATGGCGTCGTGGAACGCAAGAATAGAACACTCATTGAGATGGCCCGGACAATGCTTGATGAATACAAGACTCCAAGAAAGTTCTGGCCTGAAGCCATTGATACTGCATGCCATATCATCAACCGTGTGTATCTTCACAAACTTCTCAACAAGACATCCTATGAGCTCCTTACTGGCAAGAAGCCAAATGTCAGTTACTTCAGAGTATTTGGTGCCAGGTGCTGGATCAAGGATCCACATCACACTTCAAAATTTGCACCAAAAGCACATGAAGGTTTTATGCTTGGATATGGAAAGGATTCGCACTCCTACAAAGTCTTCAACCTTTTTCACTATAAAGTGGTTGAAACAGTGGATGTGTGGTTCGATGAGACTAATGGCTCACAAAGAGAGCACCTGCCAAATGTGCTAGATGAAGTTCCATCCAGTGAATCAATCAAACTTATGGGAACTGGAGAAATCATACCATCTGAATCTCAGCCTGAAGAGGAACTTATCATCTCCGCACCTGATCAAACAGAAGACAATGCTCAGCCTGAAGACAATCCTTCTAACGATGACAATGATCAACAAGAGCAAAATCTTTGTCCTATACATCCTCGTGTTGCAAATGAAGTACAGATTGAGAAAATAATTGATAGCATCAATGCACCAGGTCCACTCACTCGTTCAAGGGCAACACAACTAGCAAATTTCTGTGGGCACTTCGCATTCGTCTCAATATCTGAACCCAAGAAAGTTGAAGAAGCCTTCATGGAACCTGAATGGATTCAAGCTATGCAAGAAGAGCTTCAACAGTTTGAGCTGAATAATGTATGGGAACTGGTTAAGCGTCCTGATCCTCGCAAGCACAATATAATAGGCACCAAATGGATATATCGCAACAAGCAAGATGAGCATGGTCAAGTTGTCAGAAACAAAGCTCGTCTCGTTGCTCAAGGGTACACTAAAGTTGAAGGGATTGACTTCGATGAAACATTTGCTCCTGCGGCTAGACTTGAAGCCATACGCATACTGCTGGCCTATGCAAATCATCATAACATTCTTCTGTATCAAATGGATGTGAAGAGCGCTTTTCTCAATGGCAAGATTGAAGAAGAAGTGTATGTTGCACAACCGCCTGGCTTTGAAGATCCAAAACATCCTGACATGGTGTACAAGATCAACAAGGCACTGTATGGCCTCAAACAAGCCCCTCGGGCTTGGTATGACACACTCAAAGACTTCCTGAAGAGCAAAGGCTTCAAACCTGGTTCCCTCGACCCCACTCTCTTCACGAAGACATATAATGGTAAAGAGTTCGATCAAAAGGTATACCGCTCCATGATTGGTTCTTTACTTTATCTATGTGCATCTAGGCTAGATATTATGCTTAGTGTTTGCATGTGTGCTTGATTCCAAGCGGCACCAAAGGAATTGCATCACTTAGCTGTGAAGCGAATTCTTTGATATTTGGCTCACACCCCAACATTAGGATTATGGTATCCAAAGGGCTTAGAGTTTGATCTGGTTGGATTCTCGGATGCTGATTATGTTGGTGACAAGGTGGATCGCAAGTCTACATCAGGCACATGTCATTTTCTGGGACGATCACTTGTATGTTGGTCTTCAAAGAAGCAGAACTGTGTATCTCTCTCCACTGCTGAATCTGAATACATTGCTGCTGGATCTTGCTGTGCTCAGCTTCTATGGATGAAGCAAACACTCAAAGACTATGGCATTCATCTGAAGCAAGTGCCACTCTACTGCGACAACGAAAGCGCCATCAAGATTGCCAACAACCCAGTTCAGCACTCGAAGACAAAGCACATTGAAATTCATCATCACTTTCTCAGAGATCATGTTGTGAAGGAAGATATTGATATTATACACGTCAACACTAAAGAGTAATTGGCAGATATCTTCACCAATCCCTTGGATGAGAAGAGGTTTTGCAAGTTACGGTGTGAGCTAAATATCTTGGAATCCTCAAATGTCCTGTGATCAGGCACACATCCTAACACTTATGCATATTGATGACTTAGATGTGCAACACACGAAGTAAAGTATATCTTCAATCAATGAAGACTTACATTCTAAGTGTGAATACATTAATGTGGAATTTGACTTCGGAGCGCCACGATAATTGTGCGTCGTGTCTGGGTCTAATACTTCCTATACGGTGGGTAACGCCACCACCAAATTTTTCTGTTTGAAGTGTTTCACTCATGGCGTTACGTTTGGTATGTCTTCACATTTGGTTTGGCTTCAATCTCAACTTGTCTTCATGATTATCTTCACTATGTTGATTTGATTGTCTTTCTTATATATATATATGTATACACACTAGTGTTATGTCCTCTACAGCATTCACTTATAGCTATGTCTTCTTGTTGAATCTTTTGAACTAAGTGAATGTGATCGGACCCTAACCTCTCTATGCTTTCTATCTCAAACTCCATCTCTCCAAATCATATGCATTCTATTGAAACTGTCGAATATCTTCTCTGCGACCTTGTCAGCAGAAGATACAGAGACAAACATTAAGTCTGTTTTCAATGCTAAATCCTTTTACCTGAAACCCGGAGAAGAGGGAACGACCACCCGACAATCCAGGCGTGCGTGGGAACGTGGAACAACCTCCGATATGTTGCATGATAGCCACGTGTCCTTCAGATGTGAATCGCCAGGGGCACCTGTGTAATAACACTGTGCCGTCCCTGTCCCTATAAATACAAGCCTCACCATAGTCATTATCCTTTCTTCCACTCTCGCACAAACCCTAGCGCCACCGCTAGCCCTCGACGACGCCGGCGACGAAGCGCTTAGCTGCCGCGACCTCACCGACGCCGTCTTCACGCCGGCCGCGGACATCGTCTTCTCTGTCGTCGCCGTAGGTGTCCTCCGTCGCCAAGTTAGGGCACGGACGATCGAACTGCTCGGCCTCCTCTCCCACTCCGTCTAGCAGTTCTTTGTGTGGTAAATAAAACTTCCTTTTTACGGCCCCTTTGATCCTATAGATTCATCACTTTCTACCACAAGCAGTTTCTGTTCACACAAGTTGGATCTTTTTCATACTGCATCTCATAATATGCCTAGTATGTTCAGTTATGCTTCACAAAGTAGTTAGATTCCTCACTTGTACTTATTCGTGGATTCGTACAAATCTGGAACCAACTCTCTATCTACGAGTGAATGTCTTTGCACTATGAGGTCAATGTCTTCTAAACTGATTTATCTTCAAAATCTTCTGAGAATGCATATGACCTCTTCCACTTCCCTCGCACCTTAATGCTGTCACAGGTACATGTCCGTGGGAGAATCCCTTGGTTCTCATAATCTGCATTCATTTGCAGAATTCTTAGAGCATCATATAAATTCTCCCGAAGCCAGTTCCTGTTTGACCGGCAAGCGGAAGCCTTTGAAACCTTTGAACATGTTGAAGCCATTCAGTTTGAAGTTCATGGCTACAGAGAAATCAGCAAGGAAGGGTGGCAGACAACATCGAGGGGGAACATCAAGAGATCTGCCTGATGACCTCTCAAAGCTGTACAAGACAGATCCAGAAGAGGATTACAATCAGCGCAAGACACGAATCCAATGGATTCGAAGATATTGGGCCGAACAATGGTTCAAGTACAAGTTTGTGACCCAGGAATATGCTGAGAAGAATGCCATCAAGCGACCATGGGGAGACATCCTATACAGAAATCTTCAACCCAGGTCCAGAGATGAAGCCATTGAACAAGGCTTCTATCCCTGCATGGTTCGTGGACCACAGCCTGTGGATGCAGACCCATCGTCATTGCTATGGTGTCGTGACGACAATTTGTTCAAGCGCAACTTCCAGTTTGCCAAGAATTCGGCTAAGCAAAACAAGAAGTCATTGGGACTAGACTTCAACCCTGGTCCTTCTACTCCCCGTGCCGATGGCACCCACGAAGCTGAACCCAATCTTGTTGGGCCCTTCTACAACCTGGAAGGTCTCATCACTCATATCATGGTTCAAGGGACAACCGTGGATGAGCCTGTAGACGACGCTGAATCTGATGAAGCGCCTGCACCGCCGAAGCCAAAGAAACTGAAGAAGCCTAAAGCTTCAAAGCCTGCTCCTGCACCAAAGGTCTTACAGGAGAAGCCTCTGGCCACTGCACCTCCTGAACACAGTGTGCAGTCTGAAGACTTGTCACGCATCTCCAAGCCCTCGAGAGTAAAGATGCCCTTGCAACCCACCAGCCAAGAACTGACTGCTGCTGCTATTCGGCGCAACGACGCCATTGATCTGTCCAGCGATGAAGATCTTGCAGATGACACTCTTGAGAAACTGATCAAGAGCAAGGAAGAAGCAGAGATCTTCAATGATTTGCCTCTCTTTGATGTGGCAATCATCCATAACTTCATTGATGAGTGGTTTGACACGCCCAACCTCAGCTTTGAAGATCTGTAACTTCCAATTGGCCTCAGTGTCGCCTTCACTGGCGCCATTGCTTCTGAGCTAGCTCTAGCTCAGTGCATCGTTGAACTAAAGCAAAAGATCGACTATGAGAAAGCTCGGTTCAAGATGCACATGGCCAAGCTCAGTGTGCAAGATGTGAAAAACTTCAAGATTATGCTGCACGAGCTCAAGGAAGCCTTTCTCAAGAAGCGTGAAGAAGCTAAAGGTTCTCGTGAGCGCATGAAGAGCCTGGCTGACAAGTGTGTGGAAGCCTACAATGAGGCTGAGAAGTGCAAGGCTCTTGGTCGTCCTGGCATCGACCCAAGAATGGCTGCAAAGAAGAAGAAGCCATCAACAGACCAATCTGCACCTTCAAGGCATGAAGAACCTCGCATAGTCTTCCCAAGTAGCATGACTGGCTCGAAGCCAAAGGTCAGGTCAACCGCTTCAGAAGTGAAGAAGACGAGGACTGCCGAGGCTGAAGCCAGAAAAAGGAAAAATCCTGAAGCTTCTGATGTCGCTCCCTCTAAGAAGAAGCGCAAAACCAAGAAGGATCGGGCTGCTCCCACAGAGCCCTTAGTTGTTGAACCTATCTCAATGGTTCGCCCTGCATCTGAACACCACGAGCGCCAACTGATTGTTCATGAGCCTGCTTCCACAGAGGCTCATGAAGCTGAAGACATTGGTCACCATGACAATGTTGAAGATGATGTAGTTCTTCCTCAGATCGAGCACAACTTGGTATCATCGCCTGTTCTCACGAACAACGAACTCATCAGCATTGGTCCTCCTCTGACGCCAATTGCTCAGGATGCATCATGGGCTGATCACCCACAACAACAAGACACCCCGAGTACTCCCCAACAACAAGTCACACCACCCGTGCAAGAAGAAGAAGATGACTATGAGGCCCAGCCAACTCCATCTCCAAAGGCGTCGCCAGTGTTATGCAGGCTTCGCAAAGGACCAAGGCCTCAAGTCCCCCTTTCGAGCGTTCCAGAAGGAGAAGTGCCCCAATCTGTTGCACGTCAAGTGTTCCCAGAAGCCACTCCGACTGTGAATGTCTCCGTGTCTAAAGCCAAAGGTGTTGAAGACAATCCGTCTGCATTAGCCGATGACAAACAAGACGAAGATCGTGTCCCTACACCCCCAATCTCTGAAGAAGTTGTTCCTAAAGTGAACGTGTCTGTGCCCGACCCTCCAGCTCATCAAGTGGAGGTAGAGAATCTTGAGGCTGCCACCACCAACACAAATGAAGCCAATGACGTAGTCATGGCTGAAGCAAATGTGGAGACTGCACCAACCAATGTGCCAGAAGCCAATGAAGCCAATGATGCACCTGCAACAGATGTGCAGCCTGACGCATCTGTTGATGCCACTACTCCTGTTCCGCCACCAAGGCCACACACTATCGAGCAAGCATTCAACTATGGCCAACTTATCACTGTCAAATGGCCTTTTCTGACTCCTCCGCCTGCTGCTGGTCCTCAGTTTGATTACCACGTTGAGCACAGGCCTCAGGTTCAGAAGCCAATGCCAAGGTTGCCTAGGTTTCCAGGTACTGCATCTGCACCCGGATCTTTCAATATCAATGGTTTCAAAGCACACAACACCTTCTTCAATAGCGCCAAGAACGCCTACTCAAAGGCAAGAATATCTTCTGATCGGTTCTGGAGCTATCAGCAACACAGTTATTACTCATGCATTCTGTACATTCAAGGTCGCATTTTCCCACATATGCGCCTTGACACTGAAGCCATAACTTGTCTTCCTTGTTTGGAAGAAGCTCTGGATTGCTTCAGAGAGTCTAGATTGTTGTCGTTCGTCACTAACAAGGAGCACTGGAATGAAGAATTGCTGCTCCAATTCTATGCCACTCTTCATATTCGTGGCTACAACAGAGATCCAAAGACTTGGGTCCTTGAGTGGATGACAGGAAATGTTCATCATGAAGCCAAAGCCTTTGATATCATTGAGATCACTGGTCTGCCCACTCCAGGAGATCTTTATGAACCTGGCTGTCCGCTTCACAGTGCAGCTATGGAGAGCATTTTTCACAAGCCTGAACCAAACATGAGTCAGATGCTTAGCATGATGAAGCCTTTGCCTCGAGATGCTGAATATCCTAAGGAGTTCTTTGTTGAAGACCTTGAGTATCTGCCATGCACTATCTATCACATCATAAGGCGAACTCTCTGGCCCATCAAAGGACATTCTCCACATGCAAAACTGGAAGGTGCAATGAAGACTTTGGTCTTCCATATTCTTCACGGCAAAAGCTTCAATGCATAAGACTTCTTCATCCACCAACTTGCTGCATCCGGATCTGATCTCTTTGGCTTGAAGTTTTATGCTCCATGGATTATGCCGCTGATCAAACTACACTCAGTTGTCACCTATCAGCCCTCTGCTCGCAATCATCGGATCTTTCTGCCTGACGTCGATATGTCAGTTGAAGCCATCTATCTAGAGCCTGCCAATGAGCCCCTTAGTCTTCAGAATGCTGATAAGCAAAGTTTCTCTCAACACACTGAAGGCGACCCACCAGTCGCTCGTGTTTATCCTCTGGCTGGTACTACCCGTGCACCTCATCGTGCCCTCACTAAAGCCACTGAAAGCACCATTTCACAACGGCCCAAGAAGCGATCCTGTGTTCTCAATGACCGAGAGCTTCTGGTTGCCCTTCATCAGAAACAGGATAAGCATCATGACTGGCTGAAGCGCCAAATGCAAAGCCTCTTGGTGGACGTAAACAAGATTCGCAACCTTGCCACCAAGAATGCCTTTGTTGCCCATGAAACCTGTCGGCGTACATGGAAAGGGCTGATGCTTATGTGTTTTGAAGATGATATTCAAGAGGATGGTTTCTCTGAATGCTTCAAGTTTGACTCAACACCTCCAAGAAGGACTGTGCTGCAACGAACTCCGTCTCTTGAAGACTCTGAGTTCTCCTCCTCTGCTGCAATAGTAAATGCACGTGTCATCGATGATGAAGACAATGGTACTTCACCACCTTCAGCACGAATCAACACTGCACCGAGTTCGTCTGCACCGCCAACCAACTCCGACGACCCTGCTGCTTCACCAACTCCTCATGGGAACGAGTAGGTGCTCTATGTCTTCAAACCTTTTTGGTCCTTACCGACAAAAGGGGGAGAAGCATATGAGTTTGATAGTCTTCAAGCGGGTTCATATGGGCAGTAGTATTATATTTTTCCTAGTGTTTACAACTCTCGCGTCTTGATACATTTGGTTCTTTGAGTTGTAACACTCAAACTCGATGGTCGTCTGCTACTTATTTGCTATTCTGTGATGCGATGATAAATTCCGCATGTGCGACGATAAATTCCGCACTTAGATCATTTTGCAGACGTCCATTTTTCATTATGCATGTCATTATCTTCACATACTTTTCATGCATGATAAATTGTCATCATAAGTTGAAGAGGATCTCCACAAGTACAACCTGCCATGTAAATTTGCATACCAAAAGCAAATTACTTATATGCACATCTTCAGGGGGAGCCCTTGCCACTTATGAAGACAATAACCTATCCTATACAATTTCACATATTTTATTCCCCGTTGAAAACTTCAACTAGTTTGTCATCAATCACCAAAAAGGGGGAGATTGTAAGTGCATCTAGTGCCACCCCTAGTTGGTTTTGGAGTATTGACGACAAACCTAGTTGAGGGACTAATGTGTTTGTGAGAATTGCAGGATAACACAGGTAGAAGTCCCTCATTGATTCGGTTTTCCTACCAGAGATGACCCCTAAAAATGTATGAAGACATTGAAGTCAGAGGTGGTATGTGAAGACATTCACATTGAAGACTATGATAAGAGAAGACATCGCGTGAAGACTATGGAGCGCGAAGACTTAGCAGTTTCGTCGTTCTGTGTTTTTCTTTGTTGAGTCATAGGAACCACCGTACTTTTAAGTGGGGTCCAAGAGAACCAGTCAGAATGACTGAAGTGATGCTTAACCAAAATCCTATGTCTTCGAGTGAAGACTATGAGAGAAAATCTTGTCCAAAGTTGGATAAGTCAGCTTTGCTTGTAGTCCAAGTAAAGTTGCCGTGTGTGTTTGAAATCTGACAGTTGGAACACGTGTCAGTTCCTAAGTGACCAAGGGTCATTTCGGACAAACCAGGTCGGGTTGCCCAGTGGCTATAAATAGCCCACCCCCTACAACCATAAACGGTTGGCTGCTCAGAGTTAGAGTACGGCTTTTGTCGTTTGAGAGCAACCCACCTCGAAGCCTTTGAGAGAGAATTCCTTGCGAGGATAAAGCCCTAAACACCCAGAGCCAAAGAGTGTTAGGCATCACTTAAGTCTTCCTGTCTGTGTGATCTGAAGACTTATTACACTTGAGGACTGTGAATCCTCCAGCCGGTTAGGCATCGCGTTCTGAGCATCCAAGAGTCATTGTGGATCGCCGGTGAACGAAGTCTGTGAAGGTTTGGAAGTCTACCTTGAAGACTTACCAGAGTGATTGGGCGAGGACTGGGTGTCCTTAGCTCAAGGGGAATAAGGTGAAGATGAGGTCTTTTGAGTTGAATCTCAGCCTCCCTAACCAGACGTACAGTTGTCACAGCAACTGGAACTGGTCCAACAAATCATTGTCTTCAACGAGTCACTGGTTTCATCCTTCCCTTCCCTTTACTTACCGTTGGTCCTTGTGAAGTCATTGTATGATTGCATTATCTTTTGTCTTCACTGAGTGACTGCTTATTCTGATTGGCTTCACAATATCTTCCTACCTGATCTTTACTGCCTAGCTGCTATTAGTCATTGTGCTTTCACTTCATTGAATACTTGACTATGGTTTGCCTAGTGTAGTCTACCTTCCGCTGCATGGTAATAGGTTTATTTCTATCGTTTGTCTTCGAAACTTCCATGTTTTGAAGACTTTCATAAAAATCGCCTATTCACCCCCCTCTAGTCCATCACTAGCACTTTCACCTACCTATTATGGCATTTCCATAGCCATTCCGAGATATATTGCCATGCAACTTTCCACCGTTCCGTTTATGATGACACGCTTCATCATTGTCATATTGCTTAGCATGATCATGTAGTTGACATTGTATTTGTGGCAAAGCCACCGTTCACAATTATTTCATACATGTCACTCATGCATCATTGCACATCCCGGTACACCGCCGGAGGCATTCATATAGAGTCATATCTTGTTCTAAGTATCGAGTTGTAATTCTTGAGTTGTAAGAAAAATAAAAGTGTGATGATCATCATTATTAGAGCATTGTCCCAGTGAGGAAAGGATGATGGAGACTATGATTCCCCCACAAGTCGGGATGAGACTCCGGACGAAAATAAATAAATAAATAAAAGAGGCCAAAGAAGCCCAAATAAAAAAAGAGAAAAGAGGCCATAAAAAAGAGAAGGCCCAAATAAAAAATATAAAAATAAAAAAATGAGAGAAAAGAGAGAAGGGACAATGCTACTATCCTTTTTCCACACTTGTGCTTAAAAGTAGCACCATGATCTTCATGATAGAGAGTCTCCTATGTTGTCACTTTCATATACTAGTGGGATCTTTCATTATAGAACTTGGTTTGTATATTCCAATGATGGGCTTCCTCAAAATGCCCTAGGTATTTGTGAGCAAGCAAGTTGGATGCACACCCACTTAGTTTCTTTTTGAGCTTTCATACACTTATAGCTCTAGTGCATCCGTTGCATGGCAATCCCTACTCACTCACATTGATATCTATTGATGGGCATCTCCATAGCCCATTGATACGCCTAGTTGATGTGAGACTATGTTCTCCTTTTTTGTCTTCTCCACAACCACCATTCTATTCCACCTATAGTGCTATGTCCATGGCTCACGCTCATGTATTGCGTGAAGATTGAAAAAGTTTGAGAACATCAAAAGTATGAAACAATTGCTTGGCTTGTCATCGGGGTTGTGCATGATTTAAATACTTTGTGTGGTGAAGATAGAGCATAGCCAGACTATATGATTTTGTAGGGATAACTTTCTTTGGCCATGTTATTTTGAGAAGACATGATTGCTTAGTTTGTATGCTTGAAGTATTATTATTTTTATGTCAAAATGAACTTTTGTCTTGAATCTTTCGGATCTGAATATTCATATCACAAGTAGGAAGAATTACATTGAAATTATGCCAACTAGCATTCCACATCAAAAATTATCTTTTTTATCATTTACCTACTCGAGGACGAGCAGGAATTAAGCTTGGGGATGCTTGATACGTCTCCAATGTATCTATAATTTTTGATTGCTCCATGCTATATTATCTACTGTTTTGGGCAATATTGGGATTTATTTTCCACTTTTATATTATTTTTGGGACTAACCTATTAACCGGAGGCCCAACCCAGATTTGCTGTTTTATGCCTATTTCAGTGTTTCGAAGAAAAGGAATATCAAACGGAGTCGAAACAGAACGAAATCAACTGGAGAAGTTATTTTTGGAACGAAAGCCAGCAGATAGACTTGGACTCCACGTTAGGAGATACAGGAGGTGCTCACGAGGGTGGGGGGCGCCCCCCTAGGGAGCGCCCCCTGCCTTGTGGGGCCCCCATGGATCCTCCGACGTACTTCCTGCACCCATATATATCGTCGTACCCTAAAACTTCCAGAACGCACAATAGATTGGGAGTTCCGCCGCCAGAAGCCTCCGTAGACACCGAAAACCAATCTAGACCCGTTCCGGCACCCTGCCGGAGGGGGCAATCCTTCTCCGGTGGCCATCTTCATCATCCCGGTGCTCTCCATGACGAGGAGGGAGTAGTTCTCCCTCGGGGATGAGGGTATGTACCAGTAGCTATGTGTTTGATCTCTCTCTCTCTCTCTCTCGTGTTCTTGATTTGGCACGATCTTGATGTATCACGAGCTTTGCTATTATAGTTGGATCTTATGTTTCTCCTCCCCCTCTTCTCTCTTCTAATGAATTGACTTTCCCCTTTGAAGTAATCTTATCGGATTGAGTCTTTAAAGATTTGAGAACACTTGATGTATGTCTTCCCGTGGATATCTGTGGTGACAATGGGATATCACGTGATTCACTTGATGTATGTTTTGGTGATCAACTTGCGAGTTCCGCCCATGAACCTATGCATAAGGGTTGGCACACGTTTTCGTCGTGATTCTCTAGTAGAACTTTGGGGCACTCTTTGAGGGCCTTTGTGTTGGTTGAATAGATGAATCTGAGATTGTGTGATGCATATCATATAATCATACCCACAGATACTTGAGGTGACAATGGAGTATCTAGGTGACATTAGGGTTTTGATTGATTTGTGTCTTAAGGTGTTATTCTAGTACGAACTCTAGGGTTGTTTGTGACACTTACTGGAAAAGCCCAACGGATTGATTGGAAAGAATAACTTTGAGGTGGTTTCGTACCCTACCATAATCTCTTCGTTCGTTCTCCGCTATTAGTGACTTTGGAGTGACTCTTTGTTGCATGTTGAGGGATAGTTTTATGATCCAATTATGTTCGTATTGTTGAGAGGACTTACACTAGTGAAAGTATGAACCCTAGGCCTTGTTTCCACGCATTGCAATACCGTTTACGCTCACTTTTATCATTAGTTACCTTGCTGTTTTTATAATTTCAGATTACAAATACCTTTATATACCATCCATATACCACTTGTATCACCATCTCTTCGCCGAACTAGTGCACCTATACAATTTACCATTGTATTGGGTGTGTTGGGGACACAAGAGACTCTTTGTTATTTGGTTGCAGGGTTGCTTGAGAGAGACCATCTTCATCCTATGCCTCCTACGGATTGATAAACCTTAGGTCATCCACTTGAGGGAAATTTGCTACTGTCCTACAAACCTCTGCACTTGGAGGCCCAATAACGTCTACAAGAAGAAGGTTGTGTAGTAGACATCAACAGCCAAGGCGCCGACGACAGCAGCACCGCTTTAAATCACGCCGTGAAAAAGACAGTAACACTGGCATAGGAGAAAACAATACTCTAGACGATGTCGGAGACAATGAAGACCCCGTTCAGCCAACTTCCGAACAGGACGAACGGGAAGATGGGCGAGTCAGCCCTGATGAACAGGCCATACACGAAGACTCGTAGGACAGTAATTACCTTCCACTCTCCGAGGATGAGGTGAGCCTCAGCACTGAGGATTTCATCGTGCCCGAGGAGCCTCTCGAGCATGAGCGCTTCAAGCGCTGGCTAATAGCCACTGCAAGGAGCCTGAAAAGAAGCAGCAACAGCTTCAAGCTGATCAATATCTGCTCAATGATAGATGGACTAATGTCCTAGAAGCTGAGGAATACAGCCTCAAGTGACCACTCAAAAGTTACCCCAAGCGCAAATTACTACCTCAATTCGATGACGAGGCATTGGAGCCCGTGCCATCAGCGCACAATGTGGCTGACTGACCACCACGTGGCCAGGACAAAGCAGCAACACAAGCCGAACACCAGCCTGCCCTACCTCGCCATAAAGGCAGGGCCTGAAGAATAAAACAGGTCCGGCCATATCGATCTACGGATCACGGGGGCGTGCCTCGATGCGCGACGACGGCTATCAAGCCGAACATGGCAAGCACAATTACGTCCGAGCCAAAAAACGCAGACGAACTCCATAAGAACTACGTCACAAACTGGTCCGGTATAGAGGCGACGCACACCCTCTCTACTTCATTGATGAAGTCATGGAACATGAATTCACAGAAGGGTTCAAACCTATGAATATCGAATCATATGATGGAACCACAGACCCCGCAGTATGGATTGAAGATTTCATTCTCCATATTCATATGGCCCACGGCGTTGATCTTCATGCCATCAAATACCTCCCCCTAAAACTCAAGGGGCCAGCCCGGCACTGGCTAAAAAGCCTGCCCGAAAATTCCATTGGTAGTTGGGAGGACTTGGAAGAAGCCTTCCTTGAGAACTTCCAAGCTACATATGTTCGACCTCCGGATGCCGACGACTTAAGTCACATAATTCAACAGCCCGAAGAGTCAGCCAGGAAATTCTGGACTAGGTTCCTAACTAAAAAGAACCAGATCGTTGACTTTCCGAATGCCGAAGACCTAGTGGCCTTTAAACATAGCATCCAGGATGAATGGCTCGCCTGACACCTCAGCCAAGAAAAGCCAAAGTCCATGGGAGCTCTCACGGTGCTTATGACCCGCTTTTGTGCCGACGAAGATAGCTGGCTAGCTCGTAGCAATAACAATGCAAGCAAACCTGGCACTTCGGAAGCTAGAAATAGCAACGGCAAGCCCCAATGCAATAGGCAGAAGCGTCGAAGAAACGGTGATAATACCAAGGACACGGCGACCAATGCTGGATTCAGTGGCTCCAAGTCCGGACAGTGGAATAATCCATACAAAAGGAATAATCAAGGCCCTTCCAGCCTGGACCGCATACTCGATCGTCCATGTCAGATCCACGGCACCCCTAATAAACGAGCCAATCATACTCACTAGAGTTGTTGGGTCTTCAAACAGGCCGGCAAGTTAAATGCCGAAGACAAGGAGAAGGGGTCACAAAGCGAGAATGACGACGAAGAGCCCTGTCCACCGAACACAGGGGGAAAGAAGAAGTTTCCCACTCAGGTCAAAACGGTGAACATGATATACGCTACCCATATCCCTAAGAGGGAGTGCAAGCGTGCACTCAGGGACGTCTATGCGATAGAGCTAGTTGGCCCGAAATTCAACCCATGGTCGTCATGCCCAATCACCTTTGATCGCAGGGACCATCCGACCAGTATCCGTCATGGCGGTTCAGCCGCACTGGTCCTCGACCCAATAATGGTGGATTCCACCTCACACGAGTCCTCATGGACGGTGGTAGCAGCCTAAACCTGCTCTATTAGGATACAGTGCACAAAATGGGCATTGATCCATCAAGGATCAAGCCCACCAAAACTACCTTTAAAGGAGTTATACCAGGTGTAGAGGCCCACTGCCCGGGCTCAATCACATTGGAGGTCGTCTTCGGATCTCTGGACAACTTCCGAAGCGAAGAGTTAATCTTCGATATAGTCCCCTTCTGCAGCAGCTATCATGCACTGCTCGGACGAACCATGTTTGACTAATTCAATGCAGTGTCGCACTATGCTTATCTCAAGCTCAAGATGCCCAGACCATGCAGCGTCATAATAGTCAATGGAAACTTGGAGCGCTCCCTCTGTACCGAGGAGCACACCGCTGCCCTAGCAGCAGAGGTACAGAGCGGCCTTCGCAAGCATAACCTTAATTCAGCGGCCATGCTCCCGAACACTGTCAAATGAGTCCGGACTACCCCGTGGCAGGATAGCCTAGCTCGTCAGGAGATCGATTAGAAATTCGACCTCCGCCTCAGTCCCAACCAAGTGGCGGCATATGTACCACGTGTACATAACTACGCACTAAAAATACCATGGGCAGAGACAGAGGCATAACATACTGTGATCCACAATATGGCTCGACCTTCCCGGGACACACATACGCTTAGTTTTCCTTTAATCTTTTTAAGGTTTCTTTTCACAGGCCCCTCTTGACGGCCCGATAAATTGGTCCTTTCGAAGGACGGACACACCAAGGTGACAAGTAGCACAGACGTATGGGGGAATCTCTAGATGTCCTTCTTGGCGATCATTCTACCTTTTTTCAGGACCCATACATAGCTCCCCCTTGGTCTTGGCATGTTAAATGGACATTGTTGCTTCTCGCACTTTTTGTTCAAGTACGCTTTGACGTATTAATTAAAATTATAATGGAAACAATTTGCGGCCCAACATATGTGGCACTAGCTTCTTCGTTATTTTTTATTTCGCTATTTTAATTCATATCCATACACCTTGGTACATCGTAATTCGCTAGGGGCTTTATTGCGCCCCACACTATGGCAACAAGTCCGAACACTTTTACAGTATAGTTTGGCCCCCCGAATTTAGCATTATATGCATTGGATCTGAATCGTGTCTTTGGTCAATAGTTGGGTTGCCCGGCTCCTGTGCTTACTACCTTATGTTCCGCTGTATCGGCTAGGGTAGTGAAGGAAGAACTACTGCGATTGTGTCCTGGTTTATCCGGATGAGCACCTCAGCAGAGAAAGCCGAAAACTGACTGTCATGATGTGGCGTGAGCCGGTCAGCTCTTCAGAGGTTTCAAATCTTTAGTGATTTTTCCCGCATTATGCGACAAATCGGTTCTTATCCGATCAGGTGTTTACAGCACCCTAGTCTGGATACTAGGGGCTGCGCCTACATTTTATTCTCAAACTCCTATGGCTAAGTGAGGGTAATAAAGCCACATAGTCCGATTGCCTGGTTCGTTGCGCTAAAAACCTCCTTTAAGGACCAAACTCTTGGATAAAGAGTGTTTAGATTCATCCCGAACAACCCCATAATACCTACGTGGGGGATGAAGCCGACGACTGGCCAACTATCAGACTTGATAAAATGGCCGCACATGAGGTAAAACTTTAAATAAACAAACAACAAAGTATTCTATTACATATCAAGCCTTGTTTTCATCATACAGGACGGGATTACATGAATGTATTCATTCAAAAATAATGTCCTTAGTACATTGCTCCGCCACGATGCTAGATCTCTTCAGAACATCTTCAAAATACCGCTCGGGCGTGTGGTGCTCCTTGCCTGCGGGCGGTCCTTTGGTCGCGAGCTTGACGGTGTCCATCTTCGCCCATTGTATCTTGACATGGGCGAAGGCCATTCGCGCACCTTCTATGCAGACCGACCGCTTGATGGCGTCAAGCCGAGGGCAGGTATTGACCAGCCACTTCACGAGGCCGAAGTAGCTGTCGGGTATAGCTTCTGCAGGCCACAGCTGGATTATTAAATCCTTCATGGCTAGTTCGGACACCCTATGCAGCTCGACCAACTGTTTTAGCTGGTCGCTAAAGGGCACCGGATGTTCTGGTGCAAGGTATTGCGACCAGAATAGCTTCTCCGTTGAGCTCCCCTCTTCGGCCCGAAAGAATTCCGCTGCGTCGGAAACACTGCACGGCAAATCCACAAATGCCCCTGGAGAACTCTAAATCCGGGTCAGTAAGAGATATCTCTTGCTCACATACTTGCTTTGCATAATAAAAGCCTTACCCGCCGCGATCTTCTTGGCCTCTTGGATCTCCCGGAGGGCGCCTTAGGCTTCGGTCCGGGCCTCTTGCACGCTTTGGTGGGCCTTAGCCAGTTCAGACTCTTGGTCCGCATTCTGGCGCTCCAAGGACTCACATTTCTGCATAGCATCCTGGAGCTCCTGGTGGACCTCGGTAACCCTGTCCTCGCGTTTTTCATGAGCGGCTTGTTCCTTTGCCGCTCTCTCCTTGGTCTCTGCCAGCACCTTCTCGAGGGCCTCCACCTTGATCGCCGCCCCTACGAAAATATCATGGCACTGCGGTCAGCGCAAAAACATTCATACTTTCCGGACATGCATAAAATGATTGAATACCTTGATTGTCCTCCAGCTGCTTTTTCGCATGACCGAGCTCTTCCTCGGTCTGCTCCAGCCTCTGCTTCAGTCCGGAGACTTCAGCAACATGAGAAGTTGCGACCAGCAGCGACGCCTGCTTATTCACATAGACACACATGGTTAGTCTCCTGCAAAAAACTACTTGATCCTCTGTTCGTCTTTTCTTTCCGAAGCCCGAACATAGTCTCAGGGGCTACTGTCTATACTATAACTTTCTTTTCACATAAATGCAGCACTTACCTCAAAGCCTGTTAGAAGGCTTGTGCAGGCTTCGGTCAGTCCGCTCTTCGTGGACTGAATCTTCTCAATCACCGCACCCATGAGGGCGCGGTGTTCCTCAACAATCCTCTGTTCGGGTCCAGCGAGTTCCCTGAAGACGAGGATCGCTCAAGGGCGGAACGAGCCGGACTGCAAGTACATGATTCGACATGTTCAAATTATGAAGTAAAGAAGCAGATATATGAATGCATCAGGGTCTTCGGATACTCACGATTCGGCCAGGGGCTTATCTCGAGGGCGCCGTTCTGGGCTGGTATCGATGTCCCGTGTGGAGCTATCCGTGAGGGAAGCCATTCCCTTCTTGGACACCTCTGCTTCCAGATCTTAGGAGGCCGCCCTCTTCTTTCCCCCCTCAAGGAGGGGGAAGTTGCTTTCTTCCTCCCCTTCCTCCTCCTCGTCGTCTTCGGCGGCAGAGTGAGTTTCGGCGTCTTCGGACGCCAAGGAGGCCTCCTCTGGTCCCCTTGGCCTTCTTCTTGGCCTTCTTCTCCAGCGCCACGTAGGGCGTCGGAACCTACATCTTCGTCAAAAGCGGGATGGCTGGTTCCTCGGGCAGCGGAGCCAAACACCGAATTCGCTCCTCCTTCTTTGTCCAACCCTGAAAAGGAAAATAGGGAAGTTGGGACATCCTTCTTGAGCAAGCAAGAAAGGGATACACCTTGAAGCATAGAAAACTTACCGAACTGGTAGGATGGGCCAGATCGTGCCTGCGGTCCTCGATTGTCTCCGGCCACGTCTCATTGGCCTTGAAGAGCACCTTCCAGATATCTTTGTGCGTAGTTCCGAAGAATTGTCGCAGGGTCTTGTGCTCATCCGGATCAAACTCCCATAGATGGCAAGCCCACTTCTGGCATGGAAGGATCCGGCGAATTAGCATCACCTGAATCACATCGACGAGCTTGACGTTCTTGTGTATCATGCTCCTGATGTGCGTCTGAAGCGCTGTCAACTCGTCCGACGAAGACCAATCCAGGCCCTTCTCTTGCCAGGAGGTAAGCCGCATTCGGGCCCTAGATTTGAATTCAGGAGCCGCGGCCCAGGCAGTGTCGCGGGGCTTTGTGACATAGAACCACAGCTTCTGCCACCCCTTGACGGTCTCCACGAAGGTGCCTTTGGGCCACGGGACATTGGACATTTTCCTCACAATGGCGCCTCCGATTTCTGTGTGTTCGCCTCCCACCACCTTCGGCTTCACATTGAATGTCTTCAGCCATAGTCCGAAGTGGGCAGGCTGCGGAGGAAGGCCTCACACACGACGATGAGCGTCGAGACAGTGAGGAAGGAATTGGGGGCCAGGTCATGGAAATCCAGCCCGTAGTAGAACATGAGTCCGCAGACGAATGGGTGGAAAGGAAATCCCAGCCCGCGGACGAAGTGAGGGATGAACACGACCCTCTCATGGGGCTCCAGAGTGGGGACGATCTGTCCCTTAGCAGGCAGCCGATGGGCGATTTCCTTGGCCAAATATCTGGCCTCCCGAAGTTGGACGATATCCTTCTCCTTGACGGTGGAGGCCATCCACTTGCCCTGCACTCTGTACATGGTTGGAGTGCTTTCTTGAGGCGGAAAGGATGAGAACTTCAGCGCTGGAGCTCGAGAGTGGGTAGGTGGGAAGAGAGAAGGCGTGGGTGAAAGATGTGAATCCTTATCTCCTTATAAGGGCAGCGAATATCAAGCGCCTCCCCACTCGCCATAAAACTCGCTTATTCCCCAGGGGCCGTGCTGATGGCACGGTTGGATTACCCATACCATATTGATGAGAATCCCGCAATAGGGGGACATGATCTCTGCTTTGAGAAGACGTGCCAATAAAGCCACGTCTCGAAATATGGAGCGTCAGGCCAAAAAATGGTTCGAAATAATGACCGGGTGGTGATGCAGTGTTACATTGCAAAAAGTTATTAGCAGATTTGACTCGTGAAATATTATACTCTTTGCGGTGGTGTGCGGAACTTGTTTTGTAGAGTCAAACACATTCTTTGTGTTTGAAGACTATTTTGGAGTATTCGGAGGAGGAACCCTCCTTGCAATGTCGAAGACAGTCTGCGCGCCAGATACCTCGTCATTGAAGCCTCGTTCAGGGGCTACTGAGGGAGTCTTGTGTAACACCCACAATGCGGCTATATCTCCCATGTGTCGGGGCACGACTTAGAGGCATAGCCGCATGGTAGGTTTGTTGCAAGAGGGGTAATCTTCACACAATCCCATGTACTGAATAAGAAAGGGATAAAGAGTTGGCTTACAATTGCCACTTCACACAAATAACATAGTAAAACATACATCATCCAAATTACAAACAAGGTCCGACTACGGAACCAAAATAAAGGAAGAAAATCCCAAATTCTAGATCCATGATCGTCCCAACTGGGCTCCACTACTGATCAAAAGGAAACGAAACAAAACAACGAACAAGATCTTCATCGAGCTCCCACTTGAGCTTGGTTGCGTCACCTGCACTGGCATCATCAGCACCTGCAACTGTTTGGAAGTAACATGTGAGTCACGAGGACTCAGCAATCTCACACCCGCGAGATCAAGACTATTTAAGCTTATGGGTAGGAAAGGGTAGTGAGGTGGAGCTGCAGCAAGCACTAAGCATATATGGTGGCTAACTTACACAAATAAGAGCGAGAAGAGAAGCAACACAATGGTCGTGAACTAGAAGTGATCAAGAAGTGATCCTGAAACTACTTCCGTTCAAGCATAACACAAGAACCATGTTCACTTCCCGGACTCCGCTGAGAAGAGACCATCACGGCTACACACGCGGTTGATTCATTTTAATTAAGTTAAGTGTCAAGTTCTCAACAACCGGATATTAACAAATTCCCATCTACCACATAACCGCGGGCACGGATTTAGAAAGTTCAAACCCTGCAGGGGTGTCCCAACTTAGCCCATCACAAGCTTTCACGGTCAACGAAGGATATTCCTTCTCCCGGGAAGACCCAATCAGTCTCGGAATCCCGGTTACAAGACATTTCGACAATGGTAAAACAAGACCAGCAAAGCCGCCCAATGTGCCGACAATCCCGATAGGAGCTGCACATATCTCGTTCTCGGGGCAACACCAGATAGGTCAATCTACAAGTAAAACCAACCCTCAAGTTTCCCTAAGATGGCCCCGCAGGCTGCTCTGTTCGGACCAACACTTAGAGAAGCACTGGCACATGGGGGTTAAAGTAAAGATGACCCTCGGGAGCGCGACTCCCAAGGTAAAAGTATAGGTGGTGGTGAAGCAAATCGTAAAACCAAGGTTGGGCCTTGCTGGAGGAGTTTTATTCAAAGCGAACTGTCAAGGGGTTCCCATAACACGCAACCGCATAAGGAACGCAAAATCAAGGAACATAACACCGGTATGACGGAAACTATGGCGGCAAGAGTGGAACAAAACACCAGGCATAAGGCCAAGCCTTCCACCCTTTACCAAGTATATAGATGCATTAAATAAAAGAAGATATAATGTGATATCCCAACATATCCATGTTCCAACATGGAACAAACTTCAGCTTCACCTGCATCTAACAACGCTATAAGAGGGGCTGAGCAAAAGCGGTAACTTAGCCAAACAATGGTTTGCTAGGAAAATTGGGTTAGAGGCTTGACATGGCAATATGGGAGGCATGATATAACAAGTGGTAGGTAGCGCGACATAGCGATAGAACGAACAACTAGCAAGCAAAGATAGAAGTGATTTTGAGGGTATGGTCAACTTGCCTGCAAAGTTCTCAGAGTTGTCGAAAGCTTGATCCTCGAAAGTGTACTCAACAGGTTCCTCATCACGTACTCGTCTCCCGGCTCTACCCAAGGCAAGAATACAAGCAATGGAACAACAATCAATCAGGGTGCAATGCACAAGCAACATGATGCAATACATGGCATGATATGCAAGACATGATATGCAATGCATATGCGTGCTCCGGAAGGGAAGAATGGTCAAGGCATCAACTTGGCAAACCAAGTATGCCGCTGCAAAGATGAGATTATTTTGGTCGAAATCGATATAAGGATCACCGGAAACGGATGCACGGTTTGCAAATGGCAAGCATCACAAGAATGACACGATTCTGTGATTAACAACACGATGCCACTTAGAATGCAACAAGAAACTAAGCTACTACACTCCAACATAACAACAAGTCATATGGCAGTGATGGACAAGAGATTATTGACAAAACATGAACACTGAGCTACGACTAAATCTCACAAGAACAGGTTCAAACAAGCATGGCAAAAGTGCAAAAGATATTAGCTTCACAGACTTGGTGAAAATACTACCATGTCAAAACAACATCAGGAAGCAATGTTTAGAGCAAGCAAACAACATGCTATAGGAACATATCATAGCAAACAAAGGCATGGCACAATTCTACTAAACACATAGATCAAAAGTTCCTTACTGAACATGAGCCAAAAAGGCAGAGAAGATATGATGGCACCCATGTAAACATAGCAAGTTTTATTAACAATTTCAAACTTAGGAGAAAAACAGAGCATGGCATAAACAGATTCATGATAGCAACTTTGCGAGCTCATGCCACTCACCACAAAGCATTGCATGACAAAACAAGCATACCAACAGCAAGATGACATGGATCACTAGCAACAACCATGGAAATATTGATTAACATGTTAACATTCTGCCAGGAATATTTTATAGCAAAAGTAGAGCAAGGAAATGACATGCTAGGGCACTCCATAATTGCAAACAGGGGCATGAATGGATAGAGCAAAACCACATGTTCAAAACATCCTTACTGAAGTATCTCAAAATAAGCATGGATATAACTGTAGCATCAAGTTTACATGGCATCAAGATAACAGCAGGAAATAACAGCAAAATCCTAAGTCCCTGAAAACAGCAACATTGCGGAGCTACTTTGCATGCTTGTGATAGTCATCACATAGATCACAAAAATACAAGGCTTGCACCTCTGTAAAGATGGAATGTTGTATCTCAAAACACATGTAGACCTCATGCCCAAATAATGCACACATCAAATGCAACAAAAATGACAAAACCTCATGATCTGATAAGTACCAGCAGTTAACATTTTATAGCACTCTTGCATCAATGAAAATGGCATCATAATGGACATGAACATGCATGAAAATGTTTGTATCATGGAGAGCTCAATGATACGAACAATTCGACATATCATATGCATCATTTGGAGCTACGGTCACCAAGATAAGACATGATGAAAAAGCACCCATGAATCTGGAATCTCAGGACTTAGTGGAATCACAGGCACGCGAGATAGCTAAAATGCGCACTGAGCGATGGATAGAGGAGGGTGCTCACATCGGGCCCAATAGGCCGGCTTGGGGTCGAGGCTGAAAACCGGACGGTTCAGGCGGCTGCTCGGTCGGGCCGGCCCGGTTCAACTGAACCGACCGGTCCGGCGGTTGACCTCGGTCCTCGGGTGGTTCGGCGGGGCCCACCTGCCCAGCGCGGACAGAGGAGGCCGCACCCATGGCATGAGGCGGCGGCCGGCGAGGGCATCGCGGTGCCAGCGAGGGCACGCGGCACCGGCGAGGGGGAGAGCCGGGGATGAAGGCGCGGGGCGGAGGCTGGATGGATCTGAGGCGGGAGCGGTAGAGGTGGCCGACGCTAGGTGGTGGAGCGCTCCAGCGGGCGGCGGTGGAGTTCGCCGGGCGGAGAAGCTGGCGGCGAGGCGGCGGAGCGACAGCCGAGGGCGAGGTGGTCGGGCGGCAGGGACGCGGGCTCCATTGGGCCCGATTCGGCCCGGTGCGGGCCGGATCTGGGTTCCGCAGGCCCGTGCGGTGGAGACGGCGGCGTGGTCGATGTGGCGGCGTAGGAGTGGAGGGGGGAGGCGGCGGCGCTGACGTGGTGGCGCATCATTGGTCGGAGCAACGTTGAGGGGAACGGCGGACATGTCCGGCGCGGCGTGAACGCGTCCGGATGCGCGGTGGAGGAGGATCTAGGGTTTGTACCACGAGATTTTCGGGGAGGATCACATATATATATAGGTAGAGGAAGGAAGGAGTGCCCAAATGAGATGCGGTTTTCACCCACACGATTGTGATCCAACGACGAAGGACATGGATGTGGCTTAGATGGGTTATTGGGCTATTTTGGAGGGGTGTTGGGCTGCAACACACAAAAGGCCTTTGCGGTAACCTGGTTAACCGTTGGGGCATCAAACGGCCTCCAAATGGAATGAAATTTGACAGGCGGTCTACCGGTGGTGTACCAAGGCCACTTGGCAACTCTCGGCCCATTCCGAGAAAGTTTAACTCCCGCTCACGAAAAGAGAGCAAAGGGGTGTGTTGGGTGCATGTGGGAGTGTCGGATTGCGAAATGGACAACGGGGAAAATGCTCGGATGCATGAGAGGAACACGAATGCAAATGCGACGCACATGATGACATGATTTGAAATGCATGGCATGCACAAAAGGCAAAACGAAAGACAAAAACCCAACCATCAAAGGGAATCTCATAACGCCTCTCCGGAAAAGGCAAGAGTAGGAGTTACAAATATGGAAAGTTGTATCTGGGGCGTTACATCCTGGACTAAGGGGTCCTCGGGCGTCCGGCCTGTTGGACATGGGCCGGACTAATGGGCTACGAAGATACCAGACCGAAGACTCTCACCCATGTCCGGATGGGACTCTCCTTGGCGTGGATGGCAAGCTTGGTATTCGGATATGAAGATTCCTTTCTCTGTAACCGACTTTGTACAACCCTGGTCCCCTCCAGTGTCTATATAAATCAGAGGGTTTAGTCCATAGGGAAAATCATAATCACATAGGCTAGACTTCTAGGGTTTTAGCCATTACGATCTCATGGTACATCAACTCTTGTAACCCCTATACTCATCGATATTAATCAAGCAGGACGTAGGATTTTACCTCCATCAAGAGGGCCTGAACCTGGGTAAACATTGTGTCCCCTATCTCCTGTTACCATCAGTCTTAGACGCATAGTTTGGGACCCCCTACCCGAGATCCGCCGGTTTTGACACCAACAAGGACCTTGAGTCATGTTGAACACAGTTGGCTGATGTGAAGACCGAATTAGAGGTGGTGAAGAAGTTCACCGGTGAGGCCCATGGTGAGGGGAAGTTTTTAACACTACTGCATTGCACCAATGTGCCCTGTTTGACACCGGCTTTGTTTGTAGCAGCTGAATCCATGGTCAACTAGAAAAGGACCTGGATGCCGCCAAAGAGTCCCAACGGTATGCTGAGTCACAACATCAAGTCGGTCTACGGGTTTTAAAACGAAGCCATGAGGAAACCAACAAACTGAAGGCAGAGAACCAGCAACATGCCAAGGAACTAGAGAGTTTGAAAGCCCAACTACCACAGGCACAGGGAGTGAACCAAAGATTAAAAATCGGCATGTTTAGTAAGTGTCATTTAAGCATTGGTTGTACATAGCCGCTCGCAATGCTTGAATATAACAAATATGCCATGCTTTATGCTAGGTCTCCTGATTGGTCGGCCTGGAGAAGAGGTCAATTCCTTTGGCGGAGATCTTTTAAAAGATGTGATTCATGAGAGACCTCAAAAATCTATGAGGAACATGGTCAAGGCATTATGGCCAACCAAAGTGGCACCGACCAATATGGCCGAACTGGCGAATTGCTTTAAGGGAGCTTGGCGACACTTTGAATTATGGAAAATATCATCCTGTCGGGAGGGGGTGCGAGAAGCATGGTACATGGTGAAAACCCGTTTTAGGAAACTCGAGCCAGAGCATATGGCTTGTGTTGGACAAGTGGGGCCGGATGGGCAGGAAATACCTCTATGACCAAGTGATGCCTGCAGCTCGGCTCTCCTAGCGGGATTGTGCGTTAGATAGCATAATAGACAATGTGGACAAAGAGTGATATGTTTGATTCTATGTATCTATGTACTTTACATCAAACAGTCTCGATCCGTACTAAAGAATGTTGTCTTAACCGGCCACCGGCTTCTGCCTCCCCGACCAAGGATCGGGGACTGTTCCGTACTATGTGTCTTGATGGAAGTAGGAAGTCACTTCCGGTAACCAGTCAATCCGACCTTTAGGTACGAAAAGACAAAACGCATGCGGAGAGTTATGTTATATTACTTTTTAATGTAATAAACATCTTCTGAAGAAAATAGTTTGTCCATGGGTTCCTTTCTTCAGGTTCGTCATGCCAAGTGTAGACGTTTGTATTTGGATACCCGAAGTATGTGAATAATTGGTGCAAGGGCCGAATTCCCAAGCGCTAGTGACGAACACCAAGAATACTATAGTTTCCCTCATTGATGGCCCATTATGTTCTTAAGAACACTAGCTTTCGGCTGGACCCATCTAAGCTATGGACGCGGGTGACTCGGTCATATCAATCGCAGAGATGCTCCCTTTACCCCCTAGCCGAACAATCGGGAACGTAGGGTGTCGTGGAATTGTCACGTCAGATGTCCTAGTGTGAAGACCTAGTCGTGATACCAAAGCATCTATGTGGTAGCTTGAGAGGGGTTGATCGGAATCGAGAGACGCAACACACAAGACAAGGATTTAGACAGCTTCGGGCCCTAGGAAACATCATCCGGTAATAACCCTACATGCTGTTTGTGGCTAGGTCTCATTATGCTCATGAGGGAGTCGCCGTAAACCGACGCTCCTAGTTGTGTCTAGCCTTAATATTATTTTCCTCTCCCTCTTGGGGTGCCCTGCCCCTCCTTATATATGTCGAAGGGGCGGGTTACATGACTAGTCCTAGTAGGATTAGGATTACTCTATTACAAGGGGAGTTCTAGTCTTGCCTCCTTTGTAAGGGAATATTCCTTATGCCTTTCCTCGTAAGCCGGCCCACCATCACATGAACCAGCCTTCTGGGCCTTGTGCCTTGTCGTCCGTTTGTCCCACCCGCCGGGTTACTAATGAACCACCAAGATCGGGCGGGTTACCCGTGAATCACGAAGCTCCGGGCGGGTCACCAGTGAGTCGCCATGCTCCAACCGGGTCATACATCCGGCAGGTTACACCGCGGGGCATATCCCCGACATAAGCCCCCAGTTTAATTTGGATTTATCCATGTTAAACTGATCTGCAATATAAAGACAAGAGCAAATTTGACAAGTTGTGCTCCGGGTTAAATATGCTTGCAAGCCGGCACCTGGTCATCCTTAAGTCCTTGTCATTTCCTCCTAGAAAATCCGGGTTAATAGGCCGGCTTCATAATCAACTTGCTTGTAGAAGAAATATTGTAAATAAAGAATCCATTTGAGTCTGTCTTCAATGTTCTGACTTGACAAAAATATTGGTCTTCGAATATTCAACTGACATTCAACCGGCTTGAAGATGTAGAACTTGCCGGTTTATGATTACCACCATTGTCGAGTTATAAAAACTAATAATTCCGGGTCATGATTGTTTCCAATGCCGGTTCATGATTGTTGCCAACGTTGGTTCATGATTATTGACGACAGTGGGTTATGATTGTTGCAGACACCGGGTCATAATGATTGGTGACGCCGGGTCAATCTGGTTTTCTCAAAACAGAGAATTTGAAAATATTTTTCCCTTATATCCGTGTTACCTGTAGCCCCCAAGTCTTGAGCAGAGCAAAGTGATGATTTAAGACTTACTTCAATATAAATAACCACTTTGAAGAAATCTGTGTTGTTCATCTCAGTCTCTAGTAAAAAACTGAATATTCCACATATGTAGCCCCCAAGTGTCGGGTTGTCATGCTTGCAGCAACCTGGGACTTCTAATTTCCTTATGCTCATAAATATTTCAACCAGTGTAGCCCCCAAGGGCCGGGTCATTATGCAATAATGAGCAGGGACTTTGTAGATATGATCATGTAGACTTTAACAGCAACGTGTAGCCTCCAAGGGCCAGCTCCGTAAGATAATACTGAGCGGGGACTTTATATATACTTCATTGAAAATAACATCATATGATGTAACTCCCATCATGGGGCTTGAACCCATGTCCACAAGGTTAAGAGATTTGTGCTTTACCAACTGAGGAGTGGACCCTTCAATATAATGGATTAAGACTTGTGTACCTTGAATTGTTGACAGGAGCAATTGGCAGCCCCCAAGGGCCGGCTCATTACAATGTGATGAGTCAGGTCTTCAATAAGGCAAGTAAAATTGACTTTGCATATTTTACATAATATCAACTTGAATAATGTAGCCCCCAAGTGTCGGGTCGTAAGCCTGCAGTGACTCGGGACTATCGCTTCCATTGCAGAATAAATCATATCCAAAAAGAAATAATAGCCATTGCGCCGAAGCGACTTTGAAAACCTCAATCATAATACTGGTTATTGATAACCATAATAAAAATCCAGCCATGTTGGCTATTCAAGATTTGAACAATATAATCCGGTATGAAAACCTTAATCATTCAATATCATCATGAAAATCCAGCCAAGTTTGGCTATTAAAGATGTGAATACCTTATCGGTTGACAAGTAAATCCGGAGTTTAAATACTCGGCGGCTCTTGGCCGATGGTGACTTAATGCGCACTCATTGTAAGCCGGAATTTTTATAACCCAGCGGCTTATAGCCTTTGAGAAAATCAATAATTGATAACCCATTTTGAAACATCAACTTCAATTTTTGATGATGGGCTTGAACTTAATCACTTATATAAGTCATAGCTCTGCAAATCCTGCACGGAGTTTAAACAACATATGCCCTGGCGACTTAACGTCTAAAGCCAGGGCCGGTTTAATCACAACCTTATATAATCATAACAAAATATCATACCTATGTTATTTGCTCATACTGTCGGTTTATCATACCAATGCAGTAAGGGTGATAACCCAAAACTTAGAAGACAAATAATTCCAAGTACTTAATACCATAATATGCTGCCGGGTCACCATAAACCTATGTTTGAGCTGTGCTATGCAATCAGACTCTCTTTGGTCTGTGTAACCCGGTCATTAATCCACCAAGTAGGTCAGAGCTATGCTCATGTGAAACTATAATACTGACTTGATAGCCGAAATCCCAAGGTAATCAGAGCTGTGCTCTCATGAAATTATCATATTGGCTTGGTAGCGGAATTATCAAGGTAATTAGAGATGTGCTCTTATGAAATTATCATATTAGCTCGATAGCCGAATTACCAAGATCAAGTGGGTAGTAACGCTCTGTTCCCTTTGGTGAATACACCTATGTTTTAATAGGATGCCCCCAAGTGACATATTCGATCAAGAGGGTTTAAGCCTTAGTTCGAATACGACCAAAGCCCCCAAGTGATTTCCCTAGTGGCCTTATGCCGATCAAGAGGTGTAGCTATGGTTCCAATACGACCAAGCCCCCAAGTGATTTCCCTGGTGGCCTTACGCCGATCAAGAGGTGTAGCTTTGGTTCGAATACGACCAACCCTCCAAGTGATTTCCCTGGTGGCCTTACGCTGATCAAGAGGTGTAGCTATGGTTCGAATATGACCAAGCCCCCAAGTGATTTCCCCGGTGTCCCTATGCCAATCAACAGGTGTAGCTATGGTTCAAATACGACCAAGCCCCCAAGTGATTATGTGAGTTGTGCCCAAGGGTACCTATGTTTGAGATGTGCTGTGTAACAGACTCTCTTTGGTCCCTTTAATTTTTCCTGAGAACTCGAACTTGTGAGAGATTATTCTTTTGAACCGGAAATTCTTAAAACAGATATTGAGAGCTTCAAAGCTTTGTGGGAGACAACTTTCCCTTGAGCTGGATTTTAAACCGGAATCCTTTTTTAAGCCGGAAATTTTCTGACGACCTTTAAACTCGAACTTGTGAGAGATTAATTCTTTTTGAACCAGAAGTTCTTAAACCAGATTTGAGATCTTCAGAGCTTTGTGGGAGAACATATTTCCCTTGAACCAGATTTTAAACCGGCATTCTTCATTTTGAACCAGAAATTCTCTGACGGCCTTTAGATTTTCATCAATATGGTGGTAGCCTCCGGGACCTGGTTATCTTTCCCTCCAACGTCCTGGAGTTCTTGAATTTTGCTGAAAACTGGCAACATTTGCCGAGTCATGTCATCATTAGCCCCTGATTCTTAAGACGACTCAAAGAGTTGCCTTTAGATTCTTCATATTTGATCGTGATATAAACCGACATATAGCTGAACAGCGGAACACTGTAATATGTTAGAGCTGGAACAAAGGTGGCGAGTTAATGATCTTCGCAATACTCATTATATATCCTTGGCATTGATGGCGTGATGTGAATCCATGAAAACTTGAGGTCGACCATCGCGGGTTATAAATGACCCCGTATGATTTGTGTCAGTAATCCGACCAGCGGTTCATCCCAGCTGGTTGTTTAACCAAAATGCAGTAGCGGTGACTTGTATGCCTATCCAAGGGGCCATCCGGTGGAGGCAGAGGCTGACACTATATCATGACCTTCTTCAGAGTTGTTGCAATAGACCGGGCAGCAGGAGCAGCAACTTGCGCGCACTCGTTAATCAACTTGTGCTCACAGGTGCGGCCCGGTTTGTTGATGTAGACCAGACCGCGAGGGGCGGACGGTAAAGACAACCGTAGCATCAAAGGCGGCACAGAGAGATGAGTCGGCCACAGCATTGTAAGCCGGCGCGGGCGGGAGAATCGGCCACAGCGTTGTTCTTTGTAGGCTGAGCCACAGAGGTGGTGGTTTTGCACACACATTTGTTGAATAATGCGGTATGGTTGGATGCTGGCGCTTAAGAATATTGGCGCCAGCTTTATATCCGTGACATAACGATCATTCTTGTAGTGAATAATTGTCCTGCATAAACAATATTGCAGACCAAGGCAAAGATAAACTATTCTTTGATAAAAACAATATGTGCTACTATAATAAACTTGGATAAATATCACCTGAGTTGTCTGGACGATAAATGATCCGTTCAACACTTCAGACCGTAGATCGCCGTGGCGGCTCAGTATTAGCCCCGGCGGCTCAATATCATCGGGTCACGAGGACAACCATCTCTTTTAACAAGTCTTGGATGGAGTTGAACGTCAAGAGCATCACCGTCAAGCCCACCGAATTGCTGTCGCTTATGCCTCTTCCATAACACCCACGATGCGGCTATATCTCCCACGTGTCGGAGCACGACTTAGAGGCATAACCGCATAGTAGGCATGTCGCAAGAGGTGTAATCTTTACACATCCCATGTACTGAATAAGAAAGGGATAAAGAGTTGGCTTACAATCGCCACTTCACACAATACATAAATATGGCATCACATCATCCAGAATACAATCAAGGTCTGACTATGGAACCAAATAAAGAAAGACAACCCCAAATGCATAGATCCCCGATTGCCCCAACTGGGCTCCTCTACTGATCATCCGGAAAAGACACATAGTAACGTCCCGAATCCTCGTCGAACTCCCACTAGAGTTCGGCCGCGTCCCCTGCACTGGCATCATCGGCACATGCATCTGGTTTTGGAAGTAATCTGTGAGTCACGGGGACTCAGCAATCTCACACGCTCGCGATCAAGACTATTTAAGCTTATGGGTAGGAAAAGGTAGTGAGGTGGAGCTGCAGCAAGCAATAGCATCTATGGTGGCTAACTTACGCAAATGAGAGCGAGAAGAGAAGCAAAGCACGGTCGAGAAGCTATAAAGATCAAGAAGTGATCCTGAAACTACATACGTTCAAGCATAACACGAGACCGTGTTCTCTTCCCGGACTTTGCCGAAAAGAGACCATCACGGCTACACACGCGGTTGATTCATTTTAATTAAGTTAAGTTTCAAGTTTTCTACAACCAGACATTAAAAAATTCCCATCTGCCCATAACCGCGGGCACGGATTTCGAAAGTTCAAAACCCTGCAGGGGTGTGCCAACTTAGCCCATCACAAGCTCTCACGGTCAACGAAGGATATTCCTTCTCCCAGGAAGACCCGATCAGACTCGGAATCCTGGTTACAATATATTTCGATAATGGTAAAACAAGTCCAGCAAAACCACCCGCTGTACCGACAAATCCCGATAGGAGCTGCACATATCTCATTCTCAGGGCACACCGGGTAAGCTAAGCGTACAATAGCAAATGTAACCCAAGTTGCCAAGGGACGGCCCCGCATGGTGCTCTAGTTTGGACCAACACTCAGAGGAGCACTGACCCGGGGGTTTAAAATAAGGATGACCCTTGAGTCCGCGAAACCCAAGGGAAAAAGGCTTAGGTGGCAAATGATAAAACCAAGGCCAGGCCTTGCTGGAGGAGTTTTATTCAAGGCAAACTATCAATGGGTTCCCATTATAACCCAACCGCGTAAGGAACGCAAAATCAAGGAACATAACTCCGGTATGACGGAAACTAGGGCGGCAAGAGTGGAACAAAACACCAGGCATAAGGCCGAGCCTTCCACCCTTTACCAAGTATATAGATGCATTAAAGTAAACAATATGTAATAATGATATCCCAACAATAATCATGTTCCAACAAGGAACAAACTCCATCTTCACCTGCAACTAGCAACGCTATAAGAGGGGCTGAGCAAAGCGGTAACATAGCCAAACAACGGTTTGCTAGGAAAGGTGGGTTAGAGGCTTGTCATGGCAATATGGGAGGCATGATAAAGCATGTGGTAGGTATTGCAGCATAGCAATAGAGCGAATAACTAAGCAAGCAAAGATGGAAGTGATTTCGAGGGTATGGTCATCTTGCCTGCAAAGTTCTCCGAGTTGATGAAAGCTTGATCCTTGTAAGCGTACTCAACGGGTTCCTCGATCATGCACTCGTCTCTCGGCTCTACCCAAAGCAAGAACACAAGCAAAAGAAACAACAATCAACCATGGTGCAATGCGCAAGCAACATGATGCAAAACATGGCATGATATGCGGGATGCGATATGCAATGCATGTGCGTGCTCCGGAAGGAAAAGATTGAACCAGGCCTCTACTTGGCAAACCAAGTGTGCCGCTGGAAAGATGAGTTGATTTCGGTCAAAATCGATATAAAGATCACCGGAATCGGATGCACGGTTTCCAAATGGCAAGCAAAACAAGAATGGCAGCAATCTGCGATTAACATCATGATGCCATCTAGAATGCAACAAGAAACTAAGCTACTATACTCCAACATAGCAACAAAGCACACGGCAGTGATCTACTCAATATGCTTGACAAAACATGAACACTGAGCTATGGCTAATTCACACAGTAGCAGGTTAAAACAAGCATGGCAGAAATGCAAAATATATCAGCATCATAAACTTAGTGAAAATAACAACATGCCAGGAATTAACATCAGAAAGACATGTTTAGAGAAAGCTAACAACATGATACAGGAACATGTCATAGCAAACAAAGGCATGGCGTGAATCTACTCAAAGCATAGAACAAATATCTCTTACTAACCATGAGCCAAAAGGGCATAGAAAATATGATGGCACTCATGTAAACATAGCAAGTTTTATTAACAGATTCAGACTTAGCAGAAAACTGGGCATGCCATAAACAGAATTATGAAGGCATCTTTGCAAGCTCGATTCACTCAACACAAGCCATTGCATGATAAGATAAGCATAGAATCAGCAAGAAGACCTGATCATGAAGCTAACCAAAGAAAGAACAAGCTCATAGCATGCTTGGATCAACTACAACATTCATGGCAAAATTGATTAACACGTAAACAATCTGCCAGGAACATTTTATAGCAAAAGTAGAGCAACATTAAGTCATGCTAGGGCACTCCATAATTGCAAACAGGGACCTGGATGGATAGAGCATAACCATACGTCCAAATCATCCTTATTGAACATACTCAAAAGAAGCATGGATCTCACTGTAGCAACATAAATACATGGCATAAAAATAACAGCAGGGAAATGACTTAGTGAAATTCTAAGTCTCTGAAATCAGCAATATCACGAGAGCTACTTTGCATGCTTGTGCTAGTCACCGCATTGATCACAAAAATACATGGCATACACCCCTGTAAAGATGGCATGGCATAGACCAAAACACATGTAGAGCTCATGCCCATATGCAGTACACAACAAATATAGCAAAAATGACAAATGCTCATACTCTGCTAAGAAACATCACCTAACATTTTATAACACTCTTGCATCAACGATTTGGGCATCAAGATGGACTCAAACAAGCATGTCACAATGGAACAAAATGAATATCACATAATGATGAACATTTTGATATATTATGCGCAAGAAACGGAGCTACGGTGACAGAGTTATGGCATGTTGAACAGGGCTTCAAAATGCAGAAATAAAATGACTTAGTGATGAAATGAGGTCAACCATAGGGTTTTCCAGATTTAGATCCGGGGCGCGTCGCGCGAACCGAGGAGGAGCCGACTCGCCGGGAAGAGGGTGGACAGCGGCGAGGATGGTGGAATCAGAGTAGCACTACTATTAGTATGTATTTCTGATTGCATTGGTCCTTACGCCTGAAGAATAGCAGCAGGGAAGATTCACTCTGGTGTGATGCGTGTGCGCTCGGTCATCGCTGATGCTCGAATATTGGATGACACATGCATGCGTTTGACTGTCTTTGATTGTTGTGTGATCGACGACACACGATCTGACTACGGCATATTGGTCTAGGCTGACTACCTCTGGCTAGTGGTAGCTGAAAAATCTTCTTTGATCTCGACGAAACTTGAGGCCAAACTGTTCAGACAAAACGCAGCTGAAAAACTTGCCAGCTGTCTCAGTTTTCTACAACGCTGCAGTCACCAATTGATGATCACCCGGCCGTGTAAATAGGAATAACATGTTAATTTGCACAATATAGTAAACAGAAACAAAGGTCTGATCCGTATTGTACTAGTAGCTTCATAAAGGACTTTCTCGAAATCCGTGCCAAGCTAAATAATTCCTTTGTGGTTGGCTGCCATCGGTCCCACGGTTCTGCAACCGGACAGACACCATTGACTTTGTTTATTAGAAGTGGATCCCTAATTTGCTTCGTACTGCCCCGGGCTGCAGTTTTTCCCTATGCTCTCACGAGGTGAGTCTGAAACCAGTCTTCGAGAGTACTGATTGCAGGCCATCCGAGGACGCGTGTGTACATGCCGACTAGATCCGCCTCGAGGTGTCACGAAAATTCTGAGTTTGATCTTTAGACAAGACCAACACTGATTTTGATAAATCCATCGATGACTGATGATGATCAAGTAGATTAGATTAGGAAGAAATGCCCATGGCAGCGCTTTTGCTCCGGCTCTTGTTCCGTCGGAAAATTGTGATCGTCTTCATCCCTCTTGCTGGGTTATCCTGTGTGATTGCTTCATGCTAGATCTTCTTCATCCGGCCAAACGCGAACTCCTCGTACCTTAGACGAGAACCCTCCAAGAACTCAACACCACCGTGCGCAGGCCCCACGGTGGGCCCCAACTATCATGGAATTGTCACGGCAGATGTCCTAGTGTGATGACTTAGTCGTGAGACCAACGTATCTATGTAGTAGCTTGAGAGGGGTTGATCGGAATCGAGAGATGCAACACACAAGACAAGGATTTAGACAGCTTCGGGCCCCGGGAAACATCATCCGGTAATCACCGTACATGATGTTTGTGGCTAGGTCTCATTATGCTCATGAGGGAGTCGCCGTAAACCGGCTCTCCTAGTTGTGTCTAGCCTTAAGATTATTTTCCTCTCCCTCTTGGGGTGCCCTGCCCCTGCTTATATATGTTGAAGGGGCGGGTTACATGACTAGTCCTAGTAGGATTAGGATTACTCTATTACAAGGGGAGTCCTAGTCTTGCTTCCTTTGTAAGGGAGTATCCCCGTAAGCCGGCCCACGATCACATGAACCGACCTTCTGGGCCTTGGGCCTTGTCGTTCGTCTGTCCTGCCCGCCGGGTTACTAATGAACCGCCAAGATTGGGAGGGTTACCCGTGAATCACCAAGCTCTGGGTGGGTCACCAATGAGTCGCCACGCTCCAACCGGGTCATACATCCGGCGGGTTACACCACGGGGTATATCCCCGACATAGGAGGTAAACACGGGAGCCAGGAAACCCAGCTTGGCAAAAACATAAGTCAAATCGGTGCATATGATGGCTGAAGAGGTATTCGGGAAAGTGCAAACTCAGAGAGACAGTTACGTGTAAATATACTAATTGGCTGCTTTAAAGGAGCCCCCAAGTTAAATCTTGTTATTACTTTTAAAAATGTGTAATGAAAAAGGGGCCTAAACAGAATTTGGTTTATCTGAACAGGGCTCGGGAGATCCTAATTCCCCAGGAAGAAAGAGAAGAAATTTATAATGAGGAAAAGGGATAGTTGACTGACATGGCCGCACTTCACCGTAGAAGCGCCGTAGACGGGCTGCGTTCTAGGGGTTTGGTTCGAGGCGGTCATTGCACATGTTGCGAATGCGATACGCTCCTCCCACTGACACTTCATCAATTATAAAAGGGCCCTCACTTAGGTGAGAGTTTGTTCTTTTGCTTCTCTGGTAGGCGGAGGATGGGTTCTCCGACGTTGTATGCCTCCGCCTGAACTTCTCTGCTCTGGTAGCGTCGAGCTTGTTGCTAGTAGAATGTAGAACGAGCCCGAGCTACATTCCTTTCTTCTTCCAGGGCGTCTAGGTCATCCTACTAATCCAACTTGGCTTGTTTTTCCTCGTACATACGTACTAGAGGTGCATCATGAATGACGTCACAAGGGAGGACTACTTCTGCGCCCTACATGTGGTGACGCCCCAAGACCGGCGCTCTAGATGCCTTCCATTTATTCCCGTTGTCACCGTGCATTTCAATTGCTTTGTTGCATTCATCATGTCATCTCTTGCATCGCATCATGTCATCATGCCATCATATCATTAATTTTATAACTCTTTTAAATAAATTATATAGATCTTTAATCCATTTAAATCGAGGGAAGGGTGACTTCTCTTTATAACTTATCCTCCAAATATTAGGGAGCTATACAAAATATTCCATTTATTTGGAATTGACCATAACACACTTGCATTTGAAACTCCTCTTGTCTCTAAATTATTTAAATCCTCCATCCTTCTCCCCTTGCTCCAAATATAGTTGTGGAGCTTTGATATTATGTCAAAGTGGTCACATGCCATTTCAGTTAACTTCAGGTTTATTTGAACCTCCAAATAATTTCCTTGGCTCTTTTCTTCTTCTGAAATATGGAACGAAACCCTTTTCTTTCTTTTTGCTAGCCAAGCAGGCCTCATGGCCTTTCCCTACTGAAAGTGCGTTATATCGACTAGAGGGGGTGAATAGGCAATTTTTATTAAATTATCACTGAGGAATTTGCCGGTGAGGAAATTCCTTAGCGAAGAACTACTAGCAGCGGAATAAGTACTCAAAAGTAAACATAACAGAATACAAGCATAGTCATCATGATGAAATGAAGACAGGCACAGAGTACAGGAAGCGTAAGCACAGGATAACACAAGATGAAGACAAACATACTGAAGAAATTGAACTGAGGAAATTGAGGAAGTCTTCAGTCAAAGTCTTCAAACACAGATATGAACAAACACACAACATAGTTATGAGGAAATGAACGAGTTGAGGGAATAGAACCAGTAAGCTTGGTGAAGACAATGATTTGGTAGACCAGTTCCAACTTGTCGGATTTCGGGTTCCGGCAGACCCTTGAGGTTCAAACACTAGGGTGCGCGCGGAGATTTCGCCTCCTGCCTACCTGCACTCCTCCCCCTTGCTAGGATCTAAACTAAGGAAAGAACAACACAAGAGACGCAGGGTTTATACTGGTTCGGGCCACCGTTGTGGTGTAATACCCTACTCCAGTGCGTGGTGTGGTGGATTGCCTCTTGGGCTGATGATGATGAACAATACAAGGAAGAACAGCCTCGCGAGGGTCTGTTCTTGGCTGGAGAGATGAACTGATGGGAGGAGTTCAGTCGCCTTTCTCTCTCTCTCTTTCTGATCGAAACCCCTCTCTTTCCTTCCAACCTCTCAGCCCCGCTCTCTCCCCTTTGTGGGTGGCTGGTCCTATTTATAAAGGCCCTGGTCCTCTTCCCAAATATCGAGCAGGAAGGGAGCCAACAATGGCGGGCTAATTTGAAGGGGGACAGCTAGTATCAGCTATCCTGACAAAAGTAGTCTTCGCCTGCGCAAAGCTCTGGTGATGACGCCGTCTTGGGCTCCACGGTGACCTCCGTCTCGTAGTCCTCCTGGTCTTGGTCTCGTTGCACCGAAATGGCAACCTTTGCCTGATGCCTCGGTACTCCGCAGCTGCGCTTTCCCCCTTTGCACCAAAGAGGAAGGGAGGACACTGCGCGGGCTGGCACCCGCCTGGCGCCCCCGGTCGTCATGGCTTGCATCATGGGCACCTCATGAGGTACCCCGCCTTGATCTCTTTGCCTCCTCGTGAGCCAGCCTGACGAGGCCGCGCCTGAGGAAGCTCCGCGTCGTCCGCCCCACGAGGCTTGGCCCCTCGCGAGGGTCTTGGGTTTGTGTTGGTGAAGATGGGCCGCATTGGGCCCCCCTTTGAGCCACGCCGCAGGCCGCAGGCAGGCAAGTCTGGGGACCCCCGTTCCCAGAACGCGGACAGTAGCCCCCGGGCCCAAGGCGCGCCCAGACTTGGCCGTGCAGGGAGGCGGAAGGGCAAGAGCGAAGTGCCGCGGGCCCTAACAGCCTGCGGCCTTGGGTGCCGCGTGGTGGTTGATTGGACGTGGGCGCCTCCACTTCCCCACAGCGCCTCGGCAACTGCACGGATTGGACAAGTCCCTGCATGCAAAGTGGGTCATGATTACCTGTAATCGTGGAGGATGGCGGTTGGCCTTCGCCGGCCATAAGTACGGGACAGCGTGCACCCTTCCAGTCCATCCCACCTTGCTTCTCCTTCTTCCCGATCCTTGCTCCGTCTTGCTGCGATGGCTCCGATGCACCGGTTCTCGACGGCAGAGAAAGGCTCCTCGAGGGGAACCAGACCCACTCCCGCCGAAGAAACGGCTCGCCCCCTGTGGCCCGGACGAGGGGGCCCTTCAGGTGGTGTCGAGGCCTCGGTGCGAGCGGGTGCCGCCGCGATTCCCGCTGCCATTGTACGCCCACGTCAAGGGCTCGGAAGGAGCTGATGCTGACCGCCATGGGCCGCGCCGCCGTCGGCGCCGACGGGTCATGAAGGTGTGGGTCGTCCCCCCTGGGGTCCACACCGAGGGCTCCTCCCAAGAGTTCGTGCTCCACGTCGCCATTCCTCTTCAGTCTTGGATCCTCCTTCCTCCCTTCTTTGCCTCCATCATTCCGCAGGGGGAGCCCCTGGAGCTCTGGCTACAGCACGCCGACTGCAGCACCCTCGCGACCGAGGCAGAGGTCGCGGTCGTTGCCCCGGGCGAGGTCTTCATGACTCGGGGCTGGAGAGCGATCGCCCGGGTTTGCAGGGTAAGGGGCGTCTTCGCGGTCCACTTGGATTACGACGGTGCTTTGGTGATGCTCTTCAAGGTCTTTGATGCGAGCGGGCGCCGACTGGAGTGCTGCCCCGGGGAAGGTGGCCAGGACCCTGCCGTTACGAGGACTGGGCCCGCCAACTGCTCCCTTGGCGGCTCCTCAGGCGGTGGAGGCGTCGGAGGTTCCAGCGACTCCGGCGAGCTCTTCACGACACCGGAGACAAGCGACGACAGCTACGAGCCCCCGAGCCTGCGCCGCTCCTGGAGCAGGGCGGGCTCGTCAGGCCGCCGCCGACTCTGATCTGGATGGGGTTGGCGTCGGTGCTTGACGGCCCACTGTTGATGATGGCGTCTTTTGCAGGGTCGCGCGTAGTTTGTGTCCCTTTAGGATCTGTTCCCTGCGAGGAATCAAAAACGCGTCCCGTGGGGGCTTGTAAGGTGCCTGTGATCCTATTTTGTTAATATAACCCTTGTCATAGAATTGCGCGAGTTGCTCATTCCATCTTAGCTCAGTCCTCCCTTTCGAACCTCACGAGGGCTTGGTGCTCTGTGCTAACAGGTCCCAGTCCCAAGGCGGCTTCAGACGTCGCTGGTATGCCAGGTCGCGATGCCGTGGTCAAGGCCAGGAGGTGAGCGACTCGGAGTCCGGTAAGAGCCCCTGAGTCACGATGCTCAGGAGGTCCCCTTTGGCGCCCAAGAAGCCGTTGTTTGGTGAGAAAGGAGAGTGGCGTCGCTAACACGGGGTAGCATTAGGTGCGGGGATGGTGCCACGGCAACTGGCGCTTCCGGGTGATGACTTATCTCGAGGATCAGGGGCCGCTGTCTAGTGTGTCACTGGGTCCGTGCATCGGCTGGCGCAAGGTTACTCGGCGAGGTCCTCGTGTGTCTCTCCCCTCTTGCCTCTGCTCCCCTTTCTGCTCTACGTCCTTGGGTCCCGGCCCTCGAGCGAGTCTCAGCCGTCGCTGGTATGCCAGGTCACAATGCCGTGGTCAAGGCTAGAGGGTAAGGGCCGGAGAGCCAGTAGGATCCCTGAGTCGTGATGCTCAGGCACCCCCCTTTAACGTGCAAGCGGTTCGCGCGGACGAGAGCGAAGGAGGCACCGCAAGGGCTTCGCCTGACGCAGCTCCTTCAGGAGGTCCTGCAGGTCCATCGTAGAAAAAAAACAAGGGGTTGCCATGACAATTGACAGTCCGCCGTTGGTTGCTTCCGAGGGGTAGTGAGGCACTGTAGGCTTGACGAGGTGACGCTATGCGGGGCTGCCGCGGCCAGAGCTCAGCCATCCAGCGGCGTTGCAGGGACAAACCCATGCGCAAGCGTCGTGCCGTTTGGGAGCACCTCTGTTAGTTGGCGTCAGCTGAGTAGGCAACTAGGTAAAACACATTATCCGCGAAGGAGTGGATTCGTTCAAATAGATGCTGGGAATGCGGACATCACTGGGTCAGGCCCGAGCGACTTGGGGGGTCATGCAGCCCGAGGGGCGCCCCCAACAGGGTAAGCTAACAACATGGAATAAAAAGGGATACACGCCGCAGGGACGGACCCACGCGGCCTGGGAATAATGCAGCCCTGGGGGGTGCTCCCAGCTAGAAATAAAACCTGAAAGATGTCACCTAATGATGTTGAGGACGAAGGAGCATTGGTGTAGCAGGCTCGGTGGGCTGCGGGAGCCGATCCTCACGTGCCCCCAGGCCTAGGGGCCTCGGGAGGCTCCGGAGGCGCTGGCGGCTCCTCACGGGCCATCTCCATCCCTGCCAGGGCTGCGGAACGCCTGGCCTCTCGTGCCCCCGTGATGCCCCTCATGAGGCGCTGGTACGTGTCAGCCGCGTTTGGCAAGCCGTAAGGCATGCGAACGTAGCTGTGGGGTGGGCCTCTGCAGCGCCCCACTCGCGAGGGCCAGAGGCGCTCCAGAGAGGCGACTCGGTTGAGCCCTGGTATGTCGATGCAGACGCGCAGCCCACCATCCTCGCCTGGATGGGGAGGCACTGCTGGTAGGCGGCGGCCGCCTTTCATGACTCTTGACTCCTGTAGCTCCTGAATGGCCTTGCTGACGAACTCCTGAGGGTCTGGGTCTCCTTGCCTTGCTCCTTCTTGAGGGAAACGTGCTTCGAAACATGCCTCCATGTGGTGCCCAAGCGCCTCCCTCATGACCCTGGCTAGGTCGGTGGCCCTCTAGGGGAGAGCCCCCGAGCCCTGCCTGAGGAGGGCGCCGGGCACGCTTTCCTATGCGATGGAAGGAGGTTCCCCCTGGGCAGGCGCGGGCCCAGAGGGGCCTGCCTCCTGAGTGGTCAGGCCGGACGATGTCTTCTTCTTCTTAGGGGCGGTCTCGGGAGGCCTCCTGCCTCCATGATCCGGGTCTCCCAGTGACGCGGCCTGAAAGGCTCGTTCCAGGGAACACACCGCGTCCTTCTCTTCACATGGCACCGTGATGACTCCGCCGCTTCCTGGCATCTTGAGGACGTTGTAGCCGTGGTGAGTTACGGCCATGAACTTGGCCAGCGCTGGGTACCCAAGGATGGCGTTGTATGGCAGGCGAATGTGAGCGACGTCGAAGTCGATAAGCTCGGTGCGGTAGTTGTCGCGTGCCCCGAAGGTGACAAGGAGGCGGACCTGCCCAATCGGGACCGTGGAGCCGTCGGTGATACCGGAGAAAGGCTTGGTTGGCTGAAGCTGGCTGTAGGGCACTTGGAGGTTGTTGAATGTTTCCACGGACAGGATGTTGAGCCCTGCCCCGCCACCGACGAGGGTCTTGGTGACCACCATGTTGCTGATGATTGGGGAACAAAGCATCGGGAGAACTCCGGCTATAGCCGCACACTTGAGATGATCTGCTGAGCTGAACGTGATGGCGCACGCCGACCACCTGAGAGGGCGCGTGGCTTCAAGCCTGGGGAGGACTGCGTTCACTTCGCGGGCGAACTGCTTGAAGATGCACTGAGAGCTGGGGCTTGTGCCCCGCCCAGGATGCAGGCGATCGCACGCGGCTCCTGGAAGCCCCCAGCCCCCTCGTCCTGGTGGCGGTCCTTGTTTCTCCTTGGCTGCGGCGGCAGCGGTGGGAGGCCTGCGTTTCCTTGCGGGCGATCCTCGCGAGGCTGATCCCTCCAGTCTCCCTCGCGAGGCTGATCCCTCCAGCCTCCCTCGCGAGGCGGGTCTTGCCAGCGATCCTCACGAGGTTGATCGCGCCACCCTTGGTGCGGGCCACGGTCTTCCCAGCGTCCTACGTTCCTTCCTCCTCCTCGGCCGTAGCCCCGGTCACTGCGGTCAGGGCAACGGCCGATCCTTCGTTCTCACACGGCTCGGAGCTCTTGACATTCGTTGGTGTTGTGGGTGTGGAGGTCGTGGTACACATAGTACCGGCTGCCCTTGGAAGGTTCGGGCTGATCTCTGCCCCGCTTGGTGTCTGGTTCTGCCGCGGGCACGGCAGCCCCCTTGCGCTTCACATCCTTGGCCTTGGGCTTCTTCTCTTCTGGGTCTACGGAAGGAAGCTCGAGGAGGGAGAGACGCCCTTCCTCGGCCCTAGCGCACTTGGTTGCCAGGTTGAACAGTTCCAAGGAAGTGCATAGGTCTTCATGCATCGCCAGCTCCTCCTTCATCTTGACATCGCGCACGCCGTCGAAGAAGGCCGAGATGATGGCCTCCTCAGTCACCTTGGGAATCTTGAGGCGCGCGTTGTTGAAGCGCTGGATGTACTTCTGCAGGGTCTCCCCGGGCTGTTGCTTGATGCAGCGCATGTCGCTCACGGCGGGTGGCCGGTCGCGAGTGCCTTGGAAGTTGGCGATGAAATGAGTGTGCATCTCGTCCCAGGAGGAGATTGTGCCTGGAGCCAGGTTCAGGAGCCAGGTGCGGGCCCCGTCCTTGAGTGCCATGGGGAACCAGTTCGCCATGACCTTCTCGTCTCCGTTGGCAGCTTCGATGCCCAACTCGTAGAGCTGGAGGAACTCCGCAGGGTCAGCCGTGCCGTCATAGCGAGGAGGCAAGTCTGGCTTGAACTTGCCAGGCCACACGACATTGCGTAGCTCGGTGGTGAAGGCGCGGCAGCCCGCTGTGGCCACAGGAGGCCTTGGATGACGGGGAACTTGGTCTTGCATGTCTCCACGCGCTGCAGCTGGGAGCAGCGCGGGGTCTTGACGCGCGGGGGCAGGAGCATGGTCACGACGTGCTGGAGCAGGGAGCGCCCGGGCAGCTTCTTGCGGGCGAGGGACTTCTTGGCAGCTCTGCTCTTGCTCAAGGTTCTGCCTAGGAGCCACGCGCCTTGGAGCCATGGCGCCTTCCTGAGGAGGAGGCGGCCGGGGTGCTGCCGGAGCTTCATTGCCCGCGCGGGGCAGGGTGCGGTGCAGCTGAATGGACGGAGCAGGAGAGCCCCCTGTGGCGCGGACGAGCTCGGCGACGTGGTCGAGCCATTCTTCGTAGACGTCATCGACGGGACGGTAGCGCAGGAGCTCGTTTGCCGCGATGAGTGCAGCCCAAGCCTCCATGGGCGCGCGGAGCGCGCGGGACGAAGAACCAGCTGGGGTGAGTGAGGGAGTTGCGGTGCGGCCATCTTGCCGCACGGACGGATGCTGGGACGATGCGTGCTGCTCGTACCCCGCCGGGCCGATGGCGGCGTTGACGGCAGGTGACATGGAACAGCGAGGACGCCCGCCGACAAGGGCCGTCTGGGCGACGCGGGAAGCGAGCGCGGCCCGGCGCTCAGCGCGGGCCCGACGAGCGTCAGACATGGGCGTGATGGTCGGAGGAGAACGGGGTGGTGGAAGACGAATCCCGATGCACCCCTACCTGGTGCGCCAAATGTCAGATTTCGGGTTCCGGCAGACCCTTGAGGTTCGAACACTGGGGTGCGCGCGGAGATTTCGCCTCCTGCCTACCTGCACTCCTCCGCCTTGCTAGGATCTAAACTAAGGAAAGAACAACACAAGAGACGCAGGGTTTATACTGGTTCGGGCCACCGTTGTGGTGTAATACCCTACTCCAGTGCGTGGTGTGGTGGATTGCCTCTTGGGCTGATGATGATGAACAATACAAGGAAGAACAGCCTCGCGAGGGTCTGTTCTTCGCTGGGGTGATGAACTGCTGGGAGGCGTTCAGTCGCCTTTCTCTCTCTCTCTCTCTCTCTCTCTCTCTCTCTCTCTCTTTCTGATCGAAACCCCTCTCTTTCCTTCCAACCTCTCAGCCCCGCTCTCTCCCCTTTGTGGGTGGCTGGTCCTATTTATAGAGGCCCTGGTCCTCTTCCCAAATATCGAGCAGGAAGGGAGCCAACAATGGCGGGCTAATTTGAAGGGGGACAGCTAGTATCAGCTATCCTGACAAAAGTAGTCTTCGCCTGCGCAAAGCTCTAGTCATGACGCCGTCTTGGGCTCCACGGTGACCTCCGTCTCGTAGTCCTCCTGGTCTTGGTCTCGTTGCACCGAAATGGCAACCTTTGCCTGATGCCTCGGGACTCCATGGCTGCGCTTGCCCCCTTTGCACCAAAGAGGAAGGGAGGACACTGCGCGGGCTGGCACCCGCCTGGCGCCCCCGGTCGTCATGGCTTCCGTCACGGGCACCTCGTGAGGTACCCCTCCTTGATCTCTCCGCCTCCTCGTGAGCCAGCCTGACGAGTCCGCCCCGCGAGGCTTGGCCCCTCGCGAGGGTCTTGGGTTTGTGTTGGTGAAGATGGGCCGCGCAGGGGCCCCTTTGAGCCACGCCGCAGGCCGCAGGCAGGCAAGTCTGGGGACCCCCGTTCCCAGAACGCCGACACAACTGTTGTCTCAGTTGTACGTCTGGTTGGAGCGGCTGAGTATCTAAACTCGAGGACACACAGTCCTAGACACCCAGTCCTGAACACGCAGCTCAGGACACCCAATCCTCACCGTATTCTCCTTGCACTAAGGTCACACAGACCTCGTCCAATCACTCGTGGTAAGTCTTCAGGTGACTTCCGAACCTTCACAAACTTGGTCACTCGGCGATCCACAATTCCTCTTGGATGCTCTAGACCCTGACGCCTAACCGTCTGGAAGAAGCACAGTCTTCAAAGGTAACAAGCGTCCAATCCACACAGGATCAATCTCTTCAGTGATGCTCAATCACTTGGGGTTTGTAGGTGTTTGGGTTTTGGGTTTTTCCTCACATGATGATTTTCGCTCAAAGTCCTCAGAGGATGGGTTGCTCTCAAATGAGAAGTGTCAGTTTCTCTCGAAGCAGCCAACCAGCTAGTGGTTGTAGGGGGCGGCTATTTATAGCCTAGGGAGCAGCCCGACATGATATGACATAAATGCCCTTCAATGATATGACCGTTAGGTGGATAGATATTTTGGGACAGCTGGCGCATAGCACAGCAACGGTCAGAATTTTGAGTAGCAAAATCCTCAGGGATATCATGTTCCTCACTGTGTAGGAAATCTGCACTGGCAAATTCCTAACTCCTCAGTCAGAACAAATTCCTCAGAGACCAGAAGAACTTCGTCTCTGTCGCTGAAGAATATGACTGGACTATATGAGATTTCCAATGGCTTCACTCGAAGGGATTGGTAGGTGTAGGATTTTGAGTTGAGCATCACATGGAAATTTTTCCTTAGTATTTCCTCGACCCCCTTTAACAGTACGATGTTTCCTATGACTCAAGAAAGAGAAAATGAAATTACTAAAACAGAAGTCTTCATGCTTCATATTCCTTGAATGAATACCAAGTCTTCAAGGTCACACCAATTTCTTCACTTTCAAAGTCTTCAGAAAGTCTTCAGAAATCCAAAGTCTTCAGTCGAAGAACTTCATTTTTAGGGGTCGGCTTTCTCTATAAATATCAAACTCCTCGTAGACTTATAGACCTGTGTACACTCACAAACGCATTAGTCCCTTAACCTGTAAGTCTTCAATGCACCAAAATCACTAAGGGGCACTAGATGCACTTACAATCTCCCCCTTTTTGGTGATTGATGACAATATAGGTTACGTTTTCAACAGGGATAAACATATGAACTGTAAATACTGATATTGAGGAATTTGATTGCAAGATATAGAAGAACTCCCCCTGAAGATGTGCATAGTGAGGAATTTGCTTCTGAAGCAATGCACATTTGAAGAGTTGAATCATGGATATCTCCCCCTATATCTTGTAATTCATACACGCATTTTACATATAACAGTGAAGAATTTGAAATGCATGATGAAATATGGTGACTGATGTAATTCAGTATGCGTGCATTAGCATATATGAGGAATAAGCATGCAGTAAAACATATCAAAAGTATCAGAGCACCATCGGGTTTAAGTTTACAACTCGATCCAATAAAGTCTCAAAAGAACGAGAGTTGTAACTTGAAAAAAATTGCCCATATAGAAACACCCGCTTGAAGACTAACTCAAAATTCTCCCCCTTTGTCATCAAATGACCAAAGGGATCGAATATGAGGACTAACGCCCCTGAAGAATATCAAGTTGATGAAGGAGCGCCAGCGTTGTTGGGGTCATTTGTCGTAGTAGGGCCTGCCGCAGTGTCGTCCAAGTCTTCATTTTCATCAGTGTCGCGCGATGAAGAATATGAGCTAGCCACTAAGGAAGGAACCTTGACCTTCTTGAAATTTCTTCGATGGAGGTGCAGACCAGTCAAAATCTTCCTTGAGACCCATTTTCTTCATATCGTCTTCACCATACAGATGTGACAGAATGGCCCAGGTGCGACCGAACACTTCATGGAGGTAGTAATGGTTTTTCTTCACTGCATTGTGTGTAGCAATCATGTTGTGAAGAAATGAACCAAACTGACGCTTAACCCATTTATGATTTCAATCCACCTTCTGGTGAAGACTAAGCAGAAGATCACGATCAGTCATCACACGAGGAGCAGTGGCTTGAGGAGTAGACTTGGGTGCATTGGCAGAGTCATGTGTGTCAGAGTCATCATTGGTGGAATAAGAGGCAGCTTTGTGAAATTGTCCGTCCAATGGACGAATGCCTTCATCTATAACAGCTGGTGCCTTGCCCTTTTCATCAACCGAGGAATAGGTCTGCTTGAGGACTTCAATCGGGGGCAAGTAGCTGAGGTGATTCTGAAAATCAGCTTTGTAGTTGAGTGAAGACCTTGTCCTGAGGAATCTCATAATCCAAGGTGCATAAGGCTTCAGCTCAAACAGAGACAGTGCAACATTTGCCGGAGTCCTCATGAAGAAATCGTGATAATTGACAGGAATGCCATGAACAATGTTGAATACCAAATTCTTCATGATGCCAACAATTTCCTCATCAGATGAGTCGTGACCTTTGATAGGACTCATTGTCCTCGTAAGAATACGATAGACAGTTCTGGGCACATAAGGTAATTCCTTCACGAGGAATTTGGTTCGTGGGGCCTGACCTGGCTTCAAAGGTTTCATCAGAACCTGCATGTAGTGATTTGTAAGCTCAGGTTCACTGTAGATGCAACGAGCTTCTTCAAGGGGAGGACTGAGTGGTAAGGCACGAAGCAATTCAGAAGCTGGTGCAGTGTAGTGAGTGTTTTCAGACATCCAGTCCAGCACCCATGAATTCACATCTTCAGAATCTCCTGCGATGTGCAGCATTGCATAAAATTGAAGAATCAGTTCTTCATTCCAATCGCAGATGTCAGAGCAAAAGTTTAACAGTCCAGCATCGTGAAGAACACTGAGGACTGGTGTGAAGCACGACAGAGATTCCATATCCACGTGACGAATATGCTCATGGTAGAAGATTTTCTCTTTGTTGAACAGCACCGGGGAATAGAAATTGGCTTGACTAGCAATCCAGAAACGCCTCTTCCTAATGCGAGCAGAGTTATAAGGGTTGTAGTCTTCGAAGAATACATGCTTGCCTAAGAAATCACCAGCCTTGAACTTTCGCTTGCGTGAGAATGGATACTTTGGCTTGGGCAGAGGAGTGTCAGGTAGTTGCATCACGACCTCAGGAATCGCAATCTCAGGTTCTTCAGGCTGAGGAATTTCTGGTTCCTCTTTAGTGGCAGTCTGTGTCTTTAGATGTTCAGCAGCAGCAGTTTCTTCAACACTGGTGGCTGGAATTTCCTCATGTACCGATGAAGTGGGGTGAGTTTCTTCAGAGCCCATTTGAACAGTTTGTGCGGGGGACTGAGGTATTTGCTGCAACGGTGTGAACATTGGAGAGTTTGGATGCTGACTTTCCTAGAATTCATCACTTATTACGGGTGTGGAGCAGCCAACGTCCACATCTTCATCTTCCATTTCTTCAAGGCTAGCCTCTTCAGCTGTGAACTGAGGCATGGGCGAGGAGATGACAGGTGTTGAAGGGATCATATCCACTTCAATTTCTTCATCAATCTGCTCTAACGAAGCAGCAGAATGATTTTCTTCATCAGATCCGCTAGGGATCTCATATTCTTCACCAAAAGGAACAAGGTCCTTTAATGGCATGGTTGAGATTGGAACAACATCAATGGGATTAGCAAATGAACTAGTCAAAGGCTTCATCTTCTTCAGAGCTGAAGAATCTGAAGTAGCCGATGATTTCCTTTTCTTCACTGCTGCACGCTCTGCAGCCTTGGTCTTCTTCACATCTGATGCAGATGGAAGGATCGGAGTTGGTATTGGCGCAGGAGGAGTAGAGGAATTTGGTTGATTTTCTTCAGGCACAACTGATGCAGTTGCCCTGATTTCTTTAGTTTCTTCAGGCGCACCACTAGTGGATGCCCTGGCAATTTCTTAAGCGGCTGGAATGCAGTCATCAGCCCTGGAACTCACATTTTCTTTAGTAGCCTGATTTTCCTCAGCGGTGCTGGCATGTTCTTCAGTCGGCTAAGCGGATGCTTCAGCCTGAGGAACTTCCTGTTGCGTTGGGGCAGCAACATTGGAAGTGAAGTTATCCGCAAGTTTCACAAAACGAACCTTGGCTCCAAGCCAATCAGCATGGTATGCGTCAAATTCATCACTGAGTTTCTTGATCTTAGATTGAGTAGTGACAAGTTCTTCAGTTGTCATAGAGACAACGTTTTTCTTCAGATAGCGCTCCTTTTTGTACTGCGCTTTCTTGATCTGCCTGGCCTTCTCATATTTCCATTTTTCTTCTTGGATGAAATGGATCAGCATGTGACTTTGGCCAGGATTCAACTTGAAATCAGGCATGGGAGTGTTGGGGTCCTTGTGCCAAACATCAATGCATTCGAGGATCAACTTGGGATCCAAAAGCAGTGGCACATCTGTTCCCTTGGCTCTAGCGGCCCTGACTTGCCTATCTCTGATGATTTCAGCAAGTTCATCATCATTAGCTTCATCTTCATCAGACAGCACTTGGAAGGCGACTTGCTTCTTCTGAGGACTAGGGCAAGGACCTCGTCCAGCAGTGGCCTTTGTCTTCAGTAGAGAGGGTCCCGTTGAGGAAGTTGGTGCAACTGAGGAACTAGCTAAAGCTCCTGAAGCAATTGAGATGCCTACAGTCCTTTGGCACGAGGCTAGATGGATAGGTGTTGAGGACTTTGTCAGAACAGCCGAGGACTTTGGAGGAGCTGAGGATTTTGAAGGAGCAGCAGCAGCATGAGGAATTGGCCTTGAGGGCTTTGAGGATTCTGGCCGTGAGGGCATTGCTGAGGAACTTGGCCTTGAGGGCACTATTGGTGAAGCACTTGGCTTGCATGCAGGCTTCTTTGACATAGCCTTCTTTGGCTTGATAGCAGAGGCCTCAGCAGAGGCAGCAGCAGTAGCAGAGTCTTCATTGAATTTCCTCACTTCTTCTCTAGCTTGCTTAGCCAACTTGGCTTGGCGCTTGGCCCATTCATCAGGATAGTCCTCACCGTGCTTGAGGCTGGTGGGATCAGCTATTTGGCCAGGTGCCAATGGAGGTCTTGGGCATGGAGGATTGAGTGTGAATTCCTTCATGTACTTGGGAGTGACATATCTGTACTCCCTCCACTCTCTAGCCCATCTCCTCTCTATCTTCTGAATGCGCACCTTGCGCTCATTATTGGTTTCCTCAGGAGGTGTGCAGTACCCGGCATATATTTCATTAGGGATCTCAAACGCTGTATTGACCTCAGGTCTCTTTCCTCCTTTCTGTGGCTTCTTACTATCAGCCATTTTCTTCAGTTGAGGAATTTGGACAATTGAATTCTCTGAAGAAGTATGCAACTTTTCTTCGAGGAACGCTACAAATGAGTTAAGTTGATGAGAACCTAGTGATTCAGCACCTGACATGAGTACCCGTGAACAGAGTATAGTTGCGAGGAATTTGGAGAGGTCATATGCGTTCTCAGAAGGTTTTTCAAAAAGAAACAAGTTCGAGGAATTTGACCAGATGAGTCTTGAAGAATTTCACTAAGCGTTCTTTGTCTTAGGTTCCAGAGTTGTATAGATCGAAGATCCACACAATTTGAGGAATCTTGAAGAAAAATGATGCTTAGAGAAACGAATCAAGAACAGATGACTTGTGAGGTGTTTAGTGTGTGAAGATATGAAGAGAAACACCTTTGAAGATTTTGTAGATAATCATTGAATCAACGAGGGCAGTAAAAGTAACTTTTAATTACCCTGGATGAAGAACACAACGAACAGTGAAGTGGAGACGTGAAGTTCGTCTGTGTAGATCTTCCACGCCCTAACTCGGCGGAGGAAGACGGCTATGGCAGCGGCGGAGTGAAGATTTCCGTGGACGGCGCAAGTACGGCGACGACGAGGTCGAGGCAGTGAAGCTCTTCCTCATCGGCGACGATGAAGTAGCGGCAGCGCTAGGGTCTGAGAAGCTCGAGCCAGAGAGAGGTCGAGCGGAGTAAAAGAAGTGAGGAAGGGAAGGAGGGGTATTTATAGCCATGGTGAAAAATTGTTCGCCCGTAAAAATTGGACGAACGTGCCCCTGACCCTTCTCATTTGCTTGACATGTGTCACCCACGTACTGAGAGGTGGAGATCGTGTGCGATCGTGGGTGAATGGATAAGTGTATCGTGGGATGCGGAACGGTTTGAGTGGCAAAGCCGAAAATTTAGATAGGATAGGTTTTAAAGTTTCGTTCGCAATTTATTCAGCTGACAAGGACACAGTGAAGATTTTGAACGAGTTTCAAATAGAACACATATGAAGAATTTGTGAACAGATTGGGTTGAGTATAGCATAGAGGGGAAGGCTCCGATCACATTCACTTAGCAAAAAAAAACAACTTGAAGAATTAGCAATAAGTGAATGTTGTAGAGGACATAAACTCATATATATATAGCTAAAGAAGAAAATCGACGAAAACAGTTAAGACAATGCAAAGTTGAAGAATATGAACAACTGAGGAATTTCAACTTTTGGTGGTGGCGTGACCCACCGTATAAGAATGATGATTTCAGACACCGCATACAATTATCGTAGGGTTCTGAGAATCAAATTCTTTGTTAATTTCTTCACACTAAGAGTGTTATTCTTCATTGATTTGAAGAAAAACGTTTCTTCATGTGTTGCACATCTAAGTCATCAATTTTGCATTGTTAGGATGAGTGTCCTTTTCAAAGAACATTCGAAGATTCTAGGATATTTAGCTCACACCGCAACTTGCTAAATCTCTTCTCATCCAAGGGCTTTGTGAAGATATCGGCTAGCTGTTCTTCAGTCTTCACATGCTCAATAGAAATGTCGCCCTTCAACACATGATCACGAAGAAAATGATGATGAATTTGAATGTGCTTAGTCTTCGAGTGCTGAACTGGGTTGTGAGCAATCTTGATGGCACTCTCATTGTCACAGAAGAGAGGCACATTCTTCATGTTGACGCCGTAGTCCTTGAGACTTTGCTTCATACATAGCAATTGAGCACAGCAAGAACCAGCGGCAATGTACTCAGCTTCAGCAGTAGATAGTGATACGCAGTTCTGTTTCTTTGAGGACCAACAGACCAAAGATCGTCCGAGGAAATGACATGTACCAGATGTTGACTTGCAGTCCACACGATCACCAGCATAGTCAGAGTCAGAATATCCAATGAGATCAAAAGCCGAGCCCTTGGGGTACCATAATCCAAGTGTTGGTGTGTGAGCTAGATATCGAAGAATATGCTTCACAACCTTATGGTGTGATTCCTTCGGTGTAGCCTGAAATCGGGCACACATGCAAACACTAAGCATTATGTCTGGCCTAGATGCACATAAGTACAATAAAGAGCCAATCATGGAGCGGTATACCTTATGATCAAAGTCAATACCATTTTCATCAGTGCACAAATGGCCATTTGTGGGCATAGGAATTTTGACGCCTTTGCAGTCTTGCATGCCGAATTTCCTCAGTACATCCTTGAGGTATTTCTCCTGGGATATGAATATGCCATTGCATTGTTGACGAATTTGAAGACCTAAGAAGAATTTCAACTCTCCCATCATAGACATTTGATGTTCTTCACTCATCATATAGGCAAATTCATCACAATAACGTTGGTCAGTACAGCCAAAGATAATATCATCAACATATATTTGGCACACAAACAATTCACCATCATAAGATTTAGTGAAAAGAGTAGGGTCGAGTGAACCGGGTTTGAAGCCTCTCTTCATGAAGAATTCCTTCAAGGTATCATACCATGCCCGTGGGGCCTGCTTGAGGCCATAGAGGGCCTTGTTGAGTCTGAAGACTTTGTCAGGATTCTTTGGATCTTCAAAACCTGGGGGTTGAGCAACATATACTTCTTCCTCAAGCTTACCATTGAGGAATGCACTTTTCACATCCATTTGATATAAAGTGATATCATGATGGTTAGCATAAGCAAGTAATATGCGAATAGCCTCAAGTCTAGCAACAGGTGCAAAAGTTTCATCGAAATCAATTCCTTCAACATGTGTGTAGCCTTGAGCTATGAGTCATGCCTTATTCCTCACCACAAGGCCATTTTCATCTTGCTTGTTGCGGTAGATCCACTTTGTGCCAATGATATTGTGCTTGCGAGGATCTGGACGTTTGACCAGTTCCTAGACATTGTTGAGCTCGAACTGATGTAATTCTTCTTGCATGGCCCGAATCCACTCAGGCTCCAGAAATGCTTCATCTACCTTAGTGGGCTCTGTAATAGAGACAAAAGCATAGTGCCCACAAAAGTTAGATAAATGTGAAGCTTTTGAGCGTGTGAGAGGACCTGGTGCTTTGATGTCATTGATGATCTTTTCAACTTGCACTTCTTTTTCAATGCGAGGATGAGCTGGTTGTCGTTGAAGAATTTGATCAACATTCTCTTCAGCACCATTTTCTTCATTATTTTCTTCAGGTGCATTAGCTCGACGTTCTTCATGTCTGGAATGAATTCTTCAGCAGATTCTTCAATAGGAATGACATCCTCAGTAGCCTTGAACTTGATAGTTTCCTCAAGTGCTGGTTCATCTATCACAGTAGGTAGGTGCTCTCTTTGCGAGCCATTAGTTTCATCGAACCGCACATCTACAGTTTCAACAACCTTGTGAAGAACGTTGTTGAAGACTCTGTAGGTGTGCGAGTCCTTTCAGTAACCAAGCATGAAACCTTCATGTGCTTTCGGTGCAAATTTTGAGTTGTGATGAGGCCTTTCAGTAATCCAACATTTAGCACCGAAGACTTTGAAATAACTTACATTGGGTTTCTTATCAGTGAGGAGTTCATAGGCAGTCTTCTTGAAGAATTTGTGAAGATATACTCTGTTGATGATGTGGCACGCAGTATCAATTGCCTCAGTCCAGAAACGACGGGGCGTTTTGTACTCATCAAGCATAGTGCAAGCCATCTCAGCAAGAGTCCTGTTCTTGCGCTCCACGACGCCGTTCTGCTGAGGAGTGTAAGGAGCGGATAACTAATGAGTAATACCAAGTTCATTAAGATAGTCATCGAGACCAGAATTCTTGAACTCAGTGCCATTGTCACTTCTGATGTGCTTGATCTTCACACCAAAGTTGGTTGAAGCCCTCGAGGAAAATCGTTTGAAGACTTCCTGCACTTCATGTTTGTAAGTAACAAGGTGTACCCATGTATAACAAGAGTAATCATCAACAATAACAAAGCCATATTGAGATGCATCATTTGAAACAGCAGAATAATGATTAGGACCGAAGAGATCCATGTGAAGCAATTCAAATGGGCGAGTAGTGGTCATGAGAGTCTTTGCTGGATGCTTGGCCTTTGTCATCTTCCTAGCTTCACAGGCTCCACATAGGTGATCCTTGAAGAATTTGACATTCTCGATGCCAATGACATGCTTCTTCTTCGCAAGCGTGTGCAGATTCCTCATGCCTGCATGACCAAGTCGTCGATGCCAGAGCCATCCTTCTGAAGCTTTTGCAAGTAGGCACACAGCTGGTTGTGGTCCTATAGAGAAATCAACAATAGACAGGTCTCCTCTCCTAAAGCCTTTGAAGACTTTGGAATTGTCAGCTTCCATAACCACAACACAACGGTACTTGCCAAAGACAACAACCATATCAAGATCACAAAGCATTGAGACAGACATAAGGTTGTATCCTAAGGACTCAACAAGCATGACTTTGTCCATGTGTCGATCCTTTGTGATCGCAACCTTACCTAGACCCAATACCTGACTTTTGCCTTTGTCGGCAAAGATGATATGCTTCAGATGCGACGGAGATAATGGAGAATCCATCAATAGATTCTTGTCACCAGTCATGTGATTTGTACATGCACTATCGAGGACCCAGTTAGTGGCTTTGGGTTGATCATCCTGTAGATGAATTAGTGCAGCTTAGAAACTCATATACTTCATCAGTGAAGAATATGACATCCATTCATCAGATCAATTTCATCAAGCAACAGAACAGATAAAGCAGTATGAGGACGTGAGAAATGAAGGTTCATTTCTTCATAATTTGCCTGCGTCCTTATCAGGCATGCTCAGGTCTCCAGCAAATTCTTCAGACAATTACGTACGTCTGGAGACCTGACCCTGCAGAAGAGATTAGTTATTTTTCTTCACCACCCACGTCTGAAGGGGTGGCAAAGAGTTCATCATTCTGCGAGCTCCATATGAGAAGGATGGCATAGAAGCCAGTCCATTTCGTTTCACATAAGAGGGGTTAGAGTAAGCAGAGAAATTCTTCGAGGGCTTATGGACATAATGATTTGAAGAATGATGCACATATCCATAATCTTTGGATCTTCCCTGTGAAACAGACAGGTTAGCACGATGATGTTCATAATAGGACTTTGATCCTTTTGAGGAATATGATCCATGTGAGGAGTTTGGTCCGTATGAGGACTTGGGATCCATATGAAGAATTTGGTTCATATGAAGAATTTGATCTGGGGTTCCTATTCTTCACAGGTGGCGTCATGATGACATTCACCAGAAGATTTTCAAGGCATCTTTTGGGAACCCAGATTTTCTTCATAGGGGAACCGTTCTTGTAGTTAGTGCCAACATATCTAGCAAATACTTCACCATTCTGATTTTTGAATAGTTTATAGTTGGAGTCAAATGACTCATCATCAGAACGAGGAGATTCACATGCAAATCTAGATAAGTTAGATGGATCAACTGGAGGTTCCTTTGCAGCAACCCATGTAGTTTTGGGGTACTGCTCAGGCTTCCAATATGTACCATCAGCATTGAGTTTCCTCTCAAAGGCAATACCCTCTTTCCTAGGGTTCCTGTTGAGGATCTGCTTTTTAAGCACATCACAAAGAGTCTGTGGCAGGACCCCGATTCCAAGTCACATCGATCTAGCCGGTAACACCTCATATCACTTTGCGGCCTCACGCACGGTATTCCCACGGGTGTCGCCTTACCATGGCCCGGGACCGTTTGCGCCTTTTGTCTCACGTATATGATAGTGTCGCTAGCATCCATATGACAGAGAACCCGGGCCGACATGACTAGTCGTGAACCCAAAGTGGCACTAACTTATGGGGACATGCATAGATGAATCAACATCGAGCATGTCGGTCAGCAGCGTGTGAATCCGGGCTGTAGCACTGGGCTAACAGGACTCTGGTGAACCGGGCTATAGCAGGCTAGGCACGACTCCGGATGTCACCGCGTGACATTTCCCCGAAGGGACAGACACAGGAACAAAGTGAATCACATGCCGGCCAGTCAAGTGTTCCGGAGCAGTAGTGCTGGGCTAGCAGGACTCCAGTGAACCGGGCTGTAGCGGACTATTATGGCTCATGGAAGCACAAGACTACATTTCCCCATAAGAGAGGCTACCAAGGATAAACAACTAGGTTGTCGGATCCCACACATACCAAGCATTTCAATCATACACACAATATGCTCAATATGTGCAATACAACATGGCATCACAATAAGACTCTACGACTCAGAGTATTTATTCATTAGGCTCCAAGGAGTGAGATATTACAAACTTCGGTCTCATGACCCAACAATCATAGCATACAATCAAAGCACATGCGGAAGCTTAACATGTCTGAGTACAGACATCTATAAATGAAAAAGGCTGAGAAGCATGACTATCTACCAGATCCTGCTGAGGGCACAAGATCGTAGCTGCGGTATCAAGCTAAACGTCGAAGTCCACACATAACTACTAGCGAGACTGACGTCTCTACAAAACATAAAATAGGCAAACGTGAGTACAAATGTACCCAGCAAGACTTACATCAGAACTATCTACATATGCATCGGTATCAACAAAGGGGTGGTGGAGTTTGACTGCAGCAAGCCAGCTTTGACTCGGTGGCTATCCTGAACTACGACTGCAAGTAACTCTTTTGAGGTGGCGCACACGAGTCCACATATTCACCATACCAATACACAACTATGGATCCTCTCCCGTCTCCCTACGAGAACGCCATCCATAGCACTCACGCTTATCTTGCGCATTTTAGAGTATCCACTTTCACTTGTCTATGAACTATGCAAGGGGTCCAAGTTTCCATATCCGAGGAATCCGGTTATTCGAATAGATAATGATAACCCTACAGGGGTGTACTTCGTCACACACTCTCTCGCCACTTATCGCCCTGTACACGTCATGTACCTCGGCAACCTTCAAGCGGAAGCCGGGCGAGGGAGTCGGCCATGACCTGACTAATCAACAAGTCTCTAGTCCAGGTTTATCGCCTATTCGGGTTCTATCCGCAAGGAGATCCGGCCGGGGTGTCACTCACGGCCCCAAACAATGTGTGCAGGGTTTCCAAGCCCACAATCCAGGTGACACTTGGTACACCGTGCCACTGTGCCTAGTCTGTCCCAAGCCCACCTGTACCGAGTGCCACTTGGTAGACTACTAACACTACCTACAAACACCAGAAACTAATTGCAACTCCTGGATAGAGATCGAGTTGATTAATAAGTCGAGAGGGATCGAGTTATCAGAACCCAATGTGTGGTAGTAACTGTTCATGGATCACAAACACAGAACTCAGTTCTTGAGGACGGCTGCAATGAGACAACCCACCATGTACTCCTACATGGCCTCTCACCGCTACCTTTACCAAATCGTGTTCACACACTTAGCTCACACACAGTAGGACATGTTCATCACCATTCCAATTCATCCCCGATGAATCAGACCTGACTCAACTATAAGCAGTAGCAGGCATGACAAACAAACATGAATGAGTAGGCACATCAGGGCTCAAACAACTCCTACTCATGCTAGTGGGTTTCTTCTATTTACTGTGGCAATGACAGGTCATGCAGAGAAAAGGGGTTCAGCTACCGCAGCATGTAACAGTTGAAACGTTGTTGTCTTAATGCATTAAAAGAGAGCAGGAGCGAGAGAGTAGGATTGTATCGGAATGAACAAGGAGGTTTTGCTTGCCTGGCACTTCTGGAGATATTATAGCTCTTCATCGGTGTCATCGAACTCATCGTCAGAAACATCGTCTACTGAGAGGGGGCAATTACCGGCAAACAAGGAAGAATACAATCAATGCAATGCAACAATATGATGCATGATCATGACATGGCAATATGCTATGATTTGGGCTAATGCAACAGAAAGTCATTTTAATTGAAGTGGAATTCAAAACTATATCAAATTCCAACTCCAAACCTATTATGAAATTTTCCCTAATAATGTTTCATCCTAAACATTGAGGTTAACTTGCTCAAACATGCATGAAAATGGTACAGATGGATTCCTTGAATTTTTCTGATAATTTTTCATATATAATTTATTTCATTTGGAGCTATAGATAATTTTCTATGAATTTTAGAAGTTTAGAGCATTTTCTGCAATTTCCTGAATTAAGTTTAACCCAAAAAAGACTTATTGCGACAGCATTAGGTCATGCTGACCTCAGAAGGGCAACAACGCCTAACCAGAGTCAAACCTGACAGTGGGACCCATGTGTCATCGACTCAGTATCAGTTAGTGACACAGACAGGTGGGTCCGGTCAACGGCCACGTCAGCACGTCAACTCTGACTTGTGGGGCCACTGTTATTAGTTAAATCTAATCAGAAACTAAATTATTGTTAATTAAGGGCGTGGGGCCCGGTGTTAGTGGGTGTGGGTTCAATTAGTGGCGCCATTAGCCGCTAATGACGCCCACGTTGGATGCGCCGACGGTTAGACGACGGCGACGACCTAGAGCGGCGGTGGCTCACCGGAGTGGCGCTAGGGGCAGCGGCTGGGTGCGCTGAGGGCACCAGGAGGTAGCTCGTGCTCCCGCGCATCCAGCGGAGGCAGTGAGAGGGTGTGAGGTGGTCTGTAGCGGCGGCAGCGGCGAGCTGGGCGGCGGCCGGAGCTCGGGTGTTGACGGAATCAACGACATGGCGCGCAGGAGCACCAATGGTTTGCACCTCAGGTGTCGGCGACGAGGTCGTGCAGCGGCGGCATACGAGACTCGCGGTCATCAGTGTTGCAGCGAGAAATCAACCATGGGGAGAGGGGGAGATGACGGCGGGGCTCACAGGGAGTCGGCTGGGCGGCTCGTTTGGCTCGGGGAAGCGTCGAAGCGAGAGGGCGGCGAAGGGGATCTCCGGCGGACCGAGGTTGAAGAAGACGGCGGGGACGGCGATTCGTGGCTTCCCATGTTGCTTGGCTCGGCGTGGATGAAGAAGACGACGATGGAGAGCTCAAGGTCTCATCGGCAGGGCGAGGGGTGGCCGGTGGCCGTAGTGGTGGTGAGCGGCGTCGACGGTGGCACTCGGTGGCGCTGCGGAAGTGAGCAGAGGAGGGAGAGGGAGTACTGGGAGAGAGGGGGGAGGTGCAAGGGGTCGAGGGGAGTGCGTGGCACCCTCGGGTGCCTCCAGCGGCGAGCAGGTAAGCAGGAGGTGGCCGGCGCGTGCCAGCGCGCGGTGGGCACACACCCTCGCGTCCTTCTATCAAGAGGAGGACGACGACTGGCAGAGGCCAGCTGAGCTAGGCCGGCTTGCTGGGCCACGGGTAAGGCCAGGTAAGTGCTCTGCCTTTTCTATTTTCTGTTTGTTTTTGTTTTCTAATTTTTTGAAGTTTGTTTTGAGTTTGGTTTTCAAACAAACCAATTTCTATGCTTCTGAAAATTATTATGTGGACTTAGGAAACTAGTTCAGAGCCACATGCAAATTTTCAAAATTATTGGGCTTATATCTATTTTATAGTAAATATAAACCCAAATCAAATAGCTAGTGATTTAATTCAAAGGCCATAGAATAATTATTTCTGTGATTCCAAAAATATTGGTTTGAGTTATAGCTCTTGCCAATATTTTCAGAGGTTACCAGGAACATTTTGTTGGGCTCATTTGAAATATTTTAATGTTGATCATTTTTAAAAGATTTCTGAGGCTTGGGAATTCCCTCAATTCAATTTCCTTGAATTTTAGATGATGCATGGATGCATATGCAATGACAAGCAAAGGCCAAAGCTAGGGCTTTGACAACTCACCGCCACTAACAAGAATCTCGTCCCGAGATTCAAGACGTGAGGTAAGAAGACAGAGGGGACACAAAGCCGACATGATCTTCATGATCCAATTGCCCTTCTCGGAGATGGTGATTCATTGCTCCAATTGATCTTGACGTCTTTGCTATCGAGATCTTCATCCAACATGATGATGACGGAAAGAGACTCTCTACCAAAATCGATCTTCTCGAAGATCGAACAACTCATGATCAACTTATGGGGTGAGATGTAGGAACATCTCTCGAGCTAAGACACAAAACACATATCAAGAGGGGAGGAAAGAAACATATGACAAGGTTTCAATTTGGAAGGCTACAATTCCACACTTGACTAAGATGGAGCATGAATTTCAAAGTAGCAAGGAGATAATTGCCATGATTTCGTAACGTGATACCTTAAGGAAGGTGACTCATGGAATTATCCCTTAAGTGGCAAAAAGAATTACTTTTGATACAGAGATCATTGGAACTCTCTATACCAGCCTAAGGCAATTTACGAGCGATCGTTTGATGGAGTTCGGGAGAGCGACAGACTCGGGCTAGAATGGATGATGTGAACTACCTTGTTGAAGACAACGCAAGGGATGATTTTGCTTGTGCGTGCTCTCAAGAACTTGAGTATTTCCATATTCATCAAGGTTCTACCAACATCCGAGTCGAGGATCCTGGCAACACATCTTACTACCTTGATGAATAGTGATGGACAATGCAGATGCATAGAAAGACAACCCTTTCTCAGATTTCACCTTAGCGAGGCCAAGGGAATGAAATCTAGATGATCGACCGAGAGACATTTAGCACTCCGCTTCTAATGTTCTCCTTGATGTACTGGTTACCACGGTCATGCTTTAAAGCATAAACATAGCCATCAAGTAGTGGTTGGACTTTGGAATACAGTAGATCCATAAGGAGCAACTTCTGGAGTAAATCCTACGAAATCCTTATGGGGAGGTGGCCAACTTCCTCAATCAAGATACTACAATAATAGGTCTTCCGGCTGGGTGTGTTGGCCATGACATCCACTTTACCGGTTATAGAGAGACCAATATTATAGTTCTTGGAGGGTGTTCCAACCATCATATCTGCCTGACATTCAGATCTGGTTGGTGTCAGGATATTCCAGACTCATCAAGTCTAGAAAGAAAGAAAAATGAAAGTTTGCAACACAAATCGACGAGATGACGTTGCGAGACTCTCGGGGGAATGAACTACGGTAGTAAGCTCCAAAACATGAGCTGGTTCTGCCACAAGCATGTGAACACGCTGTCCTAGACAAGCATTGTCACCTGGTAGTCTTACAATGAAACACTATCGAGTTCAGGGGGAACCATCAACGAGGATATCGAAGTCCTTGCGTAAGTCTAGCTCTTAAGAAGAAACTTCTTCTCCTTGAACAAATCAATCAGTGGCTTGGTGTGCTAGGGACACATATGGACTGGAGGTAGCGAGCCTATCAAACCATAGAATACTTCGCACATGCATGACTAACTTGGGATGACTCCAAAGGAAGCAAAACAAGCTTTCTCAAATCCACGGCGGCAACTTGCATCAGATGCACATGAATTAGAGGAAGTCACATCTTTCAACTAGACATATGCTTCATGAACGGGACATGAGGGCAATGCTTACAAAAGTTTCCAACACTAGCTCAATGTTCAACATGAATCATGGAGGAGACAAGATGCTGTTGATGGGCTGAACAGCAACTCATCATAATTTCCATATCACTGGACTTCCACCATCATGTGAACATGGTGATAGCATTGGTCAGACCAAAAGATGTAATGGTGTATGCTCGAGGGATCAACCACGAGTAAGACAAGATTACGAACATCGTTGGTTCTAATTTGATTTGACGATAGCCCACACTCAAATCAAAGGATTGATAAGACAATAGCGCCGACAATTGATCACGTGGATCAATTGATGAAGATATTATCTTTCTTCACCACGGTTACAAGATATCCCTTAGGGATGAGCGTGGTAGGACAAGCTTTTATCTTCCAACTCTCCGAGTTGTTGTTAAGCTTAACCAACTAGCTCAGGGGTATCCAACACAGATTCTTGGAGAAAAGGGTGGCTACAAGAAACCAACTTGATCACGAACTCAACATAGCGATCAGGTGACAGCCTCGTGATACCTCCGAGAAGATATTCGGAAAATCACGAACCACCGGTATGTCACTAAGCTCGAGAACAATCTTGCTTTTCAGGGCAAGACGATATGATCAAATAAGCAAGGAATTCAATCCTAACTCCAAGATCGAATAGTGCACCAGAAATAAGGACAAGGTAGCACGATCAATCCTAGAATAGTGATTCGATAACCAACACGCTAAGAATGATAATAATGTCCATAACTACCAAGCAACACAGTTGCTAGGAGTATTGATTTCACACATCATGGTTCACTTGTCGGCATTCCGGTTACAACAACACGGGACCGAGGAATGAATAATGATGGAGAGAAGTATCACTGCGTCAAGAGTTCATAAGAGGCGGTGCAATTCTCATGACATTCCTGGCATAAAGATGGTAACACTCCAAGGTAGAACAGAGCAAAAGCTGGATTGACATTTTGATCTGCGAAATACAACTACTTTGACCCAATCCTATAAGTGGACGAGGTACTGGAGTTTGTTTCTCCTAGTCATTCCGAATAGAATGGCTTGATGGACCACAAGAATAATAGCCATCGATGAACACGAATGCACAACTATTCCTGTCTATCAATTGATAGACAAAGGTCAGAATACAACTAAAGAGAGACAACTCAAAGGAACATATGTTTTTCTGAGTTGTGGACGCATAGATTAGTATGTCGAGTGAAGCTCAGCATTTCTTTCGGGTAACCCATGCAGAAGGGTAGGATTGGCAGAGTCACAATATGAATGGAGTACTCCTCAAGAGCACCCTGGTTGTAATCTTTTGGTTCAAAGGAACTTCTGCCATGATAGTTCATGGTATTGGAAGAATGAGATACCACGGACCTCGAAGGCTATCACAAAGATTACTAATATCCTAAAGGTACGAGCAACACTATCAACACGAGGTAAATAGAGTGAATCTTGGGTCAAGAACCTAGGAGTAGAATACCTACTACTAAATGGCATCACGGGATGCTTTCGAGAATGGTGGCCAGAATCATCACACCGGGAACACAAAACATGGCTAGATTACTAGGCGACTCCCTAAAACACCTAGGGTCATAATAATAGCCCCAACATATATACCGAGGCAATAGAGTACCTCAACGCACCGGTTAGTGTGCCTATTCTGACCAAAAGGACATCGGGAACGGAAGAAAGGGTTTGCAACTACATCAGACTATTTAGTGACCCGGGATGACTCGGACAGCATAACGGTTGTAAATGCTCAAGAAGGTTTGAGACATCCTGCAAAATGGTGGCATAACCACTCAACATCACAATATCAAGATTCTGAGATCAACTGTCATCACACAGAGGTAGTAGAACTGAACTGGGGCTTGAACTCAACAATCCTAGGCAAATACGGTTTAGTAACACGTCATCCTGAGAGATAGAAGAGAAGCCTAGTTCTTAACCCCGTAGAAATATAAGATGGGTCAGATCAGAAGGTCATGAGGATAAAGGAGTAAAAAGAGGCTTACGTTCCCTTCCACAAACAATTCCCTTATATAACTAAAGCATTTCTAGACTCAACTTCGACCAGTTTGGCTTGATAATCCTACAGGCAGTCAGGCTCTGATACCAAAGCTGTCAGGACCCCGATTCCAAGTCACATCGATCTAGCCAGTAACACCTCATATCACTTTGCGGCCTCACGCACGGTATTACCACGGGTGTCGCCTTACCATGGCCCGAGACCATTTGCGCCTTTTGGCTCACGTATATGATAGTGTCGCTAGCATCCATATGACAGAGAACCCGGGCCGACATGACTAGTCGTGAACCCAAAGTGGCACTAACTTACGGGGACAGGTATACATGAATCAACATCGAGCATGTCGGTCAGCAACGTGTGATTCTGGGCTGTAGCACTGGGCTAACAGGACTCCGATGAACCGGGCTGTAGCAGGCTAGGCAGGAATCCGGATGTGACCGCGTGACATTTCCCCGAAGGGACAGACACGGGAACATAGTGAATCACATGTCGGCCAGTCAAGTGTTCCGGAGCAGTAGTGCTGGGCTAGCAGGACTCCGGTGAACTAGGCTGTAGTGGACTACTATGGCTCATGGAAGCACAAGACTACATTTCCCCATAAGAGAGGCTACCAAGGATAAACAACTAGGTTGTCGGATCCCACACATACCAAGCATTTCAATCATACACACAATATGCTCAATATGTGCAATACAACATGGCATCACAACAAGACTCTACGACTCAGAGTATTTATTCATTAGGCTCCAAGGAGCGAGATATTACAAACATGGGTCTCATGACCCAACAATCATAGCATACAATCAAAGCACATGCGGAAGCTTAACATGTCTGAGTACAGACATCTATAAATGAAAAAGGCTGAGAAGCCTGACTATCTACCAGATCCTACCGAGAGCACAAGATCGTAGCTGAGGTATCAAGCTAAACGTCGAAGTCCACACGGAACTACTAGCTGAGGTGGCGCACACGAGTCCACATATTCGCCATACCAATACACCACTATGGATCCACTCCCGTCTCCCTACGAGAACGCCATCAATAGCACTCACGCTTATCTTGCGTATTTTAGAGTATCCACTTTCACTTGTCTATGAACTATGCAAGGGGTCCAAGTTTCCATATCCGAGGAATCCGGCTATTCGAATAGATAATGATAACCCTGCAGGGGTGTACTTCTTCACACACGCTCTCGCCACTTATTGGCTTGTACACGTCATGTACCTCGGCAACCTTCAAGCGGAAGCCGGGCGAGGGATTCGACCACGACCTGACTAACCAACAAGTCTCTAGTCCAGGTTTATCGCCTATTCGGGTTCCATCCGGGGTGTCGCTCACGGCACCAAACAATGTGTGCAGGGTTCCCAAGCCCACCATCCGGGTGCCACTTGGTACACCATGCCACTGTGCCTAGTCTGTCCCAAGCCCACCTGTACTGGGTGCCACTTGGTAGACTACTAACACTACCTACAAACACCAGAAACTAATTGCAACTCTTGGACAGAGATCGAGTTGATTAATAAGTCGAGAGGGGTTGAGTTATCGGAACCCAATGTGTGGTAGTAACTGTTCATGGATCACAAACACAGAACTCAGTTCCAAAGGACGGCTGCAATGAGACAACCCACCATGTACTCCTACATGGCCTCTCACCACTACCTTTACCAAATCGTGTTCACACACTTAGCTCACACACAGTAGGACATGTTCATCACCATTCCAATTCATCCCCGATGAATCAGACCTGACTCAACTCTAAGCAGTAGCAGGCATGACAAACAAACATGAATGAGTAGGCACATCAGGGCTCAAACAACTCCTACTCATGCTAGTGGGTTTCTTCTATTTACTGTGGCAATGACAGGTCATGCAGAGGAAAGGGGTTCAGCTACCGCAGCATGTAACAGTTGAAATGTTGTTGTCTTCATGCAGTAAAAGAGAGCAGGAGCGAGAGAGTAGGATTGTATCGGAATGAACAAGGAGGTTTTGCTTGCCTGGCACTTCTGAACATATTATGGCTCTTCATCGGTGTCATCGAACTCATCGTCGGAAACATCGTCTACTAAGAGGGGGCAATTACCGGCAAACAAGGAAGAATACAATCAATGCAATGCAACAATATGATGCATGATCATGACATGGCAATATGCTGTGATTTGGGCTAATGCAATAGAAAGTCATTTTAATTGAAGTGGAATTCAAAACTATATCAAATTCCAACTCCAAACCTATTATGAAATTTTCCCTAATCATGTTTCATCCTAAACAGTGAGGTTAACTTGCTCAAACATGCATGAAAATGGCACAGATGGATTCCTTGAATTTTTCTGATAATTTTTCATATATAATTTATTTCATTTGGAGCTATAGATAATTTTCTATGAATTTTAGAAGTTTAGAGCATTTTCTGCAATTTCCTGAATTAAGTTTAATCCAAAAAAGACTTATTGCGACAGCATTAGGTCATGCTGACCTCAGCATGTCAATAACGCCTAACCAGAGTCAAACCTGACAGTGGGACCCATGTGTCATCGACTCAGTATCAGTTAGTGACACAGACAGGTGGGTCCGGTCAACAGCCACGTCAGCACGTCAACTCTGACTTGTGGGGTCACTGTTATTAGTTAAATCTAATCAGAAACTAAACTATTGTTAATTAAGGGCGTGGGGCCCGGTGTTAGTGGGTGTGGGTTCAATTAGTGGCGCCATTAGCCGCTAATGACACCCACGTCGGATGCGCCGACGGTTAGACGACGGCGACGACCTAGAGCGGCGGTGGCTCACCGGAGTGGCGCTAGGGGCAGCGGCTGGGTGCGCTGAGGGCACAAGGAGGTAGCTCGTGCTCCTGCGCATCTAGCAGAGGCAGTGAGAGGGCGCGAGGTGGTCTGTAGCGGCGGCAGCGGCAAGCTGGGCGGCGGCCGGAGCTCAGGTGTCGACGGAATCAACGACACGGCGCGCAGGAGGACCAGCGGTTTGCACCTACATGTTCTACGAGAGCTCATGAACCCAACGGAGGCACGCACGAGACCATTTGGTAACCGGAGCCTCGTCGGCGATGAGCTCGTGCGGTGGCGGCATACGGGACTCACGGTCATCGGTGTTGCAGCGAGAAAATGACCATGTGGAGAGGGGGAGATGACGGCGGGGCTCAAAGGGAGTCGGATGGGCGACTCGTTTGGCTCAGGGAAGCGTCAGAGCGAGCGGGCATTGAAGGGGATCTCCGGCGAACCGAGGTTGAAGAAGACGACGGGGACGGCGATTCAGGGCTTCCCGGTTGCTTGGCTCGGCGTGGATGAAGAAGACGACGGTGCGGAGCTCAAGGTCTCATCGGCAGGGTGATGGGTGGCCGATGGCCGCGGTGGTGGCGAGCGGTGTCGACGGCGGCACTCGGTGGCGCTACAGAAGTGAGCAGAGGAGGGAGAGGGAGTATTGGGAGAGAGGGGGAGGTGCAAGGGGTCGAGGGAAGTGCGTGGCACCCTCGGGTGCCTCCAGCGGTGAGCAGGTAAGCAGGAGGTGGCCGGCGTGTGCCGGCACGCGGTGGGCACATGCCCTCACGTCCTTCTGTCAAGAGGAGGACGACGACTGGCAAAGGCCAGCTGGGCTGGGCCGGCTTGCTGGGCCGCGGGTAAGGCCAGGTAAGTGCTCTGCCTTTTCTATTTTCTGTTTGTTTCTGTTTTCTATTCTTTTGAAGTTTGTTTTGAGTTTGGTTTTCAAACAAACCAATTTCTATGCTTCTGAAAATTATTATGTGGACTTAGGAAACTAGTTCAGAGCCACATGCAAATTTTGAAAAATATTGGGCTTATATCTATTTTATAGTAAATATAAACCCAAATGAAATAGCTAGTGATTTAATTCAAAGGCCCAAGAATAACTATTTCTGTGATTCAAAAAATATTGGTTTGAGTTATAGCTCTTGCCAATATTTTCATAGGTTAGCATGAACATTTTGTTGGGCTCATTTGAAATATTTTAATGTTGATCATTTTTAAAAGATTTCTGAGGCTTGGGAATTCCCTCAATTCAATTTCCTTGAATTTAAGATGATGCATGGATGCATATGCAATGACAAGCAAAGGCCAAAGCTAGGGCTATGACAGTCTGATGCCCTTTGAGGCTTTTGTACATGCCTGTCATGTACAATTCCTTCAGCCCTGCATCATCAGTGATACTAGCAATGTCCTCAGATGAGGAATTAGTGATAGTAGAGGCATGTGAAGAATTAGAAACATTAGCAGCATTTGAACATTCAGGTGAAGAATTAGCAGATTCACGTTCAATGCATTTCAAACAATGAGGAACAAATTCTTCCTGAGAAGTGCTGATTTGTTGAGCAAGTAATGAATCGCGCTCCTTCTGAAGATCTTTATAACTCACTCTTAGCTTCTCAAGGTCTTGCTTTCTTTGAAGAAATTCATAAGAAAGCTTCTCATGATCAGATAAGAGAGTGTTATGATGACCTTGAAGATTTTCAAACCTAGTCTGAAGTCTCTGAAGATTTTTAGTCAAGGCTTTAATGCGATCCATTTCTTCACCCAACATATCATCACTTTTGTCTAGCATGTTTTGAACCTTTTCAAGAGCCCTTTGTTGTTTTACAGCAATCTTAGCAAGTTTAGAATAGCTGGGCTTAAGGTTTTCATCAGATTCATTCTCACTTGATTCGGAGGAGGTATATTTGAGTACCTTGGCACCCTTTGCCATGAAGCAATAGGTGGGAGCATAGTCATCATCGCCTTCATCAGCCTTGTTGGTGAGGTCATTTTCTTCAGTGTTGAAGATAGACTTGCTGACGAATGTAGTAGCGAGAGCTAGGCTCGCCACTCCAGATTCGGACTCCTTAGATGACTCCTCTTCCTCATTTTCTTCAGATTCAGCCTCAGAGTCCATTTCCTTGCCAATGAATGCCCTAGCCTTCTTGGAGCTGCTCTTCTTGTGATATGAAGACTTTGAGGATTTTGATGATGAAGATTTTGTGGATTTCTTCTTTTTCTTCACATCATCAGAACTGTAATCCTTGTATTTCTTCTTCTTTGATTCCTTTTCCCACTGAGGACAATCTTGAATGTAATGTCCAGGTTTCTTGCATTTGTGACAGAGCCTCCTCTTGTAGTCACTGGATGAGGAATCATTGTTCCTTGAGGGTCTTCCAAGGCGACCACGTCTTGAGAACTTTTGGAACTTCTTCACGAGCAGAGCCAGATCATGGCTTAGTTCTTCAGGATCACCAAGGCTGCTACCAGAGTCTTCATCTTCGGACTCAGATACCGCCTTGACCTTCAGTGCGCGTGATCTGTCATAGCTCGAACCATAGAGATCTCTTTTTTCAGCAAGTTGGAACTCATGAGTATTTAGCCTCTCGAGAATATCAGCGGGATCAAGTGACTTTTAATCAGCACGTTCTTGTATCATCAATGCCAGAGTGTCAAATGAGGAATCAAGCGATCTCAGCAATTTCTTCACCACCTCATGGTCGGTGATGTCAGTGGCACCAAGTGCTTGAAGCTCATTTGAGATGTCAGTGAGGCGATCGAAGGTTTGTTAAACATTTTCATTGTCGAGTCTTTTGAAGCGATTGAAGAGATTGCGAAGAACATCAACTCAAGAGTCACGCTGTGTTGGGACTCCTTCATTCACTTTGGACAAACTGTCCCACATAAGCTTTGTTGTCTCCAAAGCACTCACTCTGCCATACTGTCCTTTGCTCAGATGGCCACATATCATATTCTTCGCTTGAGAGTGGAGTTGCTTGAATCTCTTCACATCAGTAGCATTCAGAGAAGGTGTGACTGAGGGAACACCATTTTCCACAACATACCAGAGATCGTTATCAATTGCCTCAAGATGCATTCGCATCTTATTCTTCCAGTAGGGGTAGTCCGTCCCATCGAAGGTATGACACCTAGCAGAGACCTTGATCATACCTGCGGTCAACATAACTAAACTCCAGGCGGTTAAACCAAAATCACACAGAACAAGGGAGTACCTCGCTCTGATACCAATTAAAAGTGCATTATATCGACTAGAGGGGGGGTGAATAGGCGATTTTTATGAAATTCTTCATTGAGGAATTTACCGGTGAGGAAATTCCTTAGAGAAGAACTACTAGCAGCGGAATAAGTACTCAAAAGTAAACATAACAGAATACAAGCATAGTCATCATGATGAAATGAAGACAGGCAAAGAGTACAGGAAGCGTAAGCACAGGATAACACAGGATGAAGACAAACAAACTGAAGAAATTGAATTGAGGAAATTGAGAAAGTCTTCAGTCAAAGTCTTCAAACACATATATGAACAAACACACAACATGGTTATGAGGAAATGAAAGAGTTGAGGGAATAGAACCAGTAAGCTTGGTGAAGACAATGATTTGGTAGACCAGTTCCAACTGCTGTCTCAGTTGTACGTCTGGTTGGAGCGGCTGAGTATTTAAACTCGAGGACACACAGTCCCGGACACCCAGTCCTGAACACGCAGCTCAGGACACCCAGTCCTCACCGTATTCTCCTTGAACTAAGGTCACACAGACCTCGTCCAATCACTCGTGGTAAGTCTTCAGGTGACTTCCGAACCTTCACAAACTTGGTCACTCGGCGATCCACAATTCCTCTTGGATGCTCTAGACCATGACGCCTAACCATCTGGAAGAAGCACATTTTTCAAAGGTAACAAGCGTCAGATCCACATAGGATCAATCTCTTCAGTGATGCTCAATCACTTGGGGTTTGTAGGTGTTTGGGTTTTGGGTTTTTCCTCACTTGATGATTTTCGCTCAAAGTCCTCGGAGGATGGGTTGCTCTTAAATGAGAAGTGTCCGTTTCTCTTGGAGCAGCCAACCAGCTAGTGGTTGTAGGGGGCGGCTATTTATAGCCTAGGGTGCAGCCCGACATGATAAGACATAAATGCCCTTCAATGATATGACCGTTAGGTGGATAGATATTTTGGGGCAGCTGGTGCATAGCACAACAACGGTCGGAATTTTGAGTAGCAAAATCCTCAGGGCTATCATGTTCCTCACTGTGTAGGAAATCCGCACTGGCGAATTCCTAACTCCTTAGTCAGATCAAATTCCTCAGAGACCAGAAGAACTTCGTCTCTATCGCTGAAGAATATGACTGGACTATATGAGATTTCCAATGGCTTCACTCGAAGGGATTGGTAGGTGTAGGATTTTGAGTTGAGCATCACATGGAAATTTTTCCTTATTATTTCCTCGACCCCCTTTAACAGTACAGTGTTTCCTATGACTCAAGAAAGAGAAAATGAAACTATGAAAACAAAAGTCTTCACGCTTCATATTCCTCGAATGAATACCAAGTCTTCACGGTCACACCAATTTCTTCACTTTCAAAGTCTTTAGAAAGTCTTCCGAAATCCAAAGTCTTCAGTCGAAGAACTTCATTTTTAGGGGTCGACTTTCTCTGTAAATATCAAACTCCTCATAGACTTATAGACCTGTGTACACTCACAAACGCATTAGTCCCTTAACCTATAAGTCTTAAATGCACCAAAATCACTAAGGGGCACTAGATGCACTTACACCTACGCACCGTCGTTGCCCAAGGCCCATCCAACCTCTAACCCAAGGCCTGACCCCTCCTCGATCGCTTGCTCCCTCATCCACCCACAACACCGCCACACACGCACACGCACACATCGCTACCAGGGGAGGTGCTCGATCCCCTCGCCTTGGGCTCGCCTCTCGCGGCCGCAGCGCCACCATCGCCATTGTTGCTTTGCTCCTACCCCGTCGGTCGCCTCTACCTTGACCCTGCGTCCCCGCCTCTGGCGCCTCAAGCTCCCTGCGCCCGATCCCCCGCCTCATCTGCTCGCGAGCCTCACCGTTCGCTGCCTCTTCGGAGAGCTTCCCATGGCTGCGGCCACCACCTGACCCGCTGTAACTGCTAATTCGCCTCCACACCTCAGCGACCTCCTCCTCGCGTGCCCCTACTCCCTTCTCCTCCTCACTGCTAACTCCGCCCGCGCCGGAGCACGTGAGCAGCCGCAGCCCGAGCCGCGCTCCCCGCCATGGCACCACCACGAAGCTCCCAGCACCGCCGGCCTTCGCGAGTTCCCTACCTCATCACCGTTCCCCTACATCTGACTCCTCCGGCCGCCTCGCCATCGCGCCACCCTTCACCAGAGTCCCGAGCCACGCTAGGCCGCATGCGTCCTCGCCAAGTTGTTGTGGTCTGCTTCCTCTCGTGCGAGACGAACGCCAGCGCCCGTCCATGGTCGTGTTGGCCACGTGTCAGTTCACACGGGATACATTTCGAGCAGCGCTGCACCATCGGCTCCGCTTTCTTGCTGATCCGGAAGCTTAACCGCATGCTGTGTTCCATATCCCTTCCGAGCTCCATCCTCTGCCGCCATATACGAAATCTTCAAGACCTGACACCGGCAAGCCCACCGAAAGCCTCAAGTCCGTACCCCCTTCCTGTCGGCAAGACTCGCAAGTCGAACCCCGAACGATCGACGACTCGTGGACCATGTACAACTTCAGTCGCCGAACACCCGGGTAGCACAAATGCTAGGTACCCGGAGACCACTTGGACGCCAAGTACCACAGCGACCCCAAAGACTGGATTCGGCAAGTTCCTCTCCGAACGTGTACGACTATCGCGAGTACCTCTACCGCCGTCGTGTACCACTACTTCCCACAATGACATGTGAACAACTACATCCCATCGAACCTGAGCCATCCCGAATGCATGCTTCAAAGGTATAATGACGAGACGATCGCCCATGAACGAATGCATGAGTGTTGTATCAGATGCACAACTTGCTTGCACCATGTCAAAATTGATCCTTGAATGTTCCTCGTTAGCCTTGCCACGAACCCGTGGGACACCTGGTACCCGGGATCACCCCACCATCCTTGCATGACATGCTCACGCACACTTTATTTTGCACCGACATCTCGACGAGTTGTCAGATCATCGGAATGTTGCTACGGCATCATTTCAGTTGTTGTTGCCGTGGCACCCCTTTCGTTTCGCCATGGTGAAAAAATGCTCCATATCTTATAACATGCCAACATCTTCATAAAAATTGCATATACTTGCATATGTCATCCGCATCATGATAACAACATTTAAAATGTTTAAAATTGTTGTTTGCATTAAATTGCTAAATGACACATGGGGATTTTCCGGAATTATTGTTTGTTGTTCTGGCCTCATTTATACTTGCCTAAATAGTTAGTTTTATTATACTTCACCTCTTGCCATGTTTAACAACATTTAATATTGTTTGGTACATAAACAAGAGAGAACAAAATAAATGAATGTGGTGTTTCGTCAATATGTAACTCGTTGCATATTGAGCTCCACTTAATTTGTAGTATTGTTTGTTGCACTTTTCCATGCCATGCCTCGTTAAACTGGACATGCATCATAGTTGATTGTGCATCATGTCATGTTTATGTGATGGTTGTTTACCATGATGTTTGCTTCTTTCCGGTTGTGCTTCTCCTTGATAGTTCCGGTTATGTTGCGATTGTGAGGATCCGTTTGACTACATTGATTCGTCTTCTTCATGGACTCGGTCTTGTTCCTAGCGGGATTTCAGGCAAGATGATCGTCACCTTGGATCTCACTACTATCCTTACTATGCTAGTTGTCTCGATGATATCGCTATGTCGCGCTACCTGCCACTTGTTTACCAAGCCTCCCAAATTGCCATGATAACCTACAACCTTTTCCACCATCCTAGCAAACCGTTGTTTGGCTATGTTACCGCTTTGCTCAGCCCCTCTTATAGCATTGCTAGTTGCAGGTGCAGTTGCAGGTTGTTCCACGTTGGGACATGGATATCATGGGATATCACAATATCTCTTATTTAATTAATGCATCTATATACTTGGTAAAGGGTGGAAGGCTCGGCCTTTTGCCTGGTGTTTTGTTCCACTCTTGCCACCCAAGTTTCCGGCATGCCGGTGTTATGTTCCTTGATTTTGCGTCCCTAACACGATGAGGGTTTATGGGCTCCTCTTGACAGTTCGCTTTGAATAAAACTCTTCTAGCAAGGCCCAACATTGGTTTTACCTTTTACCCAACATAATAACTAAACCTGATATTTAAATTTGATGCATAGGGAGTTAGCGCTACCCGAGGAGTATTTCCACATACTACAGGGAGGCCAGTGCTGATGGTGTTCGTCCCAAACTAGGGCACTGTGCGGGGCCGCCCCGGGGCAACCTAGGTTATTTTCTTTGGCACCTGGTAGCTCATTCGTCGTGGCCTGAGACGAGATACACGCGGCTAGTATCAGGGTGTCGGCACGTCGGGAGGTCTTGCTGGACTTGTTTTACCATTGTCGAAATGTCTTGTGCAGCGGGATTCCGAGTCTGATCGGAGGGTCCCGAGATGGAGGATTGTCTCCGCGGATCATGAGCTTGTCAGGGGCTAAGTTGGAACACCCCTGCAGGGTTTAAAATTTTGAGAATCGTGCCCGCAGTTATGTGGAAGATGGGAATTTGTTAATATCTAGTTGTAGAGGACTTGAAGTAAACTCAATTAAAAATACACCAATCGTGTGCGTAACCGTGACTGTCTCTTTTCGGGGAAGTTCCAGAAGAGAACACGGTTAGGTTATGTTTGAACGTAAGTAGTCAGGATCACTTATTGATCATTACTAGTTTGTGACCGTTGCGTAGTTTCTCATCTTATTCTTGTATTCATAAGTTAGCCACAATACAATGCTTAGCCGCTTGCTGCAACCTCACCACTTATCCTTTCCATACCCTTTAAGATTTGCTAGTCTTGATACCCATGGTAATGGGATTGCTGAGTCCTCGTGGCTCACAGATTACTACAACGATAGTTGCAGGTACAGATAATGTGACGATCTGACATGAGAGTGATGCTTGCTTGGTTTGGACTTCTTCTGCTTCTTCTTCTTTGTTCAGTGGATAGGTTCCAGGTCGGGGAAGCCTGGGCTAGCAGGGTGGATGTCGTTCTTCTTTTTCATTTGATTTCATCCATAGTCAGATCCTACTCTTCTGTATGATGATTGCTATGTATTGATGAACTATTGTATTCATGTTGTAACTTGTGGCGAGTGTAAGCCTTTATCTTGTGTTCTCATCTATTCAGTACATGGTATGTTGGAATGATATCCACCTTGCTATGCGCTTGAAATGCGATTGTGCCCCAATCATGAATTCATCATGTGATTGGGATCAAATCGCATCTTGGGCGCTACAAGTTGGTATCAGAGCCTTACCGACCTTACGAGCCCCCTTGATTGATCGAACCGCTGCCGTTGTTGAGTCTAGAAAACAAACTGTTTTGAGTCTAGCTATATGTCGGAGAATAGGAATTCTTTTTACTCCTCGGCCCCTTCGTCGCTCTGGTGAGGACTCCTGACGTAGATGTTTTATCTTCACTCAAAAAACATTAGGATCACGCAGGCATTGTTGGATAATTGCGATATCATTGCGACGGGGATTCTATCTGGGTGCCTTCTGACATTTAGGGGTTGTGACAGTGTCCCGGTGAGTTGAGCTCGAAGGTGCTTTCCTCATAGTGCTTATCATTTCAGTTCCGGAATACCAGAGCATGCCGACATCAAAAACGCTTCTATACTCTTTGTGGTGAGAGTAGTTTGATGACACCCAGTACTGGGGAGAGCGATCAGATGTATTGCCACATCTAGTATATCGGATGTTTTGGAAGGTCTGAGGTACATGATTTCCGAAGGTTGCTTGGTTATGTGTTGACGGAGGATACAGTTGGAGCGTAGGGCTTGTTAGTTCTGTGATATATTTGTGTCTCCCTGTATCCCCAACACTAGATTGCATAACCAAAAAGTTTCGGGAGTTCTTAGGTTAGGAATTCAAGTATCATGTAGGATATCTTTCCAACAGACACATGATAGGATATGGGATCTATTATATGTTTCTTTCTGGCTTATTCTGCATGCCAAATCCTTTGTTTTGTTTTGAGTTGTGGTATTCAAGTTGCTTCAATGTCAAGTGTTAATTCCATACCTTTTCTTAAGTGTTGTTATCATATTTCTATGAGAGTGCTAATCCGTTCAAGATTGTCATGTATTTTCAACCGGTGAGCTTCTCTTCAAATTAATCCGATCCTTTCGATAATTGAAAGATCAATTCTCAATTCTCTCAACGGTGTTTGTTTCATCCGTCCCCAAGTTGCCTTTGTTTTCCCGCCCTCACACCCCTTTTTCTTCTAGGACTCAGGTTTCTTAATCAAGTATCCATCTTATGGATGTGAAGTTTCTTCATTCTTCCTTCAATGTTCTTATCCGGTGATTATCATGAAGATGCTAAGGGAGCTTCAAGTTCGTCATTCTTCACTCGTTTTCTTCTCCGGTAGATTAATTTCAAGCTTCGATGTTGATCATATCTCTTCCTTTTGTTTCACATAGTTTCCCATGTGAATTTCTTATCCAAGGCTCTCTTGTTTATTCACCTCTCTCTATTCTTCTCCGGAGTGTTGAAGATATCTCAGAAGATGTGTGCTTCCATTCTTAATTTGTTCAAGCTATTTTGAGGTTGTTATCTCATTGAAGCCATTTAATTCAACCCGTGCAATCTCACTTTCAAGCAACCATTTCCAATGGTGTTTTTTTAGTGGGCTCATAACCCACATGTCCTTTCCTAGGATCTTTCCTGACTCTGCTAATTTTTCTGGAGTTATTCTCAATTCCTTTCAAGGTGTGACGTGAGAATGAATTTTCATCAGTCAGATGCTTTCGGATTTTGGGTTCCGGCAAAACCCTTGAGGTTCGAACACTGGGGTGCGCACAAAGATCTCTCCCCCTCTCTAGCTCGTGCACTACACGATCTCACAGCCTAGCTCAACGGACCCAAAGAACAAGAGACACAAGATTTATACTGGTTCGGGCCACCGTTGTGGTGTAATACCCTACTCCAGTGTGGTGTGGTGGATTGCATCTGGGGCTGAGGATGAACAGTTACAAGGCAAGAACAACCTCCTGAGGTGAGGTGTTCTTGTGCTTGGTGAGTGGATGCTATCTCGGATGAGCTAAACCGACCAGAATCAGATGCCTCCCTATGGTGGTGGCTAGTCCTATATATAGAGGCTCGGGCCCTCTTCCCAAATATAGGGCGGGAAGGGATCCCACAACGGCTGAATTCGAAGGGAGACAACTAGTACAAGCTACCCTAACAAAAGTAGTCTTCGCCTGCCAAAGGCTCTGGTGATGACACCGTCTTGGGCTCCACGGTGACCTCCGTCCTGCCGTCCTGCTGGTCTTGGTCCTGTTGCACTGATATGGAAACCTTTGCCTGACGCCTCGTGACTCCTCGCCTGCGCTTGCCTCTTTAGCACCAAAGAGGGAACGAGGACACTGCACGTGCTGGCACGCGCCTGGCACGCGCCTGGCTCTAGTCATCATGGATTGCATCACACAAACCTCGCGAGGTGTCCCTTGCCTTGATCTCCCTGCCCCTCGCGAGCCAGCCTGGCGAGGTCGCTCCTGAGGAGGTCTTCTATCATCCGCCTCGTGAGGCTTGGCCCCTCGCGAGGGTCTTGAGTTTTTGCTGGTGAAGATGGGTCATACAGGGCCTCTGGTGGAGCCACGCCGCGGGCCGCAGGCAGGCAAGTCTGGGGACCCCCGTTCCCAGAACGCCGATAGTAGCCCCCCGGCCCATGGCGTTCTCGGGCTTGGCTTCAAGGCGAAGCCAAAGGGCAAGTGCGGAGCGCCACGGGCCCTAACAGCCCACGGCCACGGTTGGCGCGTGGCGACTGATTGGACGTGGGTGTCTCCCTTCCCGACGCTGCCTCAGCAACTGCCCAACTTGATGAGTACTTGCTGCATGCAGAAAAGATCATTATTACCTTAGATCATGGAGGCCGGTGGTTGGCCTCCCCTTGGCTATAAATGGCAAGAGGGCGGCGACGCCCCTGTCATCCATCTCTTCCTTTTATCCTCCCACTCCTTCTTCTTCCTCGTTCCATCGCTTGCTGCATCGACCATGGCGCCGATATAGATGTTCTCAGCCACGGAAAAGGGCAAAACTCCCCTCAACAAGCCCGAGGCACTTCCGTCGAAGAAGAGGCTGTCTCGTCGCCCGACATTGTCGTAAGGCCGGAAGTGTCATGGTCATGGTATGAGCGGCCACCTCTGGGGTATCCATTTCCCTTGTACACTCAAGCCAAGGGCTCCGAAGGAAGGAGCGACGAGCGTCGCCGCCCGTGCCAGGGCCGTGGTCGCCGCGCCGCGGTGACGCACACTGTCGCCCCAGGGGTCCATGTCGTGGACTCCTCGCGCGAGTTCATGTTGTGGGCGGTGATGCCTCCGAGCACTTGGATTCTCTTCCCGCAGTTCTTCGCCGCCGAGATGCCGCCGAGAGGTCCCCTTGAGATTTCGCTGTAGCACGCCGACTGCGACGCCCCTACAACTGGAGCGGAGGTTGAAGCCGTCTCCTCCGGAAAGATCTTCATGACTCGCGGCTGGGGCGAGGTCGCCCGAGTCTACCGCGCGTAAGGCGCCCTCGCCATCCACTTCGAGTACGGCGGTGCCTCCACGCCATTCTTCAAGGTCTTCGACAAAGAAGGATGCCGCTTGGAGTGCTGCCCTAAAGGGGGGCGCCTAGATGGCGCAACGGCTGGTGCCGGGCCTGCCACCGGCCTCACCCACAGCTCCTCCAGCGACAGCGGTGACTCTTGGTGGTCTAGCGACTCTCCCGAGCTCTCCAAGACTCCGGAGACAAGCGACGACTGCTACGTGCCCCCGAGTTCTCGCTGTCGGATTTCGCATTCCGGCAAAACCCTTGAGGTTCGAACACTTGGGTGGGCACAAAGATCTCCCCCCTCTCTTGCTCGCACACTCAATGATCTCACGGCCTAGCTTCGATGGACCCAAAGAACACAAGACACAAGATTTATACTGGTTCGGGCCACCTTGTGGTGTAATACCCTACTCCAGTGTGGCGTGGTGGATTGCCTCTTGGGTTACAACAGAAGAACAACCTCCTGAGGAGAGGTGGTCTTGTGGTTGGTGAGCTTGTGTGTTTGAGGAAGATCTGGATCCTCTCTCCCTTCCACACCAGCTTCCCTACTATGGTGGTGGCTAGTCCTATTTATAGAGGCCCTGGTCCTCTTCCTAAATATTGAGCGGGAAGGGATCCCACAACAGCCAAATTCGAAGGGAGACAACTAGCACAAGTTATCCTGAGAAAACTAGTCTTTGCCTGCCAAAGGCTTTGGTAGTGACGCCGTCTTGGGCTCCACGGTGACCTCCGTCCTGCCGTTCTGCTGGTCTTGGTCTTGTTGCACCGATATGGAAACCTTTGTCTGATGCCTGGGAACTCCTCGCCTGTGCTTGCCTCCTTAGCACCAGAGAGGAAGCGAGGACACTGCGCTTGTTGGCGCTCACCTAGTCTTGATCGTCATGGCTTACGTCATTGGAACCTCACAAGGTTCTCCTTGCCTTGATCTCTCCACCCCTCGCGAGCCAACCTGGTGAGGCCGCCCCTGAGGAGGTCTTGCATCGTCCGCCTCGCGAGGCTTGGCCCCTCTCGACGGTCTTGGGTGTTTGCTAGTGAAGATGGGTCATACGGGGCCGCTGGAGGAGCCACGCCACGGGCCGCAGGCAGGCAAGTCTGGGGACCCCCGTTCCCAGAATGCCGACACTCGCCGGGCCCGGAGCAAGGGCGCAGCGTCCGGCCGCCGCCGTCGCTGATCTGGATGGGGTTGGCGCCGCCCTCTGAAGGCCCACTGTTGATGATGGCGTCGGCGATGTTTGGCGCATGTAGATAGAGCTCCTAGGAACTGCTTTTTTTCTTTTTCCCTGCGAGGAATTGAAACGGACCCCGCGGGGGTGTGTAAAGCATCTGTAATGTCTATTTTCGATATTATCCCTATCATGATAATTTGCGAATGCATGTCCTGCTAAGGCTTGGTCTCCCCTTTCCAATCCTGCTGCAGCTTGGTGCTCTACGCTGACAGGTCCCGGTCCCCAGGCAGGCTGCAGCCGTCGCTGGTATGCCAGGTCGTGATGCCGTGGTCAAGGCCAGGAGGTGAGCGGCCCGAGGTCCAGTAAGAGCTCCTGAGGCGCGATTCTCAGGAGGTCCCCTTTAGCGCGCAAGCAGCTACCTGAGGATGAGAAAGGGAGGCGACGTTGTTGTAGCAGGGCAGCGAAGGGCGAGGGCCTTATGCTGTAGTGCTGGGTTGATCCAGGCGCGAGACTTATCTTGGCACTCCGGAGTTGGTTCCTTGTGTTGCGCCAGACTCGTGTGTCGGCCGCCGATGGGTAGCTAGGTTAGGCATGTGCGAGCCTCCCCCTCTTATCCATGCTCTTCTATGTGCTCTACGTCCTCAGGTCCCGGCCCTCGAGAGAGCCCAGCCGCCACTGGTATGCCAGGTCGTGATGCCGTGGTCAAGGCTGTCGGATTTCGGGTTCCGGCAGACCCTTAAAGTTCGAACTCTGGGGTGCGCACGGAGATCTTTCCCCTACCGACTCGCACTTCTATGGCTCGCAAGAAATCTAGGCTGGAAAGAAGAACACACAAAGGACACGAGGTTTATACTGGTTCGGGCCACCGATGTGGTGTAATACCCTACTCCAGTGTGTGGTGTGGTGGATTGCCTCAGGGGCTGATGATGAACAATACAGGGGGAAGAACGGCCTCACGAGAGGTGTTCTTGACCTGGTGCGGTGTGTTCCACTCGGTCTAGATCCCCCTCCCTCTATGGTGGCTAGTCCTACTTATAGACGCCCTGGTCCTCTTCCCAAAATGTGAGCGGGAAGGGCACCAACAATTGGCCATTTTGAAGGGGAACATCTAGTACAAGTTATCCTGACCAAAGGTGGTCTTCGGCTGCCAACAACACTGGTGATGACGCCGTCCTGGGCTTCACGATGACCTCTGTCCTGCCGCTCTGCTGGTCTTGGTCTCGTTGCACCGGAATGGTAACCTTTGCCCGATGCCTTGGACTGTGCTTGTTCCCTTTGCACCGAAGGGGAAACAAGCACACTGCATAGGCTAGTTCCCGCCTGGCGCCCGCCTGATCTCGATCATCATGGCTTGCGTCACGGGCTCCTCGCGAGGTGCCCCTGCCTTGATCTCTCTGCCTCCTCGCGAGCCTGCTTGATGAGGCTGCTCCTGAGGAAGCTTCCTATCTATCGTTGTTCTGGGAACGGGGGTCCCCAGACTTGCCTGCGTGCGGCCTGCGGTGTGGCTTAAAAGGGGGCCCGGCATGGCCCATCTTCATCAACACAGACCCAAGACCCTCGCGAGGGGCCAAGCCTCGCGGGGCTGACGACGTGGAGCTTCCTCAGGCACGGCCTCACCAGGCTGGCTCGTGAAGAGGCGGAGAGATCAAGGCGGGGTACCTCATGAGGTGCCCGTGACGCAAGCCATGATGACCAAGGGCGCCAGGCGGGTACCAGCCAGCGCGGTGTCCTCCTTTCCTCTTTGGTGCAAAGGGGGCAAGCGCAGCCCTGGAGTACCGAGGCATCAGGCAAAGGTTGCCATTTCGGTGCAACAAGACCAGGACCAGGAGGACTGCAAGATGGAGGTCATCGTGGGGCCCAAGACGGCGTCACCACCAGAGCTTTGTGCAGGCGAAGACTACTTTTGTCAGGGTAGCTAGTACTAGCTGTCCCCCGTCAAATTAGCCTGCCATTGTTGGCTCCCTTCCCGCTCGATATTTGGGAAGAGGACCAGGGCCTCTATAAATAGGACCAGCCACCCACAGAGGAGGGCGGGTTCGATCAGAGAGAGAGAGAGAGAGAGAGAGAAGGGTGGCTGAACTCCACCCAGCAGTTCATCGCCCCAGCCAAGAACAGACCCTCGCGAGGCTGTTCTTCCTTGTATCATTCATCATCATCAGCCCAAGAGGCAATCCACCACACCACACACTGGAGTAGGGTATTACACCACAACGGTGGCCCGAACCAGTATAAACCCTATGTCTCTTGTGTTGTTCTTTCCATAGCTTAGATCTTAGTGAGGCGGAGGGGTGCAGGTAGGTAGGAAGCAAAATCTCCGCGTGCACCCCAGTGTTCGAACCTCAAGGGTCTGCCGGAACCTGAAATCCGACATTTGGCGCGCCAGGTAGGGGTGCGCCGGAATTCGTCTTCCACCACCCCGTTCTCCTCCGGCCATCGCACTCATGTCTAACGCTCGTCGGGCCCGCGCCGAGCGCCGGGCCGCTCTCGCTTCCCGCATTGCCCAGACGGCTCCTGTCGGCGGGCGTCCTCACCATTCCCCGTCACCTGCCGTCAACGCCGCCACTGGCCCGGCGGAGGACGAGCAGCAAGCATCATCTCAGCATCCATCCGTGCGGCAAGACGGCCGCACCGCAACTCCCTCACTCCCCCCAGCTGGTTCTTCATCCCGCGCACTCTGCACACCCATGGAGGCTCGAGCTGCGCTCATCGCAGCAAACGAGCTCCTGCGCTACCGCCCTGTCGACGATGTCTACGAAGAATGGCTCGACCGCGTCGCCGAGCTCGTCCGCGCCGCAGCGGGCTCTCCTGCGCCGTCCGTTCCGCTGCACCGCACCCCGCCCCGCGCGGGCGACGAAGCTCCGGCGGCACCTCGGCCGCCTCCTCCTCAAGAAGGCGCCATGGCTCCAAGGCGCGTGGCCCCTGGGCAGAACCCGCTCCGTCAGGTGCCAGCGCAGCAAGAGCAGAGCTGCCAGGAAGTCCCTCGCCCGCAAGAAGCTGCCCGCGCGCTCCCTGCTCCAGCACGTCACGACCATGCTCCCGCTCCCACACGTCAAGACCCAGCTGCAGCGCGTGGGGACATGCAAGACCAAGCTCTCCGTCACCCAAGGCCTCCCGTGGCCACAGCAGGCTGCCGTGCCTTCACCGCCGAGCTACGCAGTGCCGCGTGGCCCGGCAAGTTCAAGCCAGACCTGCCTCCTTGCTACGACAGTACGGCTGACCCTGCAGAGTTCCTCCAGCTCTACGAGCTGGGCATCGAAGCTGCCAACGGAGACGAGAAGGTCATGGCGAACTGGTTTCCCATGACGCTCAAGGACGGGGCCCGCACCTGGCTCCTGAACCTGGCTCCAGGCACGATCTCCTCCTGGGACGAGATGCGCACCCGCTTCATCGCCAACTTCCAAGGTACTCGCGACCGGCCACCCGCCATGAGCGACATGCGCCGCATCAAGCAACAACCCGGGAAGACCCTACAGAAGTACATCCAGCGCTTCAACAACGCACACCTCAAGATTCCCAGGGTGACTGAAGAGGCCATCATCTCAGCCTTCTCCGACGGCGTGCGTGATGTCAAGATGAAGGAGGAGCTGGCGATGCATGAAGACATGTGCACTTCTTTGGAGCTATTCAACTTGGCAACCAAGTGCGCTAGGGCTGAGGAAGGGCGTCTCTCCCTCCTCAAGCTGCCTGCCGCGGACCCGGAAGAGAAGAAGCCCAAGGCCAAGGATGTGAATCGCAAGGGGGGTGCCGTGCTCGCGGCAGAACCAGACACCAAGCGGGGCAGAGATCAGCCCAAGCCTTCCAAGGGCAGCCGGTACTACGTGTACCATGACCTCCACACCCACAACACCAATGAATGTCAAGAGCTCCGAGCCGTGCGAGAAGGAAGGATTGGCCGACGCCCCGACCATGGTGACCGGGGCTACGGTCGAGGAGGAGGAAGGAACGCAGGATGCTGGGAAGACCGTGGCCCGCGCCAAGGGTGGCGCGATCAACCTCACGAGCATCGCTGGCAAGACCCGCCTCGCGAGGGAGACTGGAGGGGTCGGCCTCGCGAGGATCGCTCGCAAGGCAACGCAGGCCTCCCTCCGCTGCCGCCGCAACCAAGGAGAAATGAGGACCGCCACCAGGACGAGGAGGCTGGGGGCTTCCAGGAGCCGCGCGTGATCGCCTGCATCCTGGGCGGGGCTCAAGCCCCAGCCTCTCAACGCATCTTCAAGCAGTTCGCCCACGAAGTGAATGCAGTCCTCCCCAAGCTCGAAGCCACGCGCCCTCTCAGGTGGTCGGCGTGCGCCATCACGTTCAGCTCGGCAGATCAGCTCAAGTGTGCGGCTACAGCCGGAGTCCTCCCGATGCTCTGTTCCCCAATCATCAGCAACGTGGTGGTCACCAGGACCCTCATCGATGGCGGGGCAGGGCTCAACATCCTGTCCGTGGAAACATTCAACAATCTCCAAGTGCCCTACTGCCAGCTTCAGCCAACCAAGCCTTTCTCCGGAGTCACCGACGGCTCCACGGTCCCGATCGGGCAGGTCCGCCTCCCTGTCACCTTCGGGGCACGCGACAACTACCGCACCGAGCTCATCGACTTAGATGTCGCTCACATTCACCTACCGTACAACGCCATCCTCGGGTACCCAGTGCTGGCCAAGTTCATGGCCGTAACTCACCACGGCTACAACGTCCTCAAGATGCCAGGAAGTGGCGGAGTCATCACGGTGCCCTGCGAAGAGAAGGATGCAGTGTGTTCCCTGGAATGAGCCTTTCAGGCCGCGTCACTAGAAGACCCAGATCGCGGAAGCAGGAGGCTTCCCGTGACCGCCCCCAAGAAGAAGAAGACATCGTCCGGCCCGGCTCCTCAGGAGGTAGGCCCCTCTGGGCCCGTGCCTGTCCAGGGGGAACCTCCTTCCATCGCATAGGAAAGCGCGCCCGGCGCCCTCCTCAGGCAGGGCTCGGGGGCTCTCCCCTGGAGGGCCACCGACCTGGCTAGGGTCACAAGGGAGGCGCTTGGGCACCACATGGAGGCGTGTTTCGAAGCACGTTTCCCTCAAGAAGGAGTAAGGCAAGGAGAGCCAGACCCTCAGGAGTTCGTCAGCAAGGCCATTCAGGAGCTATAGGAGTCAAGAGTCATGAAAGGCGGCCGCCGTCTACCAGCAGTGGCTCCCCATCCAGGCGAGGATGGTGGGCTGCGCGTCTGCATCGACATACCAGGGCTCAACCAAGTCGCCTCTCTGGAGCGCCTCTGGCCCTCGTGAGTGGGGCACTGCGGAGGTCCACCCCACAGCTACGTTCGCATGCCTTACGGCTTGCCGAACGCGGCTGCCATGTACCAGCGCCTCATGAGGGGCATCATGGAGGCACAAGAGGCCAGGCGTTCTGTAGCCCTGGCGGAGATGGAGATGGTCCGCGGGGAGCCGCCAGCACCTCCGGAGCCTCTCGAGGCCCCCGGGCCTGGGGGCTCGTGAGGATTGGCTTCCGTAGCCCACCGAGTCTGCTACACCAACACCCCTTCGTCCTCAACGTCATCAGGTGACATCTTTCAAGTTTCACTTCCTGCTGGGAGCGCCCCCCAGGGCTGCATTATCCCTTTTATTTCATGTTGCTAGCTTACCTTATTGGGGGCGCCCCTCGGGCTGCATGATCCCCAAGTCGCTCGGGCCTGACCCAGTGATGTCCGCCTTCCCAGCATCTATTTGAACGAATCCACTCCTTCGCGGCTAATGTGTTTTACCTAGTTGCCTGCTCAGCTGACACCAACTAACGGAGCTGCTCCCAAACAGCACGACGCTTGCGCATGGGTTCGTCCCTGCAATGCTGACAAACCTGAATGGCTGAGCTCTGGCCGCGGCAGCCCCGCATAGCGTCACCTCGTCAAGCCTTCAGTGCCTCATTACCCCCCTCGAAGCAATGGCCAGGCCGAGCGAGCCAACACGGAGGTCCTGAGGGGCCTCAAGACCAGGACGTTCAAGAAGAAGCTGGAGGCCTGGGGCAGAGGTTGGTACGACGAGCTTCAGTCCGTGTTCTGGTCCATCCGCACAACCGCGACCAAGCCGACTGGAGAGACCCCGTTCTTCCTGGTCTATGGAGCCGAAGCGGTCCTCCCTCACGAGGTCAGACATCGCTCCGCGCGGGTCCTGGCGTTTGACGAGACGCAGCAGGACGCCATGCGGGGGATGGACCTCGTGCTGGGGGAGGAACGTCGCCGAGAAGCCGCGCTATGAGCGGCGAGGTACCAACAAGCACTGCGGCGATATCACTGCCGCAACATCCGCCCCAGAACTCTCGAGGTAGGAGACCTCATGCTCAGGCGGGTTCTCTCCAGGGAGGGGCTGCACAAGCTCTCTCCCATGTGGGAGGGCCCGTTCAAAGTTGTTCATGTTTCCAGGCCCAGCTCCGCGCGCTTGGAGACTCAGGAGGGGGTGCCAGTCCAGAACGCATGGAGCATCCAGCACCTCCGGAGGTTCTACCCCTAAAAAGGCCCGGAGCCTGTGAAGAAGGCGAATGCCTGTGAAGCCATCGCATTTTGGAAAAGGCCCGGAGCCTGTGAAGAAGGTGAATGCCTGTGAAGCCATCGCGTTTTGGAAAAGGCCTGGAGCCTATGAAGAAGGCGAATGCCTGTGAAGCCATCGCATTTTGGAAAAGGCCCGGAGCCTGTGAAGAAGGCGAATGCCTGTGAAGCTGTCGCGTTTTGGAAAAGGCCCAGAGCCTGTGAAGAAGGCGAATGCCTATGAAGTTGTTACGTTTTGGAAAAGGTCCAGAGCCTGTGAAGAAGGCGAATGCTTGTGAAGCTGTCGCGTTTTGGAAAAGGCCCGGAGCCTGTGAAGAAGGCCAATGCCTGTGAAGCTCGCTGCCCATGACACTCTCACGTAATAATGAGTTGGGTCTGTACATGCCCCGGAGTCTCAGGAGCGTCGGCCTCAGGCCCTGGGGCTCCCTCCCACGCCCAGTGGCAGCACTTAGCTCCGCGCTGGTGAGAAGACGTCAAAGTCTAGATTAGGTGCCGGACGCGGCTTTTCATTTGCTTTCCGCAGTTGGCTTGCTCCTTCTCATTCGACATTTTATTGAAGTTGTTGCCGTCTTTGGCTTGTGGTTCTTCGACTTTTCGCTCTCCCGCCTTGATTTCTCTTTTGCAAGGCCTCGCGAGGGAGGGGGACAGTTGAGCGCCCTCACGAGTGTTCCTATCCTAGTCATTCAAAGGTTTCGCGACCTGGGTCCATTACAGGAGCACCCCTCCAATCCGTGCCAAACGGGCACCGCAACAGAACACAGGGCCTGGGTCGGTCGCCCCCCACAGCTGAGGCCGGGAACTACCCACGCGCGGGCACGTAGCCGGAAGGCACGATAGCGGAAGCAAATGATGATTAACGGCAATAACCCAAACACGCCCCCGCGGGGCTCCACACTACTGTCTTTTTGCGCAGGAAAAAGGAAAAGAAAGAACAAATCAGGCGCAGCTCGCCTCACACCGGCCTGCAGGGAGGACTCGAGCCGCCCACGGGGCTCAGGCAGACTCCCTCTCGCGCTTCACCGGGGCGCGACGGCGGGCAGACACGCCACCACCTCCCAAGCAGATACGATGGCGTGGAGGCTGACCGCGGCCACCGCTGGAGGAATCGCCGCTTGAAGAAGAACCGGAGAAGCTTGAGGAACCCTGAGCGCCGCCAGTCACCCGAGCGCTATCCTCTCCATCATCGTCGGAGCTGGGTTCCCGGCCGCGGTCGTCGTCCTCAGAGCAGCACCCTGCGCGGCGACCATCCTCCCCTAACACCCTCACATAGAGGGTGGCATCACCGTCAAACTTGAAGTGCAGGGTGCACCGACGCCTCAGGCCGCGCGTGCGGGCAAACGTCTGCCAACCGCGGGCCAAGGCCAGTCTCCCAGCTGCGGAGACCTCCAGTGAAGCCCATGAGGCCCGGCTGCAGCAGCCGTCAGCCTGGAGCCAGAGGCCGCCCGGGGCACCGGTCGGGAGCTCGCCGAGGAGGAAGCAAGGAAGTGGAAGCTGGGTGCTAGTCGGCTCCGCCGACCACACAACGAACTCCGGCAGCACCTCTGCAGCGCGAAAGCGTGGCCTAGGCGGACGCGCGACCGAAGTGCACCCCCGACCGCAGCAGTCCGACCGTCACCATGTTGGGAATCGTCTCCGCGGCCGCGGGGAGCTGCCGTGGAGGCCACAGGATGCTTGCGAGGGCACCCTCGGCCGCGCTTGGGAAGGGAAGAGGCAGGCTCTACCCGGCGAGCCTTCCCCTTCTCTGCGGCCGAGAACCTCCTCGACGGGGCCATGAAGAAGAAGGAGAAGCAAGGGAGAATGAACTGGAAGGGCGCGCGCCAATCCGTACTTATAGCCGGCGAAGGCCAACCGCCGACCCCCACTATCACAGGTAATCATGACCCGCTTTGCATGCAGGGACTTGTCCAATCTGTGTAGTTGCCGAGGCGCCATGGAGAAGTGGAGACGCCCACGTCCAATCAACCGTCACGCGGCGCCCAAGACCGTAGGCTGTTAGGGCCCGCGGCGCTTCGCTCTTTCCCTTTCGCCTCCCTGCACGGCCAAGTCCGGGCACGGCTTAGGCCCGGGGGCTACTGTCGGCGTTCTGGGAACGGGGGTCCCCAGACTTGCCTGCCTATGGCCTGCGGCGTGGCTTAAAAGGGGGCCCGGCATGGCCCATCTTCATCAACACAGACCCAAGACCCTCGCGAGGGGCCAAGCCTCGCGGGGCGGACGACGCGGAGCTTCCTCAGGCACGGCCTCACCAGGCTGGCTCGTGAAGAGGCGGAGAGATCAAGGTGGGGTACCTCACGAGGTGCCCGTGATGCAAGTCATGACGACCAAGGGCCCCAGGCGGGTACCAGCCCGCGCGGTGTCCTCCTTTCCTCTTTGGTGCAAAGGGGGCAAGCGTAGCCGCGGAGTACCAAGGCATCATGCAAAGGTTGCCATTTCGGTGCAACAAGACTAGGACCAGGAGGACTGCAAGACGGAGGTCATCATGGGGCCCAAGACGGCGTCACCACTAGAGCTTTGTGCAGGCGAAGACTACTTTTGTCAGGGTAGCTAGTACTAGCTGTCCCCCTTCAAATTAGCCCGCCATTGTTGGCTCCCTTCCCGCTCGATATTTGGGAAGAGGACCAGGGCCTCTATAAATAGGACCAGCCACCCACAGAGGAGGGGGGGGGGGGTCGATCAGAGAGAGAGAGAGAGAGAGAGAGAGTAGGGTGGCTGAACTCCACCCAGCAGTTCATCGCCCCAGCCAAGAACAGACCCTCGCGAGGCTGTTCTTCCTTGTATCATTCATCATCATCAACCCAAGAGGCAATCCACCACACCACACACTGGAGTAGGATATTACACCACAATGGTGGCCCGAACCAGTATAAACCCTGTGTCTCTTGTGTTATTCTTTCCATAGCTTAGATCTTAGCGAGGCGGAGGGGTGCAGTTAGGTAGGAAGCGAAATCTCCGCGCGCACCCCAGTGTTCGAACCTCAAGGGTCTGCCTGAACCCGAAATCCGACACTATCATCCGCCTCGCAGGGCTTGGCCCCTCGCAAGGGTCTTGAGTTTGAGCTGATGAAGCTGGGCCGCATTGGGCCCCCACTCGAGCCATGCCGCAGGCCACAGGCAGGCAAGTCTGGGGATCCCCGTTCCCAGAACCCCGACAGTAGCCCCCGGGCCCGAGGCGCGCCCGGGCTGGGCCTAGCAGAGAAGCGAAGGGGCAAGCGTGAAGCGCCGGGGCCCCAATAGCCTGCGGCCTTGGGCGCCGCGTGGCGACAGATTGGACGTGGGCATATGCGCTTCCCCATGACGCCTCGGCAACCGTACGACTTGACAAGTCCCTGCATGTAGAGAAATGGGTCATGATTACCTGCGATTGTGGTGGTCGGTGGTTGGCCTTCTCCAGCTATAAGTACGGGACTGTGTGAGCCTCATTAGTGTATCCCTTCCTGCTACTCCTTTTCTTCTTCTTGGCTACTCGCCATTCCCATGGCTCCGCCGAAGAGATTCTCGGCCGCAGAGAAAGGAAAAGCTCGTCTGGTAGGGCCAGACTCCCCACCAACCAAGCGCGGCCGAGGCCGCCCTTGCAAGCACCCCGCGGTCCCCGTAGTGGCTTCCTGTGGCCATGGAGGCGGTTCGCTGCGCGGTGGTGAGCGCCCGGTTGCCGATGGGAGGCACGCCGTGGCTGCGAGGCCCCCCAGGCCACGCTTTCGCTTGGCGGAGGTGCTGCCGGAGTTCGTCATGTGGTCGGCAGACCCGACTAGCACCTGGCTCCAGCTCCCCCATTTCTTTGTAGGTGAACTGCCGGCTGGCGCTCGGGGCGGCCTCTGGCTTCAGGCAGATGGTTGCTGCAACATGGCCTCCTGGGCTTTGCTGGAGGTCTCCACTTCTGGGAATGCGGTCCTGACCCGCGGCTGGCAAACGTTTGCCCGTGCGCGCGAGCTGAGCCGGCGGTGCACCCTGCACTTCAAATTCGATGGCGACGCCACCCTCTACGTGAGGGTGTTCGGGGAAGACAGTCGTCGCGCTGGGTGCTGCCCCGAAGATGATGACTGCGGCTGCCTGCCCAGCCCCGGTGCTGACCAGGATGAAGACGGCGGCAGGCGTGTAGGCGGCGGCGCTCGGGGCTCGCCAAGCTTCGGCGACTCTTTCTCAGGCAGCAGCTCCTCCAGCGGTGGCTGCGACCAGCCCCCGCACCGTCGTGCCTCCTGGGTGAAGGTAGCGGGTCAGCCCGCCGTCGCGCCCCGGTGAAGCGGGAGGAGGGATCCGCTTGAGCCCCCAGGGGCAGCTCGAGCTTTCGCCGCAAGTTGGTGCCGAGCAAGTCATGCCCATTTTGTTTTTCTTCTTTCCCTGCACAGAAAAAGAAGGTAGTTTAGGGCCCTACGGGGGCGTGTTAGAACTGTTGTTGTTAATCATCGTGCTGCTTCCGCTATTTCTGCACTATGTTTCCACGCCGCGTGCCCATGTGCAGGAATTATTTAGCTCAGTGGGGCTTGACGTGGTCCTCGCCTCCCGAGGCTGAGGCCTCGCCGCGCGCTTCATGTCCTGCAAGGATTAGCAGGAGGAGTAGCCTTCTGTCTGGTTGTGGGGGCAATCGGCCCAGGTCCTGCGCTCGTGTCGCGATGCCCATGGGGCACTGACTGGGAGGGGTGCTCCTGCAGCGGACCCGGACAAGAAAGCTTCAAACGATCGGGGCAGAAAACACTCGCGAGGGCGCCCATGAACCTCCCTCGCGAGACTGTCGAGAGAAAACGAGGCAAGTGAGTGAAAAAGATAAAGAGTCACAAGCCTGGGACGGCAACAACTCCAGTAAAACTTCAAACAGGAACGAACAAGCCAACTGCAGAAAACAAATGAAAAAGCCACGTCCGGCACCTATTCTAGTATTTGACGTCTTCTCACCAGCGTGGAGCTAAGTGCTGCCACTGGGCATGGGCGGGAGCCCCTGAGGCCCAAGGGCGGCACTCCGGAGACTCTGGGCATGTACAGCCCCACTCATTATTACGTGAGAGTGTCACGAGCGGCGAGCTTCACAGGCATTGGCCTTCTTCACAGGCACCGGGCCTTTCCCAAAATGCGGCAGCTTCACAGGCACTGGCCTTCTTCACAGGCACCGGGCCTTTCCCAAAATGCGGCAGCTTCATAGGCATTGGCCTTCTTCACAGGCACCGGGCCTTTCCCAAAATGCGGCAGCTTCACAGGCATTGGCCTTCTTCATAGGCACCGGGCCTTTCCATAGGCGCTAGGCCTCGGTCAGGGATAGAACCTCCGGAGATGTTGAATGTTCCATGCGTTCTGGATGGGTACCCCCTCCGGGGTCTCCAAGCGCGCGGAGCCAGGCCTGGAAACATGAACAACCTTGAATGGGCCCTCCCACATGGGAGAGAGCTTGTGCAACCCCTCCCTGGAGAGAACCCGTCTGAGCATGAGGTCCCCTACCTCAAGAGTTCTGGGGAAGATGTTGCGGCAGTGGTATCGCCGCAGCGCCTGTTGATACCTTGCCACTCGTAGCGCGGCTTCTCGACGGTGTTCCTCCCCCAGCACGAGATTCGTCCCCCGCATGGCGTCCTGCTGCGTCTCGTCGAACGCCAGGACCCGCGCGGAGCGACGCCTGACCTCGTGAGGGAGGACAGCCTCTGCTCCGTAGACGAGGAAGAACGGGGTCTCACCAGTTGGCTTGGCTGCGGTTGTGCGGATAGACCACAGCACGGACTGGAGCTCATCGTACCAGCCCCTGCTGCAAGCCTCCAGCTTCTTCTTGAAGGTCCTGGCTTTGAGGCCCCTCAGGACCTCCGCGTTGGCTCGCTCGGCCTGGCCGTTGCTCCGGGGGTGTGCCACCGAGGCGTAGCATATCTGCGTTCCAAGGTTAGCATAGTATGTTTTGAAGAGATTACTGGTGAATTGTGAACCGTTGTTGGTGATGATGCGGTTAGGCACCCCAAACCGGCTCACGAGACCCTTGATGAACTTGACTGCAGAGCCTGCTGGGATGGTGCGGACAGCTTCAACCTCAGCCCACTTGGTGAACTTTTCCACAGCGACGTAGAGGTAGTGATAGCCCCTTGGCGCCCGAGGGAACGGGCCCAGAATGTCTAGCCTCCAAACTGCGAACGTCCACGAGAGGGGTATAGTCTGTAGACCCCCCCGCCGGCTGATGGATCCGCCTAGCATGGAACTGGCAGGCCTCGCAAGCCTTCACCAGCTAAACAGCATCGCTGAGTGCTGTGGGCTAGTAGAATCCACTGCGGAATGCCTTGCCGATGAGGGTTCGCGATGATGAGTAGTGCCCACAGTCTCTGCCGTGTATGTCCGCCAGCAGCTCCTTCCCTTGCTCTCTGGAGATGCAATGTAGGGACACGTCGTTCGGTCACTTCCGGTAGAGCTCCCCATCCTTGATGCAGTAAGTCGTGGCCTGTCGCGCTACACGCTCTGCCTCCTCCTCGCTCTCCGGCAGGGTCCCTTGCATCAAGTAATTCTTGAGCTCTGCGATCCAACACCCTTCCTGAGGCTCTAACGCCAGGAGCAGGCGTGCCCCTGAAGCCGGGCCGCAGGCCGGAGCTCCCGAGGTAGGCGGCTGAGGGAGCTCCTCCCTTGGTTGCGCTGTGCTCGATAATGACGGTGCCGCCGAGGGTTTGAAGAGCCGCTCCTCGAAGATGCCAGGCTCCTGAGGCAGCTGCCTGGATGCCCTCTTGGCAATGTCATCAGCCTCTTGATTGGTGCCGCGAGGCACATGCCGCAACTCCAGCCCCCAGAACTACTTCTCCATCTTGCGAACCTCAGCGAGGTAGGCTTCCATGTGCTCATCCTTTGGTTCGTATATCTTGTTGGAGAAGTTGATGAGGAGCTGCGAATCGCCCTTGATGATGAGGCGTTTTACCCCTAAGGCGATTGCGGCTTTCAAGCCTGCTATCAGGCCTTTGTACTCTGCTATGTTGTTGGAGACCTTTTCTTTGTGCTGGAAATAGAGTTGCATGGCATAGTAGAGTTTGTCCTAGGTAGGGGATACGAGCACTGTGCCAGCTCCCGCGCCGTGTCGGGAGAATGCCCCATCAAAGTACATGACCCAGCCGTCTAGTGCCTCACTTCCCGGGGAAATTGATCGGTCCTTGCCTGCCTCGAGACCCGGTGCTTCTGCCCATTCTGCCACAAAATCCGCAAGTGCGGCTCCCTTGATGACTCTGGTCGTATTGAATTCTAGCTGAAATGCCTATAGTTCGATGTTCCATTCAGCAACTCTTCTAGCTGAGTTGGGGCTCCTGAGTACCCTTTCCAAGGGGTATGCTGAGATGACTTTGATGGGATGGCCTTGGAAATAGTGTCGCAGCTTGCGTGGGGCCACTAATAGCACGAGGAGGAGTTTTTGAGGCATGGGGTACCGCGCCCTTGCGTCCCGTAGCACCGTGCTGACGAAGTACACGGGATGCTCGACGAGGTTGAGGGTGCTGGCACAGCTTGAATCCTCCAGAGGTCGAGGCGTCTCCTGAGATGGTGGAGCCCCCAGTGCTTGGTCGCTTGGAGAGGCCTCTCCTGCCCCGGGTGCGCTCTCCTAATGCGGCTGTTCCCCTCCGGCTGCGGTCGTGGTCCTCGCGAGGCCCTCTTGGCTTTGCTTTGCTTCAGCCCGGACGGTTGCTGCGGCCTTGGTCCGGCGCTCCTCCCTGACTGCCACCAGGGCTGCGCTAGCGGAGTAGGGGGTGGCCGCAAGGTAGAGCACCAGGGGCTCCCGTGGACGCGGAGCTACCATCACTGGTGGGCTGGTAAGGTACCTCTTGAGATCTTGGAATGCCTTGTCAGCCTCTTCAGTCCATTCGAAGGGGCCCTTCTTCTTCATCAGCTTGAAGAAGGGTAGTGCTCGTTCCCCCAGCTTGGAGATGAAGCGCCCTAGCGCGGTTACACGCCCGGTGAGCTTCTGCATCTCTATGAGGGTCCTTGGCGGGCTCATGTCTTCGAATGCTTTGACCTTCTTCGGGTTGGCCTCGATGCCCCTGTGGGACATGAGAAAACCTAGGAGCTTGCCCGAGGGGACCCCAAACACGCACTTCTCTAGGTTGAGCCGTAGGTCCACTTAGTTAAGGCTCGCAAAGGTTTCTTCCAGGTCTTGTATCAGGGTTTTTGCCTCCTGGGACTTCACCACAATGTCGTCGACGTAAGCTTCAGCGTTCCTCCCGAGCTGCCGGCCTAAGGCGATGTGCATCAGCCACTGAAAGGTTGCTCCTGCATTGCGCAACCCAAATGGCATGCACGTGTAGCAGCACACTCCACATGGGGTCAGGAAAGCCGTTTTTTCCACATCTTCTACCGCCATCTTGATCTGGTGATAGCCCGAGAAGGCATCTAGGTAGCACAATAGGTCACACTCTGTGGTAGAGTCGACTATCTGGTCAATGGAGGGGAGCGGAAATGGATCTTGTGGGCAGGCTTTGTTGAGGTTGGTGAAGTCGACACACATGTGTTCCTTTCCTCCCTTCTTCGGCACAACGACCGGATTAGCCAGCCAATCATGGTAGTCGACCTCGCGGATAACTCCTGCCGCTTCTAGCTTCCGGGTCTCTTGAACGATGAAAGCTTGTTTCTCAGTGGACTGTCGCCTTGCCTTCTGCTTCACGGGGCGCATGTTGGGGAACACGTTGAGGTGATGCTCAATCACACCCCTCGAGACCCCTGCTAACTGATCAGGTTCCCATGCGAACAACTTCTTGTTCGCACGCAGGAACCTCACCAGGGCCTTCTCCTGCTCGGGCTCGAGGTTGGCTCCTATGGTGAAGGTAGCGTCAGTGGATCCATCCTCATCGACCGGTACCTGCTTGGTTTCCGCCTTGTCTTGGGTGAACAACTGCTTCTTTTTAGCCGGCGCATCCCCCTTGGGCTCAAGGGCGTCGGTACTGGTGGGCTGCGCCACCGCGGCCGCCCTGGAAGCAAGCTTGAGCGCCTGCAGTGCATCCCTTGTGTCTCCTGACACGATAAGGACGCCGCTGATCCCAGGCATCTTCATGAGGTTGTACATCGGGTGAGTTGCTGCCATGAACCGGGCCAAGGCCGGATAGCCGAGGATGGCGTTGTAGGGGTGGTCGATGGGGGCGATGTCGAAGTCGATCAGCTCTATGCGGAAGTTGTCGTGGGTGCCGAAGGTCACTCGGAGGCGGATCTGTCCCAAGGAGGCGGTGGAACCGACTCCGACACCCGATAAAGGCCTGCTAGGCAGAAGCCGGTCTAGCGGCACGTGGAGGAGGCTGAAGGCCTCCACAGAGAGCACGTTGAGGCCGGCGCCACCGTCGATGAGGGTCCTGGTGACGGCCACTTGGCAGATGGTGGGGGTGCACAGCATCGGGAGCGCGCCCGAACCGGTGGGGTTGAAGGGGTGATCATCTGAGTCGAAGGTTAGATTGGCCTCGGGCGCCACCCAGCCCGGGGGCGCTTCTCGACGCTTGGAAGCGGTGCTGATCCGGTGGGTGAACGGCTTGACGTGGTGGCTCGAGGGTGGTGCCTGTGAGCCACCAAGGAGAGCTGCGACGACGGGCGGCACTGGTGCGGCATAACGGGCAAGGAAGAGGTCGTGTAGCTCCTCCTAGGAGGTCACAGAAGGCGTCGGCAGGTGGAGGAGACACACGCGCGGGTCACCAGCGAGGGCCATGGGAAACCAGCTGGCCATCACCCGGTCGTCACCCCCGGCTTTGAGGACAGCCTCCTCCTATGCCAGCAGGAAAGCCAGTGGATCCGTCGCGCCGTTGTAGTGCGGCAGCATCTCAGGCTTGAACTTGTGCGGCCACTGCACCTGTCGCAAGGTGGGGGCCAAGGATCGGAGCCCCCTGGCCCCAATGCCGGCATCGGTTGTCGGAGCGGGCGGCACGTTGTCCGCCATGAGGGCGAAACCCAATGTTGGTGGAGAGCGGGTCGTCGAGAGGGAGAACTCCGGCGCACCCCTACCTGGCGCGCCAAATGTCGGATTTCGGGTTCCGGCAAACCCTTAAGGTTTGAACTCTGGGGTGCGCACGGAGATCTTTCCCCTACCGACTCGCGCTTCTATGGCTCGCAAGAAATCTAGGCTGGAAAGAAGAACACACAAATGACACAAGGTTTATACTGGTTCGGGCCACCGATGTGGTGTAATACCCTACTCCAGTGTGTGGTGTGGTGGATTGCCTCAGGGGATGATGATGAACAATACAGGGGAAGAACAGCCTCGCAAGAGGTGTTCTTGAGATGGTGCGGTGTGTTCTACTTGGTCTGGATCCCCCTCCCTCTATGGTGGCTAGTCCTACTTATAGAGGCCCTGGTCCTCTTCCCAAAATGTGAGCGGGAAGGGTGCCAACAATTGGCCATTTTGAAGGGGAACATCTAGTACAAGTTATCCTGACCAAAGGTGGTCTTCGGCTGCCAAAAGCACTGGTGATGACGCCATCTTGGGCTCCATGATGACCTCCATCCTGCCGCTCTGCTGGTCTTGGTCTCGTTGCACCGGAATGGTAACCTTTGCCCGATGCCTTGGACTGTGCTTGTTCCCTTTGCACCGAAGGTGAAACAAGGACACTGCACAGGCCGGTGCCCGCCTGGCGCTCGCCTGATCTCGATCGTCATGGCTTGCATCACGGGCTCCTCGCGAGGTGCCCCTGCCTTGATCTCTCCGCCTCCTCGCGAGCCTGCCTAATGAGGTTGCTCCTGAGGAAGCTTCCTGTTGTCTGCCCCGCAGGGCTTGGCCCCTCGCGAGGGTCTTGAATTTGAGCTGATGAAGCTGGGCCGCACTGGGCCCCCACTCGAGCCATGCCGCAGGCCGCAGGTAGGCATGTCTGGGGACCCCCATTCCGAGAACGCTGACAAAGGCCTGGGGGTGAGGGCTGGAGAGCCAGTAAGAGCTCCTGAGTCGCGATGCTCAGGAGCCCCCCTTTTAACACGCAAGCGAATTGCATGGGAGAAGAGAGAGACTCCACGGTACCACCCGCTATAGTACTCAGGAAGTTCCTGCAAGTTAGAGCGAGAAAGGGCACAAATCTCCATGCTGATTGTTGGTCCGTCACTAGTATGTGGGAGTGGACTCCCTACTGCGGAGAGCCCCCGGGGCGTGTACAGCCCTGCCCAGACTCGTGGCTTCCACGGTAGGGCCAGATGAGGTTCGTCTGGGCACTCATGAGCCAGCGCGGGACTCACGAGGCCCTACCTCAAGGCGGGTCACGTCTGGTCTTGGTTCTTGATGGTTGTGGCACTCCTGCAAGATGGTTAGACAACCTATGCCGAACAAATTTCCTGAGGTTCTCGCACGAGACGGCCAAGCACCAACGACCCTAGGAGGTGACGTGAATGGGGTCGGCCCGCCAGACAGAGCTCAGCCGTTGGATTTATCAACGCTGCAGGGACTGGCCCAAGCACAAACATCATGCCTAGCCTTCCTATGCAAAGGATCCTGAAGAAAGACAATCGGCGCGTGGCTCCCATGGTGGGTTACAATCAAGCAAGTGATAACCATAGATAGATTATGCATGAGAAGCAACTGGCTTAGGTAAATGCAAGGACGATACATGCCGCTGGGTCGTATAAAACCCACAATGCGGCTATATATCCCACGTGTCGGGGCACGACTTAGAGGCATAGCCGCATGGTAGTTTAGTCGCAAGTGGGGTAATCTTCACACAATCCCATGTACTAAATAAGAAAGGGATAAAGAGTTGGCTTACAATCACCACTTTGCACAAATACAAGTTAAACATACATCATCCAGAGTACAATCAAGGTCCGACTCCAGAACCAAAATAAAAGAAGACAACCCCAAATGCTAGATCCCCGATCGTCCCAACTGGGCTCCACTACTGATCAACCGGAAAAGACACATAACAATGATCAAGATCTTCATCGAGCTCCCGCTTGAGCTCGGTTGCACCATCTGCACTGGTATCATTGGCACCTACAACTGTTTGGAAGTATCTGTGAGTCACGAGGACTCAGCAATCTCAGCCCCGCGAGATCAAGACTATTTAAGCTTATGGGTAGGGTAAGGTAGTGAGGTGGAGCTGCAGCAAGCACTAAGCATATATGGTGGCTAACATACGCAAATAAGAGCGAGAAGAGAAGAAACGCAATGGTCAAGAAGCTATAAGTGATCAAGAAGAGATCCTGAAAACTACTTATGTTCAAGCATAACACAAGACCGTGTTCACTTCCCGAAATCCGCCGAAAAGAGACCATCACGGCTACACACGCGGTTGATGCATTTTAATTAAGTTAAGTGTCAAGTTCTCTACAACCGGACATTAACAAATTCCCATCTGCCACATAACCGCGGGCACGGCTTTCAAAAGTTCAAACCCTGCAGGGGTGTCCCAACTTATCCCATCACAAGCTCTCACGATCAATGAAGGATACTCCTTCTCCTGGGAAGACCCGATCAGTCTCGGAATCCCGGTTACAAGACATTTCGACAATGGTAAAACAAGACCAGCAAATCCACCCGATGTGCTGACAATCCCGATAGGAGTCGCACGTATCTCGTTCTCAGGGCAACACCGGATGAGACTAGCTACGAGTAAAACCAACCCTCAAGTTTCCCCGAGGTGGCCCCGCAGGCAGCTCGGTTTGGACCAACACTTAGAGAAGCACTGGCCCAGGGGGGTTAAAATAAAGATGACCCTCGGGTTGACCAACCCAAGGGAAAAGTATCACAAAATCAAGGAACATAACACCAGTATGACGGAAACTAGGGCGGCAAGAGTGGAACAAAACACCAGGTATAAGGCCGAGACTTCCACCCTTTGCCAAGTATATAGATGTATTAAATAAATAAGAGATATTGTGATATCCCAACATAACCATGTTCCAACATGTAACAAACTTCAGCTTCACGTGCAACTAACAACGCTATAAGAGGGGCTGAGCAAAGCGGTGACTTAGCCAAACAACGGTTTGCTAGGAAAAGTGGGTTAGAGGCTTGAGATGGCAATATGTGAGGCATGATATAACAAGTGGTTGGTAGCGCGACATAGCGATAGAATGAACAACTAGCAAGCAAAGATAGAAGTGATTTCGAGGGTATGGTCATCTTGCCTGAGATCCCGCAAGGAAGAACAAGTCCATGAAGAAGACAAACGGACGTAGTCTAACGGATCCTCACAACTCCTAAACGAAACCGAAGCTAACGAGATAAGCAACCCGGAAAGAAGCAAACAACAAAGTAAACAACCATCACTTAAGCATGGCATGATACACAACCAAGTATGATGCATGTCCGGTTTAATGAGGCATAGCATGGCAAAGTGCACAAGCAAAACTAAAAGTTAAGTGGAGCTCAATATGCAACGAGTGGCATATTGAAGAAACACCACATGACTTATTTAGTTCACTCTCGTTTATGTACCCAACAATATTAAATGTTATTAAACATGGCAAGAGGTGCAGCATATGAAAATTACCTATCTAGACAAGTTTAAATGAGGCCAGAACAACAAACAACAATTCCGGTAAATCCTCATGTGCAAATTATGGATTTGGTACTGTTCTGCCATATACACAATTTTAGAGTTGTTAAACATGCAAAGTACTGCAACCATGTTAATCTATGCATTTTTCTACCCCATTTACATATCAAGTTTATTTAAAATGGAGCTATGGTTAATTAGTTATCAATTAAATCATTTTAACATGGCAATATGCAAATTAAACACAAACAGCAATTTAAACATTTCAAACAAGCATGAAAGTTGGATATTATGAATCTAGACAGAATTCTAAGCATTTTACATATAAAGTTTGTTTCAATCCGTTGCACGGTTTGTGAGTTATTATATGCATGAACTCTAGGGACTTTTCTGCAAAACTGGCGTTCTCTGGATAAAAAGACAAATTCGCAGGACAGCAAAAAAACAAGAACTGGGCCAAAACTGGCTAACGAGCTGCACAGGGTAGTGGACGCTGGGGGTGGCCTCACCTAGTGGGCGGAGGCCCATTCGGTGTAGAGGCTGGCGCGCTAGGCCTTGCTGCAGGATGCGGCCCACGCGGGCACGAGGAGGCCGGCTCGGTCTCGCTGAATCGAGACGAGCAGGGGCAACGGTTTGAGCTCCTATGCTTGATGCAGAATGAGTAGAGGCCGGTGGCGGGGCATGGAGGTCGTCGACGACGGGGAATGCGGTGGCGAAGCGGATCCAGGAGGAAGGCGCGATGCAGGGTCAACGGAGGCGCGATAGGGGCCAGGCGCGGCGACAGCTTGCTAGCGAGGGGCGAGGTGGATGCAGGCGAGCGGGGCAGGGGAACTTGGCGCGGCGTCTTCAGGCGATGCAGGGCACAGCGGTGGCAAGGCTGGAATGCCTTGTTGGCCTTGGCGAGGCCCACGCGATGCGAGCAAGAGGGAGGATCATGCGGCCGCTCGGGGCAGCGGTGAACACACGCATGCACAGGCGAGACGAAGAAGGGGAGGTCGACGCGGGGAGGTCCAGGCCTGATGGCGGTGGCGCGTGGCCGGCTTGCTGGTCGCCGGAGTGCTAGGCGAGGAGGAGGCCCGGCGGCAGAGTTCCATGGGCGGCCTTGGGTGGTCTGCACGGGGAGACAAGGGGAAGGCAGCGGTGACAAGAGGACAATGTTCCTGCTGGTTTCCTGGAGAAGAGAGAGCAGGTAAGAGCGGGATCAGAGGGAACGGAAGAAGAAGATGGGAAGGAGAAGCAGCGAGCGGGGCAGAACCGTGACCGGAGTTGGAGACGGGGTGGAGCGGCACTGGTATCCGGCGAGGCCAGTCCGACGAGGCACGGCGGGCGAAGGCGGGGTGCACAGGAGGAGCAAGACACGTGGTTGGGTGGATCAATGGATTTGAAGATTATGGTGGTGGCTGGGTGGTGAATCGGGAGGAGGCTGCGGGATTGGTCCAATGAAGAAAACGAGTCAGGTGGGTGGCGCTGCGGATGCATGGATTTGATGGGTGGCGGCGGCTGATCCGAGGAGGGAGGAGGCTGCAGGTGGCGGCGGCTAGAGGGACAAATGACCTACTTTTTAGGGTTTGGTCTCAAATTAGACTAGGGGTAGACTATTTATATGGGAAAAGAGGGGAGTTGGATCATCCAATCAAAATCTGACAGTCGAGAATAGATAGGCTAGGAAAGACCAAATAAGAAACGGAGATGTTTTGGAGATGTTTGGGGATGGTCCGGACCCAACGGTAACGAAAGTCCGGTTTGGGTTCAGGAAAGTTTCGGACACGGGCGAGGGGTCGATGCACTAAGCAAAGAGGGGTTAGGCGAACAAGGTCAAGTGTGTGGTTGTACTGAGAATGCAATGAAACTTGGCAGGCGGCCTATCTACACTAAAACAACACCGCATGCCAACTTTCAACCCAATCCGAGAACATTTTCCGGCCACTTATAAAATACTATTTTGGACATGCCGCGGGCGTGTGCAAGTGTGTCTGGGCTCAGAACGGACAACAGAAAGAACGAGGAGACCGGGACGGATGCAAGTTTTAAAAACATGAAGATGCAATGCGGATGATGACCTAGCAAGATGCAACACGCAAGCGGAAGACAAGGCAACAAAAGCGAATAACTGGAAGACACCTGGCGCGTCGGTCTCGGGGCATTACAACACTCCACGACTACAAGAGGATCTCGTCCCGAGATCTAGGATGGCACCGGGGGAGACGGAAGAGGAAAGGGAAGAGGTAAAACTAAGTTGCTTCTTTGACAAATGAGTGAAACGAAAGAACCTTGAGAGGTTGAAAACTTGAAAGAAATAATACAACGGAGATGAACGAAGTTGAAAACACTCTGTTAGAAAAGAGGAACAAGGAACATTACTAGAACCTTGTAGGTTGAAAGACATAAGAAAAAGGGTTGCAATGGACAAGAAGTACATGCAAGCACTCCGGTAGAAAAGAGATGTACAAGGAACGATAAGGATCAATTACGACAACCCTCCGGTTGGAAAAGGAAGGTAAAGAATATGAGCTTGGCAAAATGAAAGCACTTGGATGAGAGTCTGGTTAGAAGAGGAATGATAGCCACAACACTCCGGTTAAAACAAGATAGAGAAGGAAAAAAGAATGATATAATTTGGACAACACTCCGGCTGTAAATGAAAGGAATTGAATATGAACTTTACAAGATGAGAGGATACTTGATGAAATCAACAACACACTGACTCCGGAACTGTAGAAAGAATGGCACAAGGGGTAAGAAAGATTTCAGACGGCACTCCGGTTGAGAAGGAGGCAAAACTTGATAAGATGAGAGAACTTGAATGAAGGACACGAAACTCTGGTTGAATGGATAAGAAAAAGGAAAGAACATGATCTTTGACAAAAATGGGATGATGGGTGAAGAGAGCAACATCACTATGCCTCCGGAACGAAAGAATGGAAGTTGAATCGTTGGAAAGGAAAGAAGAATTGAGAAGAAAGTGACAACTTCTGCCACAAATGAGCTTGGAAAACACCCTTCCAAGAAGGTTATAACGGAGATGTTGGAAAACCAACAACGAAAAGAACAAGCTTGTAGTGGGCTTATGGAGAACATTTCCAAAACCATGAGGTGAAATTCTGCCACTAACTAAAACAATAGATTGGATTGATATCAACAAGGGGACGAGAAACTTATTTCACTGGAAGGATGAATGAAGAACTTGGGTCATTTATAAGCACCATAAATAGCAACAATCCTTACGGAAAGCTTTAGGTGAAATATAACCCAATATAACTCCAATGAAGAGATTGATGGGTTGCAAAGGATCTCATGAACGAATTAAAAATGATGGGTTTAAAATATGTCATTTCGACCAACTTGTGAATCATGAAACATGAAGGAAGCTGTCAAAACGACATAACACCACCTCAAAAGATAAGATAGAAAGAATTGCACTTTGGAATGCAAGATGAAGTATAGCTTGAAGTATAGCTTGGCAGATCATCGCTTCGAGAGAAATCTTGACTAACAATTGAAGAATGAAAGGAATCCTTGATGAACCACCATGTAGAGCCTCCGTGAAGGACTCCGGTAAGAAAATGATGATAAAAAGAATGAGAAGTTGAAAACACTAGGTGAAGGCTTGTAATGATTTAGATGGATCTTCGTGATGATATAATTGAGAGAGCTTGGAACTCTGGGAAAAGAAAAGATGAAACAATTGAAACCGAGAATTTGATGAGCCTCCGGAATAAGGAATTGAATTTACTCAATGAAACAAGAATAATAATTACATTATGCTTATCCTTCACCATTTTAAATTGATGACAAGCAACAGATTTGGCATACTACTTATTCTCGTAGAAAGGGTTAAGAGAGATATAGCGCAAACTTGAGAAAAGACTTCAACGAACCTCAGGTAGGATTGGAAAGAACGAATGAATTGATATGATAACCAAGGAAGGGAACTCTTGAACGAACCACCGTAAGAATTGAAAATGAAAGAAGATACTTGAAAAGAATTTAGGTACAAGAGAATGGAGAGATCACGAGCTGACTAGAGAATACTTGAACGAAGCACCGGCAAGATCTGGAGAACGAGAGCTAAAAGCTGGAATGAATAATTCTGAGATGATGGGATCCGAAGAATCAAACTGAAAATACTCCTGAATTGCTCCGGACGGGTGAAAAGAATTCTCACAATCAAAAATAATTATGAGAGTATGGCATAACGCTAGAACCATGAATCTTCGAGAGAACGGACCAAGATTTAGAGGAAACACTTCTTCAGTCTTCAAATGCATAGAATGACGACGAGAAACACCACCATGAATTGTTGAGATACTCCGGGATGAAAATTAGAAAGGTTGAACCGATGATGAAATTAATTTGAAAGATCTTGGAGAAAGACATTTGACTGATGACAATTCATTCTTACATCAAACTTTGCAATGAATTTGAGAATAACTCCGGAAAGAATTAGAAGAGTCAGGTAAGATCCTGGAAAAAAGACTTGTGGGTTAGGGCCCACTCAAGAGAAACACCTTTGGAATGACTTAAAAGAGAGAATGCTCTGGTTGAATTAAATGCCTTCAAAGAGCTAACAACCTCAAAATAACTTGAACGGATTGAGAATGGAAACGAATCTTTTGAGAAATCTTCAGCACTCCAGAACAAAAGAATAGCGAGAAGTGAATGATTAAGAGGTGCACCGGCATGAGAAAGCATTTGCAACGAGGAAAAGACATGATTGGCAAAGCTTGAATTGAACCCCCGGAGAAGAAATGAGAACGAAGAATGATAAACTTGAAGCTCTGTTGGTATCTTCCTGAGAATCACTAGATAAGAACATTGACGGAAAAGAATGGAGAGACTTCCCATCAATAAAAGGGATACTTGATTAAGAAATCTGAGTCCTTGAAGAAAAAGCGTGGGAGGGCGGGAAAACAAAGACAACTTGGGTAGATGGAATGGATACCATTTGAGAAAACTGAGAGGTGATCTTGCGAATGGGAAAAGATGATGGGATCATCTCGAAGAGAAACGCATCGGTTGGAAATAGAATTGAGAGGACAATCTCGATAAATAAGAAGAGTTAGTATTCACATAGGAATATGAGAGCACTGCTTAGGAAAGCTACGGAATCCACGTTTGACATTGAAGCAACTCGAATACCACAAACCGAAACGAAACAAAGGATTGGCTTGCAAAATAAGCTGGAAACAAACATATGATAGATCCCATATCGTATCATGTGTCTGTTGGAAAGATATCCTACTTGATACTTGAATTCCCACTTATAAACTCCCGAAACTTTTTGGTTATGCAATCAGGTGTTGGGGATACAGGGGAAGCATAATATCTCACCCAAACTAACAATACCTACATCCAGCTGTATCCATCCTTCAACACATAACCAAGAAACCTTCAGAAATCATGTACCTCAACCTTCAAAAAGCATCCATTATATGAGTTATGGCAATACTCCCGAACTCCTGCCCCAGTACTGGGTGGCATTGAGGTTATCTCACCAACAACTGCATAAAAGAGATTTTCGATGTCGGCGAACTCAGATATTCCAGAACTGCAACGATAAAATTGTGATGACAACACCTCCAAGCTCAACTCCCTAGGACACTGCCACAACCCCTAAATGTCAGGAGGCACCAAGAACAATGTTCTCGTCACAAGAATATCGAAATGATTCCAAGATACCCGCGTGATCCTAAAAAAAATTCACGAAATTTGAGGAGAGAAAATTCAAAACTTCTATGTTAGGATGCCTCACCAGAGCGACGAAGGGACTGAGGAGTAAAAAGAATCCTACTCTCCGATATATATATTCCTAAGACTCAAAACATTTTGTTCTAGACTCAACAACGTCAGCGATTCGATCAAGCAGGGGGCTCCTAAGTCGGGGATGGCTCTGATTACCAACTTATAAACACCCACAATGCGGCTATATCTGCCATGTGTCGGGGCACGACTTAGAGGCATAGCCGGATGGTAGTTTAGTCACAAGTGGGGTAATCTTCGCACAATCCCATGTACTGAATAAGAAAGGGATAAAGAGCTGGCTTACAATCGCCACTTCACACAAATACAAGTTAAACATACATCATCCAGAGTACAATCAAGGTCCGACTACGGAACCAAAATAAAAGAAGACAACCCCAAATGCTAGATCCCCGATCATCCCAACTGGGCTCCACTACTGATCAACCAAAAAAGACACATAACAATGATCAAGATCTTCATCGAGCTCCCACTTGAGCTCGGTTGCGCCACCTGCACTGGTATCATCGGCACCTGCAATTGTTTGGACATATCTGTGAGTCATGAGGAATCGGCAATCTCACACCTGCGAGATCAAGACTATTTAAGCTTATGGGTAGGGTAAGGTAGTGAGGTGGAGCTACAGCAAACACTAAGCATATATGGTGGCTAACATGCGCAAATAAGAGAGAGAAGAGAAGCAATGCAACGGTCGAGAAGCTATAATTGATCAAGAAGTGATCAAATAGTAATCCTGAAAACTACTTACGTTCAAGCATAACACAAGACTGTGTTCACTTCCCGGACTCCGCCGAAAATAGACCATCACGGCTACACACGCGGTTGATGCATTTTAATTAAGTTAAGTGTCAAGTTCTCTACAACCGGACATTAACAAATTCCCATCTGCCACATAACCGCGGGCACGGCTTTCGAAATTTCAAACCCTACAGGGTGTCCCAACTTAGCCCATCACAAGCTCTCACGGTCAATGAAGGATATTCCTTCTCCCGGGAAGACCCAGTCTGTCTCTGAATCTCGGTTATAAGACATTTCGACAATGGTAAAACAAGACCAGCAAAGCCACCCGATGTGCCGACAATCCCTATAGGATTCGCACGTATCTCGTTCTCAGGGCAACACCGGATGAGACTAGCTACGAGTAAAACCAACCCTCAAGTTTCCCCGAGGTGGCCCCGCAAGAAGCTCGGTTCGGACCAACACTTAGAGAAGCACTGGCCCGGGGGGTTAAAATAAAGATGACCCTTGGGTTGGCCGACCCAAGGGAAAGGTATATGTTGTTACGCAAATGTAAAACCAAGGTTGGGCCTTGCTGGAGGAGTTTTATTCAAAGCAAACTATCAAGGGGTTCCCATAACACCCAACTGCATAAGGAACGCAAAATCAAGGAACATAACACCGGTATGACGGAAACTAGGGTGGCAAGAGTGGAATAAAACACCAGGCATAAGGTCGAGCCTTGCACCCATCATCAAGTATATAGATGTATTAATTAAATAAGAGATATTATGATATCCCAACATAACCATGTTCCAACATGGAACAAACTTCAGCTTCACCTGCAACTAACAACGCTATAAGAGGGGCTGAGCAAAGCGGTAACTTAGCCAAACAACGGTTTGCTAGGAAAAGTGGGTTAGAGGCTTGACATGGCAATATGGGAGGCATGATATAACAAGTGGTAGATAACGCGACATAGCGATAGAACAAACAACTAGCAAGCAAAGATAGAAATGATTTCGAGGGTATGGTCATCTTGCCTGAGATCCCGCAAGGAAGAAGAACGAGTCCATGAAGAAGACAAATGGACGTAGCCGAACGGATCCTCACAACTCCGAAACGAAACTGAAGCTAACGAGAGAAGCAAACCGGAAAGAAGCAAACAACATAGTAAACAACCATCACATAAACATGGCATGATGCACAACCAACTATGAGGCATGTCCGTTTTAATGAGGCATGGCATGGAAAAGTGCACAAGCAAAACTACAAGTTAAGTGGAGCTCAATATGCAACAAGTTGCATATTGATGAAACACCACATGACTTATTTATGTCACTCTCGTTTATGTACCCCAACAATATTAAATGTTGTTAAACATGGCAAGAGGTGAAGCATATGAAAACTACCTATCTAGACAAGTTTAAATGAGTCTGGAACAACAAACAACAATTCCGGTAAATCCTCATGTGCAAATTATGGTTGGTACTGTTCTACCCTATACACAATTTTAGAGTTGTTAAACATGCATAGTACTGCCACCATGTTAACCTATGCATTTTTCTACCCCATTTACATATAAAGTTTATTTAGAATGGAGCCATGGTTAATTAGTTATGAATTAAATCATTTTAACATGGCAATATGCAAATTAAACACAAACAGCAATTTAAACATTTCAAACATGCATGAAAGTTTTATATTATGAATCTAGACACAATTCTAAGCATTTTACATATAAAGTTTGTTTCAATCCGATGCACGGTTTGTGAGTTATTATATGCATGAACTCTAGGGACTTTTCTGCAAAACTGGCATTCTCTGGATAAATAGACAAATTCGCCGGACAGCAAAAAAACAGGAACTGGGCTAAAACTGGCTAACGGGCCACACAGGGCAGTGGACGCTGGGGGTGGCCTCACCTAGTGGGCTAAGGCTCGTTCGGTGTAGAGGCTGGCTCGCTGGGCCTTGCTGCAGGATGCGGCCCACGCGGGCACGAGGAGGCCGGCTCGGTCTCGCTGAATCGAGATGAGCAGGGGCAGCGGTTCGAGCTCCTCTGCTTGATGCAGAACGAGCAGAGGCCGGTGGCGGGGCATGGAGGTCGATGATGACGAGGAATGCGGCGGCGCAACAGATCCAGGAGGAAGGCGCGATGCAGGGTCAACAGAGGCGCGGTAGGGGCCAGGCGCGGCGACAGCTTGCTAGAGAGGGGCGAGGCGGATGCAGATGAGCGAGGCAGTGGAACTTGGCGCGGAGTCTTTAGGCGACGTAGGGCGTAGCGGCGGCAGGGCTGGAACGCCTTGTTGGCCTTGTCGAGGCCCACACGATGCGAGCGAGAGGGTGGATCGTGCGGCCGCTCGGGGCAGCGATCAATGCACGCATGCACAAGCGAGACGAAGAAGGGGAGGTCGACGCAGGGAGGTCCGGGCCTGATGACGGTGGCGCGTGGCCGGCTTGCTGGTCGCAGGAGTGGCTAGGCGAGGAGGAGGCCCGGCGGCAGTGTTCCATCACTACTAGGGAAAAGCCTAGCAGCAGCGCAGGTTTTAGGCCTATCAGTAGCGCGGGGCGATGCGCTACTGATAAGGCGCTACAGCTAACGTATAGCAATAGTGTGCCTCTGTCGGCGCTACTGCTAAATCGACTTAGTAGTATCGACTTCGCGGAGGAGCGCTACTGGTAATTACTAGTAGCGCTTCTCCCAGCCCGCGCTACTACTATTATTCCGTATTTTATTTCTTTTTTATTTCATGTTGTATTCATACACCTCTATACAAGTTTTCATAGAACAGCAATTTACAGATTGTTTTTACATCATAATGAGTTATTACATCATTGGGTGAAAGAACCGTGGACTAGTTTCAAGTGGATGGACATCCACTTGTAACTAATCCGCGGTTCTTTCATGCAATGATATAATAAATATCATCATCGTATCATTAACAACTTATCATCATAATACGTCATTTTCATATAACACCTCCTCATGATCATCGTTTTGATCGATGAGACATCACATAGCAAGTTGGTCACTAGTCAATCACAACTACTCCTCATCATCAACTCTAACACATTGTACCACATAATAAACCTATTGTGCCTCATAGGACCTACTACATTCTCTTAGGACCTACTATATTCTCTAAGGTAAAATAGCAAAAAACAAGATAGCCCCTGGCTCTCCATTATGGAGAATGCAGATTATCCTGTCTCCAATTCTTGCCTTTCGCTTAATGTTGCTTCCAAGAACCTCCTTACGAATGTCCAAACATTTTTTCCACTCTTTGATTAGCATGTGTTCACCGGTTTCAGAAATCCGATATGCACAGGTGAGATCCGTAGGATGACCTGGCTGTAGGTTCAGAACTTCAAGGCGACCATTGTAATACATCAGATGAGGCACACAATCCATCGGGATTTTCTATTGAAAAACATAGTAATAACTTCGTAGTTAGCAATGATGTACTAGTTTTAGAAGTATGCAAAAGATGAGCGGATGTCGTAATAGTAAAAAATCTTACCAGGGTATCTCCATAGAAGTTATCGTGGTTCAACACGTGCACTAGTGGCACGTATTCACCATAATTTGGAGGAGTTCGATAATAGGTATTGTAATTCTCAAAGAAAGTTCAAAATGCGATCAGATGATTTTTCTCCTTATAGTTAATTCGGAGCCATCAGTGTAGTGGGTTTTGTCTACCATCTTCTGCAAATTCTTTGAAGATTCAAAATAAGCTGTCAATGGAAATAAGTTGTCAACTATTTTGAAATAAACAATATAAATTAGTTAATAACTATGTTTGAGAAACTCACATTGCGGTAGAATCGGAAGCGTATCAACACGGACCCAAATGTCCATATTGTTTTGCTTGATGTCAGGATCACCAAGATCCATGGTGACAATCATACCCTCATAAAAACCATACATTTTGCAAAGTACTTCCCAATTTTGGCAACCAAAATTGGTTACGCTCTAAGAATTGTACAAATTTACTTCAAAATCGATATCATGATGGGTCCTTAGGTGTATTTTCTTTGTTTGAAAATTTTCATGGTCTTCAAAACCCATCCTCTCCAAGACATAGCGTCTTGCATGGCATGGGATAAGCTAGTCAAATTGTAAAAGATGAAAATTAGACGTTGAAATAGTTGAAGTCATGCTTAATTATGAAAAAAACACTTGTCGTTGTTGCGTACCGTTTCAACATCGAAGGTCTCCTCGAGCTTAATGCTGAAGCGCCGATCTTCGTCCAGATCAACGAACATGTCGCACATACCTCGATCGTCGTGGCACCAGCTGCACTCCCCCGGGAGACTGTCGTCGTCTGAGTACGACATTTCCTACGTTCATAATTCAAAGATTAAACTTGTACAATTAAATATATGTACTAAAAAACCTAAATTAGATCATTATTTTTCGAGAAAATCCAGGCCACTCGATATTTCCTACATATTCTAGCACAAGTCATGCCATAATTCACGGAAAAATCCGGCATGAACTTTGCTAAAAAAGGACATATCGAGCGCCTGAAATTTGCCGGAACAGAAATTAATCAACACTCCGGCAAAACATAGGCTACTCAGAGGTGTAAACTGAACATGAACGGCCACTTGGGAACAACATATCCTATTTGAGCAAATATGACATGTTCAACTAGTTTTATTAATTCAACTAGTTCTTACTAAATATAAACTTACTATAAATAGAAAAAAAACTAGTTTTTTCTAAAAGTAAAGTAGTTCAACTAGTTATATTAATTATCTTACTAAAAATACATTAGTTCTATTAATTGAACTAGTTCAACTAGTTTATTAATTTACTTACTAAAAATAAAATAGTTGCTTTAACTAAAAAAATAAACTAGTTCTATTCATTTTTGTACCAAGAATAAAATAGTTGTATTAACTCAACTAGTTCAATTAAGCACTTACTATGAATAAAAATAAACTAGTTTTTACTAAAAATAAACTAGTTCAACTAGTTATATTAATTTTCATACTAATTCTATTAAACACTTACTAAAATTTAACCCTAACTAATTTGATGAACTCTAAAATTTAATCCTAACTAATTCGATGAACTCTAAAACTAATTCTACTTAACAACTACTGCCATAATTAGCATCTAATTTGATGAACCCTAACTAATTAGATGAACTCTGAAATTTAACCCTAAGAACCCTAGCTAGGCAGAGGTAGGGGAGGATGAGGAGGAGGGCGTTCTCACCTCTGGCGCCGGCGGAGTTAGGGAGAGGGGCACGCGGCGTCGAGGTTGGGGACGGGGTCGGGGCGGCGGGCGCACGACGGAGGGAGGCGATGTAGGGGGGGTGTCGAGGTCGGGGTCGAGGGCGGCGTCGAGGTCGTGATCGGGGGCGGGGGTGGCATCGAAGGTGTGCGGAGAGCGACGGGTCGCGCGCGGCGGCCAACGACGATGCATGGAGGCGACAGCGGAGGAGTAGGGATTTGGGGGAAGTGGCCGTGGGGAAGAACGAACCGCACGGTTAATTAAGTTAAAAGTAGCAATAGTGCGTTCCAGGAAGTGTGCTGCTGCTACGGTAGCTATAGCGCGTTTCCTAACAAGCGCTACTGGTATTCCTTCTCTTTTTTATTTGCTTTCCATTTAATTTTATTTTCATTAGCAGTAGCGCCTTTGTCTGTAAACGCGCTGCTACAAAACAAGTAGCGGTAGCATGGTTCCATGTAGATCGCTACTACTATGTGTAGCCTATCGGCTAAGCCATGGGAACTTTAGTAGTAGCGCTTTTGTACTCGGACACGCTACTGCTATAACTGTATCTGCAGCGCGCTTTTAAATACCGCATTGCTGCTAATTAGCACCGTGTGTGTTTTTATCCCACGCTACTGCTAATGTTCTGTGTATAGGGTTTTCCCTAGTAGTGCATGGGCGGCCTTGGGTGGTCTGAACGGGGAGACGAGGGGATGGCAGCGGCGATGAGAGGACGATGCTCCTGCTGGTTTCCTGGAGCAGAGAGAGCAGGTAAGAGCGGGGTCAAAGGGAAAGGGAGAAGAAGACGGGAAGAGAAGCAGCGAGCGGGGCGGAACCGTGACCGGAGGTGGAGACGGGGTGGAGCGGCGCTGGTCTCCGGCGAGGCCGGTCCGATGAGGCACGGCGGGCGAAGGCGGGGTGCACATGAGGAGCAAGACGCGTGGTTGGGTGGATCGATGGATTTGAAGATTATGGTGGTGGCTGGCTGGTGAATCGGGAGGAGGCTGCGGGATTGGTCTAGTGAAGAAAACGAGGGAGGTGGGTGGCACTGCGGATGCATGGATTTGATGGGTGGCGGCGGCTGATCCGAGGAGGGAGGAGGTTGCATGTGCCAGCGGCTAGGGGGGGCAAATGGCCTAGTTTTTAGGGTTTGGTCTCAAATTAGACTAGGGGTAGACTATTTATATGGGAAAAGAGGGGAGTTGGATCATCTGATAAAAATCCGACGGTCGAGAATAGATAGGCTAGGAAAGTCTAAATAAGAAACGGAGATGTTTTAGAGATGTTTGGGGATGGTCCGGACCCAATGGTAACGAAAGTCCGTTCGGGTTCGGGGAAGTTTCGAACATGGGCGAGGGGTCGATGCACTGAGCAAATAGGGGTTAGGCGAACAAGGTCAAGTGTGTGGTTGGACTAAGAAGAGAGAGGGTGAATGCAACCCGGCAACCATTTCCGGAGACCAAAAACGCCCGATGATAGACCGGCTACTATTGCCGCTATAGTTATCCGTTGGGGCGTCAAACGGACTCCGAATGCAATGAAACTTGGCAGGCGGCCTATCTACACTAAAACAACACCGCATGCCAACTTTCAACCCAATCCGAGAACATTTTCCGGCCACTTATAAAATACTATTTCGGACATGCCGCGGGCGTGTGCAAGTGTGTCTGGGCTCAGAACGGACAACAGAAAGAACGAGGAGACCGGGATGGATGCAAGTTTTAAAAACATGATGATGCAATGCGTATGATGACATGGCAAGATGCAATACGCAAGAGAAATACAAGGCAACAACAGCGAATAACTAGAAGACACCTGGCGCGTCGGTCTCGGGGCGTTACAGGTCGGACCCGAGTGGCTTGGGGATGATGCAGCCCGAGGGGCGCCCCCAGCAAGGTGAATTGAAGATGCAAGCAGATACATGCCGCGGGGACAGACCCACGCGGCCTGGGAATGATGCAGCCCAGGGGCCGCTCCCAGCTAAATAAACATGGAAAATGTCACCTGGTTTGGTTGTCGAAGAAGTGTTGGGGTAGTTAAAGACACGTAGCGAAGAAGCCGCTCCTCACGAGCCGTCGAGACCCTGAGTTTTGGGAGGCTCTGGAGGCTCAGGTGGCCTCATGAGGACCGTCTCCCTCTCTGCCAGGACTGCGTGATGCCTGGCCTCCTGACCTGCCAGGATGCTCCGCAGGTTGCGCTGGAAGGCGGCTGCTACGCTTGGCAGGCCGAATGGCATGCGAACGTAGCTGTGAGGTGGACCCTCACACCGTCCAGCACGCGAAGTCTAGAAGCGGCCCTGTTGAGCCCTGGGATGTCGATGCATACACGCGGCTCATCACCCTCGCCTGGGTGGGGAGCAGCGCTAGCTGGGCGGCGGTCGTCGCGTATTGCTCTTGCTTCCTGAAGCTCCTGAGATGCCTTGGTGATGAACTCCTGAGCGTCGGGCGTTCCTCGCCCGGTATCCTCCTGAGGGAAATGTGCCGCGAAGGACGCCTCCACGTGGTGCCCGAGCGCCTCGCTCGTGATGTTGGCCAGGTCCGAGGCCCTCCAGAAGAGAGACCCCGAGCCCTGCCCCAGGATGGTGTCGGGCACGCCTCCCTATGCGAGGGAGGGAGGCGCTGTCGGATTTCGGGTTCCGGCAAAACCCTTGAGGTTCGAACAATTGGGTGCGCACGAAGATCTCCCCCCTCTCTATGTCGCACACTTAATGATCTCACGGCCTAGCTTCGACGGACCCAAAGAACACGAGACACAAGATTTATACTGGTTCGGGCCACCGTTGTGGTGTAATACCCTACTCCAGTGTGGCGTGGTGGATTGCCTCTTGCGAAGTGGATGAATAGTTACAAGGGAAGAACAGCCTCCTGAGGAGAGGTATTCTTGTGGTTGGAGAGCTTGTGTGTTTGCGGAAGATCTGGATCCTCTCTCCCTTCCAGACCAACTTCCCTAATATGGTGGTGGCTAGTCCTATCTATAGAGGCCCTGGTCCTATTCCCAAATATTGAGCGGGAAGGGATCCCACAACGGCCAAATTCGAAGGGAGACAACTAGTACAAGTTATCCTGACGAAAGTAGTCTTCGCCTGCCAAAGGCTCTAGTGGTGACACCGTCTTGGACTCCACGGTGACCTCCGTCCTGCCGTCCTGCTGGTCTTGGTCTTGTTGCACCGATATGGAAACCTTTGCCCGATGCCTTGGAACTCCTCGCCTGCGCTTGCCTCCTTAGCACCAAAGAGGAAGCGAGGACACCGCGCTTGCTGGCGCACGCTTGGTCTTGATCGTCATGGCTTACGTCATTAGAACCTCGCGAGGTTCGCCTTGCCTTGATCTCTCCGCCCCTCGTGAGCCAGCCTGGTGAGACCGCCCCTGAGGAGGTCTTGCGTCGCTCGCCTCACGAGGCTTGGCCCCTCGCGAGGGTCTTGGGTGTTTGTTGGTGAAGATGGGCCGTACGGGGCCGCTGGAGGAGCCACACCACGGGCCGCAGGTAGGCAAGTCTGGGGACCCCCGTTCCCAGAATGCTGACAGTAGCCCTCGGGCCCAAGGCGCGCTCGGGCTTGGCTTTGAAGCGAAGCCAAAGGGAAAGTGCGGAGCGCCGCGGGCCCTAATAGCCTGCAGCCTTGGTCGACGCGTGGCGACTGATTGGACATGGGCATCTCCGCTTGCCCATGCAGCCTTGGCAACTGCCCGACTTGACAAAGGACTGGCGCGTGCCATGCTCATCTTCATTGCTTTCCTTCGCCTTGCTCCAGATCCCCTTTCTCTCCCCTTGCTTACGAAACCTCCAGATCTACTGCGATCTCCTTCCAAGCTTCTGTCCAATGGCGGCCCGAAAGACCAAGGTTGACTCGCCGCCCGCCTAGTATGAGCCAGGATTGGAGGCGCCCAATGTCTCGACGAAGAACCTTGCTGTCACACAGCTGCTGACGGCGGGGGATAATAATGAGAAGAGGGAGACCGTGCTCCGGGCTAGCTCCGCCATGCCCGAAGCCATGAAGAGCTTCTTCTACCCCTTCTTCATGGGCAGCATCGCCGCCGGCCTCGTTCCCCCTTCTCCGACTTCTTCTACGTGGTCCTCCAGCACTACGGGTTACATGCTCTTCATCTCCATCCCAACCCCGTTCTTCTCTTGTCCATCTTTGCCTTCTACCTCCGGATGAATGAAGGCCACACCACAGGGTGCGCCAACTTCATCGCAGCCGGCAAGGCCAACGCGATTTCAAAGACCGAGAAGAAGATCGATGGCTTCAGGAGCAAGTGGGTTATAATGGATGCCAAGTGTGTCCACCCACGGCTGAAGCTGCCGACGGGGATGCCTCGGCCTCATGAGGGGTGGTCCTATGCGAAGCTTACCGACGAGCGGGCTAAGCTGGTGCTCGAGAAGATGAACACCGACATGAGGCCGGGTAGTGCGAAGGCGACGATACTGATGGGGGCCATGCTCCTGAAGGAATTCTTGGCGCCGCGGGTGGCTCCTCTCCAGGCGCACACGCGCCCCTGTGGACGCTTGAGGATGGAGAAGACAAGCTCCGCCTGAGCCCGAAGGCCTTGTCTGACGAGGAGTTGGTCGTGGCCCTCTGTCTCCTGGTCGGAGACGAGCAAGGGTATCTGCCGAATCCCCACGCTCGCTTGTTCCTTTGGAAGGACAGGGCACATGTGGCGGCCGCCATGCCCACCTTTTACGGGCGCGGCCTGGTGCCGCCGGCGCCTTATGCGGTACCTGCAGCGACGGCGACGGTGGACGTATCTTCTAGTGAGTCCCGCAGAGACGGAGAGGAGGAGGAAGAGGAGGACGAGGAGCGCGACCCAGAGGCAGCCCCCGAAGAGGTGGGGGAGACCTCCCCCTTGCGCAAGGCCGACATCCTCCGCTTCCTGCCTGACAACGATGGCGAGGGCGATATCCTCCCGGAGAAGGGGGAGCCTCCCGTGGTTCCGACGAAGAGTAGGTCGACGCTGCTTTCTCGGGACGACGCTCCTGCCTCACCGTCACATGGAGCTGCTTCCGGCCCAGCTGCTGCCCCTGCTTCTGCTCCCGAAGCTCGCATGCCCGCGCCTCGGGTCGCAAAGCTCTCCGGCTTCAAGCTCCCAAAGTGGAGGGACTATGCTATGGTGGATCAGTAAGTGTTCTCGTCCCGCCTTATTCTTGCTTCCGTTGCTTGCTTCTGACTCTTCTTCTTCGTTATGCAACTAGGCCTGTGGCGAAGAGGAGAAGGGAGGGCGAGGTCCTACCGCTTGAGCCCAGGTCGCCTCCTGTGGTCGCACCCCTCTCCATGAGTGAAGGTGGAGACAACGCTCCTGCTTCTTCAGCCTGATCACTCTCACGAGGCGGGGTGGAGCATTCTCGGGAGAGGTCAGCCCCCGAGGCCCCGCTGGTCCCGGAGGTGCCAACGTACAGCTTAGGTGCTGGGTCCCAGAGGCTCAGGAGCCTCCTTCTTCCCAGGCCATGGTGACGATGACGCCTCTTCCTCCTCCTTCTGCCGTGTTGCTGACCCCAGGTTCCTCCACTTCTCCTGACGTCCTAGAGCAGGCCCTTTCTGAGATGGCCCGACTGCGAGAAGATCTTCAGGGCGCCGAACCCCTCCCGTTGGCTGGGCGCCTGGAGCTGGTCTCTGGCTGGCTTCATTCTAACGTGTTCGTTCAAGCAGCGCTGAGCCAGGCCACGGCGACCTCCGAGGGGGAGAAGCGATCCGCTGCTCAGGCAACAGCTGCTCGCGAGGCGGCACTGAAGGACGTCGAGGCTGCCCAAGGTCGCTGCCAGGTGCTGGAGGCCGAGCTGAAGGCCCTGTGTGAAGAGCGTGCAGAAGATGCTCGCGGCCGTAAGGCGGAGGAAGAGAGGATGAAGGCCCGGGACGATGCCATCAAGGGTCGCGACGCCGAGCTGGAGCAGTTGGCGCAAGCGCAGGACGCCGAGCCCAGCTGGCTAGAGGAGCTGCAGTGAAAGGTGCAGGCGAAGAAAGCCGAACTTGACGCCAAGGCGAAGGTTCTGGCTGAGGACCGCGTGGCATTCGCGCTCCTCAAGGAGAGGGCTCGCGAGGCGCTGAAGACACTTTATGAGAAGGGCCTGGAGAAACCGCTGGCCATCGATGGGGACGGCCTCGCCCAGTTGCTTCCCTACTTGGTCGAGACGCTTGAGGAAGTCGTGAGCGGCATCGGCCCCATGACAGAGGAAGAGACTCGCGTCCTTTCTTCAGCCGCGCAGACGCGCGTCTTCAGCCACCTCCATCTTCGCGATCCTGCCACCCACCTTGACGAGCTGCTAGAGCCTGTGGATGACGAGCGCTACGCAGCTGCTGCCGCAGCTGTGAAGGGTCAGGTGGAGGCCCTGATGCAAAGGTTCCGCGCCTTCGACCAGCGGTATAGGTGAAGGCGACGCGACCCAGGAGGGGGCGCCTCTTGCGGGCACCGGCGGTGTCCAGGGATGACTGGCTTGCGGCTCCTTTCCTGTTGAAACTCCTACAGCATGTAGCGTGCCTAGTGGAGGTGTTTAAACTTGTGTTTGATATTCGGAGAACGATATGTCTTCTAATATTTGCTTTGAGATTTTGCGATTTCCTTCCCATTTGCTTTACGTTCTACGTCCGTAGAGCCCGACCCCGCACATACCTCAGCCGCCATTGGGCCGACCGTATCACTAGGACGGACCAAGGAGTGAGGGCTACGTGGTCAGTTAGGCTCCTGAGTCGCAATGCTCAGGAGTCCCCCTTGACGCGCAAACATCTTGTGGAAAGGAGATGCAAGGGTAGGTCTAGTGTTCTACGTCGGCAGAGCCCGACCCCGCGCATACCTCTGCCGCCATTGGGCTGACCGGATCACCAGGACGGACCAAGGAGTGAGGGGCTACATGGTCAGTTAGGCTCCTGAGTCATGATGCTCAGGAGTCCCCCTTGACGTTCAAACGAAGTTCGTACCTTAGCTCCGCTTAGCAGGGCGCGTGACAACCAGGTCCGAGGGACCTGGCGGGGTGGCGTACGCTTGGGCGTGACCCGATCGCAGCCCCCTTGAATGACTCTCCTGAGGGGAGGTGTTGCGATGAGGCCAGACACCGAGCCCGAAGGCTCCCTGAGGTTGGTACGGCCGTTAGGCCGCCCTCAGTTGTTTATCACCAGGACGGACCATGGCGCTTCCGCACTTGCACGGGCATAGCCGCTCCTCGGCAGTGTCGACTCCCGGCGTGGAGCATGGTGCTTCCACTGGTACGTGGGAGGGGGCTCCCTCTGAGTGGAGCCTGCGGGGCGTGTACAGCCCTGCCCTAACACGTGGCTTGCACGGCAGGGCTGGAGGAGGTGTATCTGGGCACTCGTGAGCCAGCAGGGGACTCACGAGGCCCTACCTCAAGGCGGGTTGCGCCTGTTCTTGGTTTTTGACGGCTATGGCGGTCCTGCGAGATGGTTAGACAACCCGTGCCGAGTGGATTTTCTGAGGCTATCGTACGAGAAGGACAAGCACCAACGACCCCAGGAGGTGACGTGAACGGGGCCGATCCGCCAGACAGAGCTCAACCGTTGGATTTATCGATGCTGCAGGGACGGGCCTGAGCACAGACGCCGTGCCTAGCCTTCTTATGCGAAGGATCCTGAAGAAAGACAATTGGCGCGCGGCTCCCTTGGTGGGTGACAATCAAGCAGGTGATAACCATGGATAGATTATGCATGAGAAGCAAACTGGCTCAAGTAAACGCAGGAACGATACATGCCACTAGGTCGGACCCGAGCGGCCTGGGGATGATGCTGCCCGAGGGGTGCTCCTAACAGAGTGAACTGAAGATGCAAGCAGATACATGCCGCAGGGACGAACCCACGTGGCCTAGTGATGATGCAGCCCTGGGGGCGCTCCCAGCTAAATGAACTTGGAAAGATGTCACCTGGTTTGGTTGCCAAAGGGGTGTTGGGGTAGCTAAATACGCGTAGCGAAGAAGTCGCCCCTTATGAGCCGCCGGGGCCCTGAGCCTCGGGAGGCTCTGGAGGCTCGAGCAGCCCCCGGAGGACCGTCTCCATCTCCACTAGGACTGCGTGATGCCTGTCCTCCTGACCCGCCATGACGCTCCACAGGTTGCGCTAGAAGGCATCAGCCATGCTCGGTAGGCCGAAAGGCATGCAAACGTAGCTGTCAGGTGGACCCTCGCAGCGTCCAACGCGCGAAGGCCAGAAGCGCTCCTGGGATGCAGCCCGGTTGAGCCCTGGGATGTCGATGCAGACGCGCAGCTCACCAGCCTCGCCTGGGTGGGGAGCAACACCAGGTGGGCAGCGGTCGCCGTGTATTGCTCTTGCCTCCTGAAGCTCCTGAGATGCCTTGTCGATGAAATCTTAAGTGCCAGGCGCTCTCTGCCTGGCGCCCTCCTGAGGGAAACGTGCCGCGAAGCACGCCTCCACGTGCTGCCTGAGTGCCTCCCTCGAGATGTCGGCCAGGTCTGAGGCCCTCTAGAAGAGAGCCCCCGAGCCCTGCCTGAGGACGACGCTGGGCGCGCCTTCCTATGCGAGGGAGGGAGGCGCCCCAGGCGCGGGCGTAGATCCTGAAGTGGTGCCACCAGAGGTGCCGCTCCCTCGAGGCCCAGTGTGGAGCAGCTGCTTCTTCTTCTTGGGGTTGGCCTCAGGAGGGTACTACGTCGCGTTGCTGTCGGGATCTTCGAGTGATGCACCTTGTAAGGCGCGCTCGAGGGAGCACACCGCGTCTCTTTCTTTGCAGGGCATGGTGATGATTCCGCCGCTTCCGGGCATCTTGAGGACATTGTAGCCATGGTGGGCGACTGCCCTGAATTTGGCCAGCGCTGGGTACCCGAGGATGGCATTGTTCGGCAGACGGATGTGGGCGACATCAAAGTCGACGAGCTCGGTGTGGTAGTTGTCGCGCTGACCGAAGGTGACAGGGAGGCGAACCTGCCCTATCGGGGTGGTAGAGCCGTCAGTCACTCCTGAGAAAGGCTTGGTAGGCTGGATCTGATCGTATGGCACTTGAAGGCTGCCGAAAGTCTCGACGGACAGGACGGTGAGCCATGCACCGCCGTCGATGAGGGTCTTGGTAACTTGGACATTGCTGATGACGGGTGAACAAAGCATCGGGAGAACGCCGCCGTTGCCGCGGACTTGAGCTGGTGTGCCGAGCTAAAGGTGATGGCATACTTGGACCATCTGAGCGGGCATGTGGCCTCGAGCCTGGGGAGGACTGCGTTCACCTCACGATCAAACTGCTTGAAGACGCGCTGAGAGGCTGGGGCTTGAGCTCCGCCCAAGATGCAGGTGATAGCTCGCAGCTCTTGGAAGCCCCTAGCCCCCTCATCCTATTGATGGTCGTCGTTCCTTCTTAGCGGCGGCAGCAGAGGGAGACCAGGGTTGCCCTGAGGACGGTCCTCACAAGGCTGGTCCCTCCAGGCGCCCTCACGAGGTTGGTCCTGCCAACGATCGTCGCGAGGTTGGTCGCGCCACTCCTGGTGGGGGGCACGGTCGTCCCAACGTCCTCCACCACATCCACCTCCTCAGCCGTAGCCCCGGTCGTTGCGGTCGGGGCGTCGACCGAAGCGTCCATCTCGAATGGCCCTGAGCTCTTGACAATCATTAGTGTTGTGCGTGCACATGTTGTGGAAGGCGTAGAACGTGCGGCTGCCCTTAGACGACTCGGGAAGATATCGGCCGCGCTTGGTGTCTGGTTCTGTCGTGAGCACGGCCACCCATTTGCGCTTCATGTCCTTGGCCTTGGCCTTCTTCTCCTCTGGATCCACAGCAGGAATCTCGAGGAGGGAGAAAGGCCCCTCCTCAGCTCTTGCACACTTGGTCGCGATGTTGAACAGCAGCAAGGTCGTGCACAACTCTTCATGGATGGTGAGATCCTCCTTCATCTTGACGTCATGGACGCCATCGGAGAATGCTGAGATGATGGCCTTGTCCGTTACCTTGGGGATCTTGATTTTCGCGCTGTTGAAGCGTTGGATGTATTTCTGCAGGGTTTCTCCTAGTTGTTGCTTGATGCGGTGTAGGTCACCCGCAACCGAGGGGCGGTCGTGAGTGCCCTGGAAGTTGGTGATAAAGCGGTCGTGCATCTCGCCCCAGGAGGAAATCGAGCCTGGGGGCAGGTTCAGGAGCCATGAGCGGGCACCATCCTTGAGAGCCATGGGAAACCAGTTCGCCATGACCTTTTCGTCGCCGTTGGCTGCTTCGATGCTTAGTTCATAGAGCTGCAGAAACTCCGCAGGGTCGGGGGTGCCGTCGTAGCGAGGAGGCAGATCTGGCTTGAACTTGCCCGGCCAGACGACACTACGCAACTCAGGAGCGAAGGCGCGACAGCCCGCTGTGGCCACCGGGGCCCGTCATGGAGGCAGAGCCTGGTCGTGGTGCCCCTGCACCGCCACGGCATGCGGCGCATGGCCTTGTCGCAGCAAGCAATCCTAGCACAATGGAGCTGGGAGTGGTGGCGCGTTTCCTTGTGGACGGGGAATCTCTTGGCAGCTTCTTTCTTCATGCGCGGGCATGTCGCGCGGTGGGTCGCGCCGTGGGGGCGCACACCTTGGAGCGAGGGCGCCGTCCTAACGTGGGAGAGGCGGAGGCGCACCGTGAGCTGCACACCTTGGCGCAAGGGCGTCGTCTTGTTGAGGAGGAGGCTGAGGCGCTCCATGAGCCACATCGCCCGCAGCTGGGGGCGGGCGAGGCAGCGAGAGGGATGGTGCAGGAGAGCCTCCCGCGGCACTGACGAGCTCGGCGATGCGGTCCAGCTAGTCCTCGTAGAGGTCGTCGACTGGACGGTAGCACAGGAGCTCACGTGCCATGAGCATCACAGCCTGCGCATCCGTGGGTGCGCGGCAAGTGTGGGACGACGAGTCGGCCGGAGTCAGCGACGGGGTGGCGGTGTGGCCGTCATGGCGCATAGAGGGATGCAGCAAAGAGGCTTGCTGCTTGTTTGACGCCAGACCAGTGACGGCGTTGGCTGCGGGTGACGGAGAACAATGGGGAGGCCTGCCTACTAGGGCCGTCTGGGCAACACGGGCGGCAAGAGCGGCCCGGCACTCTGCGTGAGCCCGGCGAGTGTCGGCCATGAGCTTGGTGGAGTGACGAAGCGTGGATCGATGAAGAAGAAGAAGGCTTCCGCGCACCCCTACCTGGCGCGCCAAATGTCGGATTTCGGGTTCTGGCAAAACCTTTGAGGTTTGAACACTGGGGTGCACATGAAGATATCCCCCCACTCTAGCTCGCACACTCAACAATCTCACGGCCTAGCTTCGACGGACCCAAAGAACACGAGACACAAGATTTATATTGGTTCGGGCCACCATTGTGGTGTAATACCCTACTCCAGTGTGGTGTGGTGGATTGCCTCTTGGGCTGTGGATGAACAGTTATAAGGGAAGAACAACCTCCTGAGGAGAGGTGTTCTTGTGGTTGGTGAGCTTGTGTGTTTGAGGAAGATCTAGATCCTCTCTCCTTCCAGACCAGCTTCCCTACTATGGTGGTAGCTAGTCCTATTTATAGAGGCCCTGGTCCTCTTCCCAAATATTGAGCGGGAAGGGATCCCACAACGGCCAAATTTGAAGGGAGACAACTAGTACAAGTTATCCTAACAAAAGTAGTCTTCGCCTGCCAAAGGCTCTGGTGGTGACGCCGTCTTGGGCTCCATGGTGACCTCTGTCATGCTGTCCTGCTGGTCTTGGTCTTGTTGCACCGATACGGAAACCTTTGCCTGATGCCTTGGAACTCCTCGCCTGTGCTTGCCTCCTTAGCACCAAAGAGAAAGTGAGGACACTACGCTTGCTGGCGTCCGCTTGGTCTTGATCGTCATGGCTTACGTCATTGGAACCTCGCGAGGTTCCCCTTGCCTTGATCTCTCCGCCCCTTGCGAGCCAGCCTGGTGAGGCCGCCCCTGAGGAGGTCTTGCATCGTCCGCCTCGTGAGGCTTGGTCCCTCATGAGGGTCTTGGGTGTTTGCTGGTGAAGATGGGCCATACGGGGCCGCTGGAGGAGCCACGCCGCGGGCCGCAGGCAGGAAATTCTGGGGACCCCCATTCCCAGAACGCCGACAGATGCCCAGGCACTGGCGCAGATCCTGAGGCGGCACCGCTGGAGGTGCCACTCCCTTGAGGCCCAGAGCGGAGTAGCTGCTTCTCCTTCTTCTTGGGGTTGGCCTCAGGAGGGTACTGCACGCCCGTGTTGTCAGGGTCTTCGATTGATGCAGCTTGGAAGGCGCACTCGAGGGAGCACACCGCGTCTCTCTCTTCGCAGGGGACTGTGATGATTCCGCCGCTTCCCGACATCTTGAGGACGTTGTAGCCATGGTGGATGACTGCCATGAATTTGGCTAGCGCTGGGTACCCGAGGATGGCATTGTATGGCAGGCGGATGTGGGCTACGTCGAAGTCGACGAGCTTGGTGTGGTAGTTGTCATGTTGACCGAAGGTGACCGGGAGGCAAACTTGCCCTATCGGGGTGGTGGAGCCGTCAGTCACTCCTAAAAGGCTTGGTGGGCTGGAGCTGATCGTATGGCACTTGAAGGCTGTCCAACATCTCGATGGACAGGACACTGAGCCCTGTGCCGCCATCAATGAGGGTCTTGGTGACTTGGACATTGCTGATGATGGGTGAATAGAGCATCGGGAGGACGCCAGCGGTTGCCGCGCATTTGAGCTGTTCCGCCGAGCTAAAGGGGATGGCATACTTGGACCACCTGAGCGGGCGCGTAGCCACGAGTTTGGGGAGGGTTGCATTCACTCCACGAGAGAATTGCTTGAAGATGCGCTAGGAGGCTGGGGCCTGAGCGCCACCCAAGATGTAGGAGATGGCGCACGGCTCCTGGAAGCCCCCAACCCATTCGTCCTGTTGATGGTCTTCGTTACTCCTTGGCGGCGGCAGCGGATGGAGACCAGGGTTTCCCTGAGGACGGTCCTCGCGAGGCGGGTCCCTCCAGGCGCCCTCGCGAGGTTGGTCCTACCAACGATCCTCGCGAGGCTTATCGTGCCACTCCTGGCAGGGCCCATGGTCATCCCAACGTCCTCCACCTCGTCCACTTCCTCGGTTGTAGCCCCAATCATTGTGCTCAGGGCGTCGACCAAAGCGTCCATCTCAAATGGCCCTGAGCTCTTGACAATCGTTGGTGTTGTGGGTGTGCATGTTGTGGAAGGCGCAGAACGTACGGCTGCCCTTGGACGACTCGGGAACATCTCAGCCGCGCTTGGTGTCCGGTTCTGCCGCGAGTACGGCCACCCACTTGCGCTTCACGTCCTTGACCTTGGCCTTCTTCTCCTCTAGATCCGCAGCAGGGAGCTCGAGGAGGGAGAGACTCCCCTCCACGGCTCTTTCACACTTGGTTGCTATGTTGAACAGCTCCAAAGTCGTGCACAAGTCCTCATGGATGGCGAGCTCCTCCTTCATCTTGATGTCGCGGACACCGTCGGAAAAGGCTGAGATGATGGCCTCGTCTGTCACCTTGGGGATCTTGGTACGCGCTGTTGAAGCGCTGGATGTACTTCTACAGGGTCGGTGTGCCGTCGTAGCGAGGAGGAAGATCTGGCTTGAACTTGCCCGGCCAGACGATGCTATGCATCTCGGGGTGAAGGCGCAGCAAGCCACCGTGGCCACCTGGGCCCGTCATGGAGGCGAAGCTTGACCTTGGTGTCCCTGCGCTGCCATGGCAAGTGGCGCATGGCCCTGCCGCAGCAAGCGATCCTAACATGGCGGTACTGGACGTGGTGGAGCATTTTCTTACGGACGGGGAATTTCTTGGCAACTTCTTTCTTCGTGTGCGGGCACATGCTACCTCTTTTAGCACCGCGTTGGTTTTCCCCGAAGAGGAAGGGATGATGCAGCAAAGTAGCGTAAGTATTTCCCTCAGTTTTTGAGAACCAAGGTATCAATCTAGTAGGAGGCTACGCGCGAGTCCCTCGTACCTGCACAAAACAAATAAATCCTCGCAACCAACGCAAATAGGGGTTGTCAATCCCTATAGGGCCACTTACGAGAGTGAGATCTGATAGATATGATAAGATAATATTTTTGGTATTTTTATGATAAAGATGCAAAGTAAAATAAAAGCAAAGTAAATAGAAAAGTAAATAACTAAGTAGTAGGAGATTGATATGATAAAGATAGACCTGGGGGCCATAGGTTTCACTTGTGGCTTCTCTAGAGAGCATAAGTATTCTACGGTGGGTGAACAAATTACTGTTGAGCAATTGACAGAATTGAGCATAGTTATGAGAATATCTAGGTATGATCATGTATATAGGCATCACGTCCGAGACAAGTAGACCGACTCCTGCCTGCATCTACTACTATTACTCCACTCATCGACCGCTATCCAGCATGCATCTAGAGTATTAAGTTAAAAACAGAGTAACGCCTTAAGCAAGATGACATGATGTAGAGGGATAGACTCATGCAATATGAAGAAAACCCCATCTTGTTATCCTCGATGGCAACAATACAATATGTGCCTTGCTGCCCTTACTGCCACCAGGAAAGGACACTGCAAGATTGAACCCAAACTAAGCACTTCTCCCATTGCAAGAAAGATCAATCTAGTAGGCCAAACCAAACTGATAATTCGAAGAGACTTCCAAAGATAACCAATCATACATAAAAGAATTCAGAGAAGATTCAAATATTATTCATAGATAGACTTGATCATAAACCCACAATTCATCGGTCTCAACAAACACACCGCAAAAAGAAGATTACATCGAATAGATCTCCACAAGAGAGGGGGAGAACATTGTATTGAGATCCAAAAAGAGAGAAGAAGCCATCTAGCTACTAACTATGGACCCGTAGGTCTGAAGTAAACTACTCACACTTCATCGGAGAGGCTATGGTGTTGATGTAGAAGCCCTCCATGATCGATGCCGCCTCCGGCGGAGCTCCAGAACAGGCCCCAAGATAGGATCTCATGGATACAGAAAGTTACAGCGGTGGAATTAGGGTTTTGGCTCCTGTTCTAATCGTTTGGGGTACGTGGATATATATAGGAGGAAGAAGTACGTCGGTGGAGCAACAAGGGGCCCATGAGGGTGGAGAGCGCGCCTGGGGGGCAGGCGCGCCCCCCGACCTCGTTGCCTCCTGTTGATTGGCTTGACGTAGGGTCCAAGTCTCCTGAGTTGTATTCGGTGAGAAAATCACGTTCCCGAAGGTTTCATTCCATTTGGACTCCATTTGATATTCCTTTTCTTCGAAACCCTCAAACAGGCAAAAAACAGCAATTCTGGGCTCGGCCTCCGGTTAATAGGTTAGTCCCAAAAATAATATAAAAGTGGATAATAAAGCCCAATAATGTCCAAAACATTAGATAATATAGCATGGAGCAATCAAAAATTATAGATACGTTGGAGACGTATCAGCACACGGCACGGTGAATCGCGTCGCGGAACCACACATCTTGGAGCGAGGATGTCGTCTTGACGCGGAGGAGGCGTAGGCGCTCCATGAGCCATGCGTCTCGGCACGAGGGCACCATCTTGTTGCGGAGGAGGCAGAGGCGCTCCGTGAGCCACATCGCCTGCAGCCGAGGGCGGGCGAGGCAGTGAGAGGGATGGTGCACGAGAGCCCCCGCGGCGCTGACGAGCTCGGCGATGCGGTCCAACCAGTCCTCGTAGAGGTCATCGACTGGGAGGTAGCGCAGGAGCTCGCGTGCCATGAGCAGCGCGGCCTGCGCGTCTGTGGGGGCTCGGCGAGCGTGAGACGATGTAACACCCACGATGCGGCTATATCTCCCACGTGTTGAGGCGTGACTTAGAGGCATAACCACATGGTGGTTTTGTCACAAGTGGGGTAATCTTCACACAATCCCATGTACTAAATAAGAAAGGGATAAAGAGTTGGCTTACAATCGCCACTTCACACAAATAACAAGTTCAACATACATCATCCAGAGTACAATCAAAGGTCCGGCTATGGAACCAAAATAAAGGAAGACAACTGTAACACCCTCGATGCGACTATAGCTCCCACGTGTCGAGGCACGACTTAGAGACATAATCGCATTGAAGGCATATGTCGCAAGTTAGGCAATCTTCACAACATCCCATGTAATATGAATAATAAAGGGGAGATAACATAGTTGGCTTACACTTGCCACGTCAATCAAGTACATAAATAACATTACATCATCCATACACTCAAGGCCCGACTAGGGCGCCAAAATAAAAGAGAACCCAACATGCGACACGGTCCCAATCACCCCCAACTGGGCACCACTACTGATCGTCGGGAAAGGAAACGTAGTATCGTTGAGAGTCTTCTTCGAACTCCCACTTGAGCTCATACACGTCTCCTGGGGCGGAATCATCAGGCCCTGCATCTGGTGTAATAGTAATCTGTGAGCCACAGGGACTCAGCAATCTCGCACCCTCGCGATCAAGACTATTCCAGCTTATAGGTATGGCAAGGTAAAATATGAGTGGAGCTGCAGCAAGCGACTAGCAAGTATGGTGGCTAACTTATTCGCAAAGGGGAGCGAGAAGAGGAGGCAAAGCACGAGCGAGAAGCTAGAGAACAACCTACGCAAACATTACTCCAACACCGTGTCCACTTCCCAGACTCCGCCGAGAAGAGGCCATCACGGTAACACACTCAGTTGATTCATTTTAATTTAATTAAGGTTCAAGTTATCTACAACCAGACATTAAAAAATTCCCATCTGCCCATAACCGCGGGCACGGCTTTCGAAAGTTCAATCCCTGCAGGGGAGTCCCAACTTAGCCCATGACAAGCTCTCACGGTCAACGAAGGAATAGACCTCCTCCCAAGACGTTCCGATCAGACTCGGTATCTCGGTAATTCAAGAAAACTCCAACAATGGTAAAACAAGTCCAGCAACACCGCCCACTGTGCCGACAAATCCTGATAGGAGCTGCACATATCTCGTTCTCAAGGCACACCGAATAATCTAAGAGTACACGAGCCAACATAACCCAAGTTACCAAGGGACGGCCCCGCACGGTGCTCTAGGTTGGACCAACACTCAGAGGAGCACTGACCCGGGGGGTAAAATAAGATGACCCTTGAGTCCGCGAAACCCAAGGGAAAAGGCTAGGAGGCAAATGGTAAAACCAAGGTTGGGCATTGCTGGAAAAGTTTTATTCAAGGCGGACTATCAAGGGGTTCCCATTATAACCCAACCGCATAAGGAATGCAAAATCCGGGAACATAGCACCGATATGACGGAAACTAGGGCGGCAAGAGTGGAACAAAACACTAGGCGAGAGGCCGAGCTTTCCACCTTTTACCAAGTATATAGATGCATTAAGATAACTTAGCAATATAATGATATCCCAACAAGTAAATAAATGTTCCAACAAGGAACGGCCTCCAATCTTCACCTGCAACTAGCAACACTATAAGAGGGGCTGAGCAAAGCGGTAACATAGCCAATCAACGGTTTTCTAGGACAATGGTGGGTTAGAGGTTTGACATGGCAATTTGGGAGGCTTGCAAGCAAGTGGTAGGCATCGTAGCAATGGCATAGCAAAAGAGCAAGCAAACTAGCATAGCAAAGATAGTAGTGATTTTGAGGGTATGATCATCTTGCCTGCACAGTTGTCAGAGTTGACTGGATCCTCGAAAGCAAAATCAATGGGCTCCTCGTTAGCGAACTCGTCTCCCGGCTCTACCCAAACAAGACAAACAAGCAACAAGGACACAATCAACCATGTGCAAGACCAAGCAATATGATGCAATGATGATATGCTATGCGGGATGCGATGCGGGATACAAAATGCAAGATATGACAGGAAATGCATGAACCTGGCCTCAACTTGGAAAACCAAGTGTGCCACTAGAAAGATGAGATGAAATCACTTGAAAACGATATAAAGAACGCCGGAATCGGAGTTACGGTTTGGAAATGGCAAGCGATTCAAAATTGACACCGGTCTACGATTTACAGCAAGTAGGCATCTAAATGCAATGAGATGAACATGCTACAGCACCTAAACATGACAACAAAATACATGGCTGGGATGCACACAAGATGCTTAACAAAAGACTAGCACTAAGCTATGGCCAATTCATCCATTAACAGGTTCAAACAAGCATGGCAAAAACGCAAATGGTAAACAGATCTCAGACTTAGTGAAATTAACACTTGTCTGAAATTTCAGATCATGAAGCCCTCTTCGGAGCAACAAAACAACATGCTACAGGACCTGAACATGACAAAGAAAGACATGGCATGGAGCTACTCAACAAGATTAACAAAAGTCCCTTAGTGACCTTGAGCCAAAAGGGATCACAAAATATACTAACAAGCACACGAACATAGCAAAAACATAATCAGTTTTCAGACTTAGTGAAAACTGGGACATGCTGAAACATAACTCACGAAGGCATGTTTACGAGCTCGATGCACTTACCACGGTGCAATTCATGGCAAGACAAGCATACATCCCTAAAGAAGGCACAAAATACAAGCTAGAAATGGCAAGAACAATGGCATAGCATGCACGGATCAACTACAATAACATCGGCAAAATCGCAAACAAGTTGACGATCTGCCCAGATTCACAACGAAGCAAAAGTAGAGCTCGATTGACTCAAGATAGGGTGCTCCATAATTGCAAGAAAAGACATGGATGGATATAGCACTACAAGATTAACAAAACTCCCTTACTGATCATCCTCAAAAGAGGCACGGATCACTAGGAAACAACATGAACATATGGCATCATGAACTAAATAATCCCAGACTTAGTGAAAACTACTAAGTCCCTGAAAACAGATTTACCGGGTGCCTCACTTTGCAAGCTTGCACAAGTCACCACACACATCCTAAAAATGCATGGGTTGCACCTCTGGAAATATAACAATATGCTTAACAAAACATATGAAGGACTCACAGGCATATCATGCACACAACAATCATGGCAAAAATGACAAAAGTATAAGATGAACTAGCAGATCTGACAAATAACTCACGAAGCCTCTTACTAGCAGCATTTCGGGCATCAATATGAACTCAAATGAAAATGATGCAATGTAATGAAATGATGTACTCGTCGAGACGAACACTTTGATATACTATATGTCCAAATCGGAGCTACAGATGCGGAGATATCACAGGTCAAAGTATGCATAAAAATTAGGGTTCGGGGGACAAAAGTCAACCGGGGGATCCTCAGATCCAGATCTGGACAGCGCGGAAATCGAGGTCGCTGGATTTCCTGTTCACCGCCGGAGAAGTGGAGGCGGCCGGCGAGGTCGGGGTGGGATCCGGCTGGAGAAGTGGAGGCGGTGGCCGGAGCTCGGGGAACGAGGCGGTGGCGGTGGGCGACCGAGGCGGCGGCGGCCGGTGGCGGCGAGGGGCGTCCGCGGAGATGGCGCACGGCGGCGGGGCGGCCGGGCTCGATGAAGACGGCGGCGGCTCGCGGTAGGAGGCGGCGCAGGCGGCTCGGGCCCTCGGGGGCT